>NC_047661.1:18163603-18463603 GCF_011762505.2 Arvicanthis niloticus
GTGAGGGGATAAAATGACTGAACATTCCTTGTAAGGAATCTTGGTTGCTGATGACAGAAATCTAACCCAAAATAGAATAAGGGATATGGGAACTTTTGGGTTGTATCTGCTGGGGGGTGGGGGTGGGCTAATGGGCCTCAGGGACTTTAAGAGGCAGGAAGTGAGAGTCATTGGAATTCCTTGCCTTGGACTCTTTCTTGGGAAGTCATGTTGCTTGAGAGGCCCAGGGTTCTCCTAGAGTCAAATACACAGCTTCTCACCAAGGGGTCACTTCTGAAGAGGGACTGTGATAGGCAGGATCTGACCACCTGCCCACTGCTAGGATGAGGGTCCCTTCTTGTAGTTCCCCCAGGAGCAGGAAGGAAAGCATAGGACAGACAGGATGGAGCCCAATTATCTGAGCCCGGCTCAGAAGGCAAGTTTGCTCTGGTGGAATGGGTCCCAAGCAGCTGCAATGAACTTCTGAACTATAAGTGATCTTGGACCAGTTTGTTCCCCAACTGTGAGACTCTCAAAATGCTCGGAATCTTCATTTAGGGGAGTTTTGCGGATGGGGAAAGTTTACTTGTGTGTGTATGTGTTTCTGTGTTTTTTGTGTTTGAGTTAAACTTCCCTTTTCCAAAGCACCATGTGCACCTTTCAGTGCTTCTTCTTATCAAAATACAGGATATGAAAACATTCTCAGAAAAGCCGAGAGATGTCTTTAAGAATTCTGTCTACCTACAGTCCCATGCTATTCTAGCCATGCTATTGAGGGCAGTCCAAACATCAAGGCAGAGATTGGTACGGGTCTGGGAGGGGTTGCTGAGAGGGAAGCAAACAGTAACCTAAATCAAGGTCCAAGGGAAATGTGCTTCTCACAATGAACAGACCAGATCTGAGCTGGAGATGGCTCAGTGGATAGAGGGCTTGGATGTATTCACTGTGACAGTGTGAGGGTCTCAGATTCCTAACATCCACATAAAAAAAAATGCCTGAAGGACCTGTAACCCTAGCACTCAGGGGCAGAAAGAGGAGGCTCGTGGGTGTTCTCTGGCCAGCCAATTAGGAGAAACAGAGGTCTCCAGGTTCAGTGAAAGACCTTGCTTCAAAACAAGAAGAAGAACATGGGCTGGGGCATAATGGGCTTAACTGTCTGCTCCATTCACGTCAGTAAGCGACATCTGTAACATCTAACCTGGTCTACCTGAGATTGTGACTCCGTGGAGGGAGATGGTTTGTGCATAAGGATTTAAGAGCAGACTCTTTCAGCATCACTGGAGTCCATATATAAAGAGGAAACTTGGACGAAGACATAGTCTCACAGGGAAAGACAATGTAAAGACAAAGGGGAAAGTGTTAGCATTTTGTCTAGGCTCCACCTTTACAGTTACCTGGCAACAGCTAGGTATGCCTGATTCACTATAAAAGGAGCTGCTTGCCCCCTCCTCTCTCTCTTGCCTTCTTGCTCTTGTTCTGTCCTCTTGTCCCTTACTCTCTCTCTCACCATTCCTCCCTCTCACCCTCATGTGCTAATGGCCAGCCTCTCTCTCTCTCTCTCTCTCTCTCTCTCTCTCTCTCTCTCTCTCTCTCTCTCTCTCCCTGCCTTTCTCTGTCTCTACTCCTTTAACTCCCCTCCCCATGCTCTGAATAAACTCTATTCTATACTGGCACATGGCTGGTCCCTCAGGGGGTAAGGGATGCCTGAGCATGGGCCACAGAGGCACCCCCTTCCCCCACACCTACTACACATCCACAAACATATTTCTTCTCTTCTTATCTTTTTGTAAACACAACAGAAAGAACAGCCACTTGAGGATTTCACAGGCAGGGAGGCTAGGGCAGCCATCAGAAGCTGACCCAGCTCCCGAGCTGTGGGCAGGCAGGAAAGATCTCCCTCCAGTGGTTTCCAGAGGGATGGTATTTTTTTTTTTTCAATTCTAGGGCTGTGAGTTTGGCTGCAAGTTTTTAGACTAGATCTGCAAAACAATGCATTTCTGCTACCAAGGTTGTGACAGCTAGAAGAAAAATCATCCTAAGGGTGATAACCCAGACCCCCCAAAAGACAAATGTTGTATGTTTTCTCTTCTATGTGGATGTTAGCTTCTAAGCCTTTGATAGGCGTGCTATAATTCACATAACCATAGAAGTTCCAGTATCAACGAGGGGCTGATGAGAGGGAAGGAGCACCCAAAGGAAGGGGAAATAGAATATATAGTTATGGAGAGATAGGGAGAGGATACTGGAGTGAGGGGATTAAACAGAGAACAGGGAGTAAGAGACAGAAGGGGAGACCATGAGTAAGGGCCAGTTGAGAGGTCATATAAAAACCTATTCTTGTAGAAGCTTCTTAAGATATATCCTTGTATGAAAGAAATCTAAGCGTCATCACCAAATTACAAGGAAGACAATTTTCATCAAGTGAAACTTCCAGTGCCAGGAATAGGTTACATCTACCTAAGTCATTGACCCTGTGGAAAGCCCCAAATAACCCATGCTATTGCCAAGGCTATTGGTTGTTCTCCACCAACTGAAGGTAAGGCCTATTGCTAAAAAACATTCCTGTACCTCATTGAACATGGAGAGTTCAGCTGGTGCCTAACTAGGGCCTTCACCCCTATTGACTAGTGTTCCTGGTGTGGAAAGGTACTTTGCATGTTCTCAGAGGAAAAAGGTAACCAGTAACCTAGTTACAAACCCAGTGAACTACAAAGGTGACCTGCTAAGTAACACACTGGTGCGGTAGTAACAAACATGTAGGAGTAAGCAACCATCCTCTGCTTGGATTCAAGGCCCCTCCACAAGATGGAACCCATGTCTGACACTACATGTGTGGCAGAGAACCAGAGACTAGATAGGCCATAGGTCTAGGGGGAAAGCCAGATACTATTGTCTGGTTAAGGAACATAGCAATAAAATGACCCCTCATAGCATTCTACCAAACTTATAGATCAGTGTCTTACTCAGCAATCATCAGAGAAGCTTCCTTCTGCATACATGAAAACTAACACAGAGACCCGCATATGGGCAATCTGCAGAGAGTGAGAATCCTTGGAGCACTCAGTCCTAAATGGGGTGCCTTCATCAAACCCTTTCCTCAGGGCTCAGGGAGCTGTATAGAAGAGGGGGTAGAAAGATTGTAAGTGCCAGAGGGGATGGATAATACCAAGAAGGCAGTCTCTTACAGACACAACAGGACTGATGTGCATACCAATGTATAGAGGCTATGGTGCCATACACAAGGCTTACATAGGTCCAAGACAGATAGGGTCCCAGCACTGAGAGCAGCGAATGGACATGAGTTCCCACCCCTAACCAATACGCTATCTCCAATTGCTACCCATTTGCAAAGGAAATGATATTTTTGTAGATTTAAAAAATTTTTCATATTGCTTTGTTTGAGCATTTTTTATCTTACCAGTCTTTTGCTTGTATATTATGGTTTTCAATGTTCTGTTTTTATGGAGTTGTGTGTGTGTGTGTCTCTGTGTGTCTGTTTGTGTGTATGTGTCTAGGTATATGTGCGTCTGTGTGTATGTGTCTGTGTGTGTGTTTCTTGTCCATCTTTTTCTTTTTAAATTGTGGCTTGTCTGTTTATTTGCCTGTTTGTTTTCTAAAGAGAAAGAAAGGTGTGGAGTTGGGGAAGTGGGGGATGGGGAGGATCTGGGAAGAGTTGGGGGAGGAGAAACCATGACCAGTTGTGGGGAATGGGTGTGGCGGCCAGCTAAAATGGTGCCTGAGGCACTCGCCAAAGCTTACGAATGGCACCTGCCTAATTTTATGGATGGCGCCTGACTTCTTCACACACCCTGGTTAGAGCCATGTCCGCAGAACTACTGCGTAGACTCGCTGCCACGCAGAATCAGGCCATTTGACGTGTGCCAATGGCGTGTGCCCACGTGGCAGGCTCTGCGTGACCAGGCATGGGGATAAAAGGGAAAGTGGAATTGGGATCTGGGGCTTCCAGAGAGATATTGTAAAGAGGTTCCTGGGTAAACTGCGTTGGGAAGAATCCCGTGTCGTGTCGCTCCTTTCTGCAGGTCAGAACGGGTAGCGACAACCAGTGTTTAGAGATCTAAAGTCAGTGGGACCTGAGAAAATGGAGCCAATAAGAGTCGAACTAAAATCTCATGCAGTAACCAACTTTATTCAGATCAGACAATTTATACTCTGAGGATTAAGAGGAGCCATGTGAGGAACATGTACAGTTACAAGAACAAGCCACACCTGGTGCACCAGTTGCACATGGAGAAAACATGTTTTCCATCGAGGTATATAAACAAATAACAATAGATATTTGTAATGAATAATTTGAAGTAAACTCATTCATGCCTGTCTATTGCACCTGGAAGGAAGACAAAAACACATTCCAAGAATAATTTTGTGTTTTGAAGAAGCTGGGTCACAAGACACTTTTTTTTTTTTTTTTTTTTTTTTTTTTTTTTTTGAGTTTTCTTACAAGCACTCAGAAGTCTTAAAAAGTGCATTCTTAGACTTGTTATGCCCAGGTTGCAGGTACTCCAAAGACCACCGAGGAGCCATTTCCAATGTAAACACATAAGGGTCTTTATTAGGAGCTCCAGAGCAAGGTCTCTCACCATCCAGTTGCAGTGGGGCGGAGGGAAAGCTCTGAGTACAGGGTTCAGGGTATTTATTGTAGTTACAGCAAGCTTGGGGAATTTCCATTCAGGTCAGTAAGTTAATATTTTAAAAACTCCATTTCTGGCGTAATCTGCAGGAACTGAACACGGAGACAAAACCACCTGACAAACAGGATGGCTAAGTTATCTATTCTCTGCAGGATGT
Organism: Arvicanthis niloticus; assembly: GCF_011762505.2. NCBI lineage: Eukaryota > Metazoa > Chordata > Mammalia > Rodentia > Muridae > Arvicanthis > Arvicanthis niloticus. The sequence continues at coordinate 18,168,389 of NC_047661.1, forward strand.
CTTAAGTTATTTATATGTACCTTGACCCTGCTGTTGTAGCCTGACTGACTGTTGCTAAGAATGCTTGCTGAGGAATTGGAGTTTAGTTCCTGGTCTTGCACAAAATGGAGTTTCTTCAAAAAAAAAATTAAAATTAAAAAATAAAAAAACGAACCAACAAACAAAAAACAGAGTTGGTTGGCCTTTACAGACTGTGTTCTGAATCCTCCCCATCACCCTTGGTGGTTTTTGTTTGTTTGTTTTTCTGTTTTGTTTTTCTGAGACAGGGTTTCTCTGTGTAGCCCTGGCTGTCCTGAAACTCATTCTGTAGACCAGGCTGTGCTTGAACTCATAGATCTGCCTGCCTCTGCCTCCCAAATCCTGGGATTAAAGTGCACCATTATGCCTGGCTCCCCCTTTTCTTGTTTTTTTATTTTATTTTATTTTTAATTTTTTTTATTTATATGAGTACACTGTAGTTGTCTTCAGACACACCGGAAGAGGGCATCAGATCCCATTACAGATGGTTGTGAGCCACCATATGGTTGCTGGGAATTGAACTCAGGACCTTTAGAAGAGCTGTCAGTGCTCTTAACCTCTGACCCATCTCTCCAGTCCAACTTTTTGTTTTATTTTGTTTTTGCAAACACAAAATATCCTCAGTGGTTTTGAGATGTTGTACAGACATATAATTGTCATTTAATGTATGAGTATACTATAAGCAAGCAAATTATAAACATAATGAATTATGTTAGTACAGTTAACATACTGTGTGTAATACTTTACCATGAAAAGCAAGGATATGTGGCCAGTACTATTGGTTATATTATTACACTCATCAGGAAAGTCTAGAGAATAACTGTAAAGAGACCCATATGACTAGCAGTTCTGGTATCATGTAGAACGGAAGCCCATGTTTGCCCTTTATTAGGAATCCAAATGTTATGATGTTCTACGCAAATGGGAACTGATTCAAAGCCCAAGGAAAAATTAAACACAGCTCCTTCTCCCAATGAATGACCGAGTCTAATACAATCTCAGAGTCTAGGCATAAACACAGTCAATAGTAAAGATAACAGGGGCTGGGTTCATGCTACAAGTTAAAGCAAAGGATAATGAGGCACAGAAGACCAATCAATACATGTGCCCAGAGGCACTGACCACAGATGCACAAGTCAAAGCAGCCAGCATAGCCAGAAAGGGCTTCTCAGTGACCTGGAGCTCTGTGTGTTTTGTAAAACAACTTCTCCATTGGTGCATAGGGCCTTAACTTGGCCCCAGGAAGGCAGGCTTGACTTCTGATGGGTGGTGGTGGTACATGTCTTTAATCCCAGCACTCTGAGGCAGAGGCTGGCATCTCTGTAAACTTGAGGACAGTCTGGTCTACAGAGTGAGTTCCAGTTCAGCCAGAGCTACACAGACAAATCCCTGTTTCAAAAACACCAAAATAAAACAAAATATCTCCTCTTGCCTTTTAGCTGGAGGTTTGCTGTCTTCCTGGTGACGCCCACTGTCTCCTCATCCTCTACTCTGTTCTTAATGGCCCGGGGCTTAAGAGGCTAAAGAGAAGTCCGAGTTTCAACGGATCCATCCAAAGTAACAAATGCAGACCACTTACCAATTTCCTTCTGGAGAAGTAAAACATAGGGCAAGTTAATGCACCAGGTTGTTTATTTTCTTCTGCAACCAGCGGGGCTAGAGTGTGTACGCATGGAGCAATAAACAAAGGATGCATTCAGGTTTACCCAGATGTTGCAGTTTCTATAGTTACAGAAGTATAACAGAGTGTGAAGATGAAATTGAATCAGTTTAAGCAGACTCTGAAACAATATATTTAAGTGTTTATGAATTAACCATAATAGGTGAATCAAAACAGCCAGTTCTGCCTGTCCAGCTGAGCAAAAGACAAGTATTAATAGGTTAATGAATATCTGGATCATGAATTCCTCCTCTCCCGTTAGATGAATCATCAATAAAATAAGTATGTGTCTGTGGAATGGGAGAAGACTGGACAATTTTTTAATCACAAATTCAGTTTGCATGAGAAAAATTCCATAGCTTAGCAGATGAATAATGATTTCCTGTTCTTCCACAGTAATCTGCAAATGAAATTTGAAAATCCATAGAGTTTCTGCGATGTTCGTAAAAACTGATTCTTAGTTAAGGGAAATATAATAGAGCAAGGATCAAATCTATGTGACTATTGACATCAAGCCTTCCTCTGATTTACCAATTGAGCAGGAAGAGTAACGTAAGCAGTTAGTATTCGATGTCCTTAGCCTATAAAGAGATACATCCCAAAGGTTTATCCCCTAGTGCCTGTAGGAGACAATTTAGTGGAAAAATAAGTTTAAAGGCAGTGCAGGTTCCACACGACACACAAATGCCTTTTTAGCCTGGATTTAAATAACTGTAGTTCTTTTCTTGCCTCTCAGATAATAGGTGAGGACTGTCCAATGCTGAGTTTCCTATTAGAGTTTGAAAAGGATTGGTTAGTGCATTGGAAAAACCAAGCTCAGCTTATGCAGCTAGGGAGGAACTAATTCCCTTCCCCAGCTGTGCCTTAGCCTGCCTAGGAGCTGAAGTTAGCATTTTCACAGAATCTCCTAAATCCTCATCAAAAAGTGGAGAGAATTTAGGATTAGATTGATTATCAAATCCAGAACACCATGCTTCAGGATCACTTTCCGGCAGTGGAGGCTACATGGATTTAAAGGACGCTCCAGTCAGGGAGTGGAGGGAGTTGTCATTGGTATAGTTATTGGTGGTGGTGTTTTTGCTTTGCTTTCAAATGTTGCCTGAATTGAGAAAAATCTTTGTCTCCTTTGCTGATTGTAAGGTTTGATCATCCATTTTATATTAATTCAAGAAATTAGCTGTCTCTTCTTCATGATTAATATCCTCATCTTCCTTAAGCCTTTTGATAATAGTCCAAATCAATGTCCACACGACCCAAAATTGAATGGGAGGGATCTTTTCCTCTTGTTTATATGCCTTTTCAATATTCTTTCAGACTCTATCCCCTGCTTCTTTATCTAAAGTTCCTTCTTCTGGAAACAAGGGATTATGCTTGTGCCCCTCTTTTCTTAAAAAAAAAAAAAAAAAAAATGGTGAGCAAGCTTTACATAAGGCAAAGCCTTCCCTGGTTTCTGTCCGATTTTCCTCCCTCACCTCCTCTGTGAGGGTTCCCACTCTCGTATCTCATGTGCACGGGGCCACTTGTTTATTGCTCTAGAGTCGGTGGGACCTGAAGGAATAGAGCTGATAAATGAGTCAGGCTAAAGTCTCATGCAACAGCCAAGTTTATCAGAGCATCAGACAATTTATACTCTGAGCCACGTAAGTGTACAATCACAAAGACAAACCACACGTGGCGAGCAAGCTGCACATGGGAAAAACATGGTTTCCATACAGGCATATAAACAAATAACAATAGCCAGTTGTAATGAGTAATCTGAAGTAAACACATTCCTGTCTGCTACAGTTGGAAGGAGTACAAAAACACATTCCAAGAATTATTACATGTTTTCAAGGATCTGAGGTTGCAAGGCTTTTGTTGTGCTGGCTAGTCTTTTGTCACATGACACACAAACTAGCGGTATCTGAAAGGAAGAAAACTGAGAAAATGCCTCCATAAGGTCCAGTTGCAGGGCATTCTCCTTATTAGTGATTGATGGGGGCGGGCCCAGCCCATTGTGAGTTTTGCCATCCCAGGGTTGGTGGTCCAGAAGTTTATAAGAAAGCAGTCTGAACAAGCCTTGAGGAACAAGCCAGTAAGCAGCACCCCTCCATGGCCTTTGCAGCAGCTCCTGCCTCCAGGTTCCTCCTCTGTGTGAGTTCTTGTCCTGACTTCCTTTGGTGATGAACAGCAATGTGGAAGTGTAAGCTGAATAAACCCTTTCCTTCCCAACTTGCTTTTTGGCCATGGACTTTCATCTCAGCAGTAGAAACCCTAACTAAGACACTTGTCTTGTTTTCTTGGAGTTATCTCACAAGCCCTCAGAATTTTCTCCCTATGATTTCCTTCTTGATGGTGTTCTGATAGCTGTGAATATATTGTATGATTTTTTTTTTTTTTTTTAAAGAAAGAAAGAAAACTGTTCTCTGGAACCATTTAATGCCAGGTATGCTAGTATCAGCTTTACTTACCCACCAGCCACCCGTGTGCACCTTATTAGTTTAAAATCTATTGTAAAGACACAGGGGCTTTCATGGTTGATTCTTTCTCTTCTCCTTTTTCCTTACTGAGACAAGATATCAGGTAGCACATGTTGGTCTCAAACACTAAGGTAGCAGGGGATGGTCTTAAACTCCTTCCTTCTCCACCTGTGCTGGGGTTACAATGGGTGACACCACACCTAAGTGTCACACGTGATTCCAAGCCCACATTTTCTGACCCAGGAGTCAATATTTAGTATGACCAATGCCTGGATAAGTTGTGTTATGCTTTTCTGGTTTATTCGGCCAGTCACATTTTGCAAAGATTTTTCCTTTCATCAAAACCCTTTCCTTTCTCTTGTCCCCAAACAGTGGTCTGTGTGGTTATGTGTTCTCCAGGTAGTTTGAATGACCTGCACTCAGGGAAAAAAATGAGTTTCATTTCCCAAAGCTTCATTTGAATTCTGCATTGTAAATACTTTTTATTTTATTTTAAATTGTTGTGCGGGTGAGACACATTACACATGAGTGTACTGCCGGTGCTGAGAACAAATTCCAGCCCATTACAAAAGCGATGCACACTCTTAACCACGAAGCCAGCTCTTCAGTTCTGAACCCAGCATGACAACCTGTGAACATCAGCATTTGTTTCAACATTAAATTTCTTTGCACTTCCCTACTCAGCTGATTACTAAATTCCATTTCTCCATACATCCCTCTCCTCTGATCTTTGAGGAAGAAATAATCTTCAAGAAGCTACACTGTGGGGAGAGGGGAAGGGAGGGACCTGGGAGGGAAAGTGAATGAGGGTGGCGGTGGGTGGAGGAAGGGGGGAACCTGATCTGGTATTGGGTGAGGGAAAAGGCCTGAAACCCTGAGGGGTTTCAGCAGAAAGAATGGAAACAGGCAACCTTGGGAGGTAGGAGGTTGGGGGACCCTCTGGAATGCACCAGAGACCTGGGGGGGGGGGTTGAGAGACTCTCAGGACTCAAAGGGAGGGACCTTAAATGAAATGCCCAACAGTAGGGAGAGAGAACTTATAGAGCCCACCTCCAGCAGGAAGACAGGGCATCAAGTGACAAAGGGGGTTGCCATCCTACAGTCAGAACTCTGACCCATATTTGTTCCTGTCTGAAAGAACTTCAGAGATGGAAATGGAGAGGAACCTGATGAAAAGAAGGTCCAGTGAAAGGCCCAAAGTGGGATCCAGCTCAAAGGGAGGCCCCAAGACCTGACACTATTACTGAGGCTATGAAGTACACAAAAAATAGACAAAACAAAACAAACAACAAAAAAAGGACTGCCCTCCAAAAGACCCAACAAGCAGCTGAAAGAGTCAGATGCAGATATTTGCACCCAACCAGTGAACAGAAGCTGCTGCCCCCTGCGCCTGAATTAGAGAAAAGCTGGAAGAAGCTGAGGAGGAGGGTGACCTTGTAGGAGGACTAGCAATCTCAATTAACCTGGACTCCTGAGATCTCTCAGACACTGGACCACCAACCAGGCAGCATACACCAGCTAATATGAGTCTTCTAACACATATACAGCAGAGGACTGCTGGGTCTGTGTTCAATCAGAGAAGATACACCTCAAGAGGTTGGAGCCAGGCGGTGGTGGCGCACGCCTTTAATCCCAGTACTTGGGAGGCAGAGACAGGCAGATTTCTGAGTTCGAGGCCAGCCTGGTCTACAGAGTGAGTTCCAGGACAGCCAGGACTACACAGAGAAACCCTGTCTGGGGGGGGAAGAGGTTGGAGGCCCCAGGGAATTTACAGGTCTTGTAGGGTCGGGGGTGGGGGTTGGGGACATCCTTGTGGAGACAGTGGGGTGGGGATGTGGAACAGTTGGAGAGTGGGCAGGGGTGGGGTGTGGAATAAAATCTGGAGTGTAAAAAAAAAATTTAAAAAGTAGCTACACTGTATAAGCCAGGCCTAATGATGCACACCTTTGTTCCTAACTCTTGGGAGATGAAAACAATATAATCAGAAGTCTAAAGGTATGCTAACCAACATAGCAACTCTGGGCCAGCCAGGGCTATGTGAGTTTGTATCACACAGACACACTCGCGCGTGCGCGCACGCGCACACACACACACCCAAAGCAAGCAAACAAACCAAGACCAAAGCAAAGCACCCCCTGGCTTACAGAACCCTCTCCCTTTGGCCACTCATTGAGTCCCAGGATACAGTTTGAGGACAGGGAGCTGGGATCAGAAGCAGGAGCTCAAGCAATAGCAGCAGCTTGGCGGGCAGGGGATGAAAGTGGGCAGTGGAGGCAGAGCCATGACAACTTCTGTTGCAGGTGTTGTGACCTGAAGCTCTTAAGGGATTCACATGACACTGTGGCCACAAACAGGGCGCAAGGCAGAGGCTTAATCAACATATGAATGGACTCTGTTAGCACTCTGGGGGAGGCCAAGTGTGGCTTGCATTTTCTGCTCTCTGGGTGACCCATAAGCTGTTGGGACCTGGTTTGCGGTTGGTGGCTGATTGTTCTTACCCAAAGAGCTCAGGCTTTGTAAGAGCAAGACAATGGACCCTCTTGTCTCAGTCCCTGCTTCCCCCCAGGTCCCAAGAGACACCAGCCTGTGCCATAGCTCCTAGGGTTAGGTTTTACAACAGATTTGTTTCAAGTTTATGGGAGACAGTAGTACACCATGAAAGATCAAGGCTGGCATGTGAAACATATTCAGACAAGGACACAGTGACATCATTTTAATGATCCACAAAGAGCATGTATTTGTGTATTTGTGTTGAGTTTGTACAGATGGATTTGAAGTATGAATTGAACACTTGTATTGGATGAGGTACTTTACCAGATCCTGTGTGTGCGCGTGCACACACACACACACACACACACACACACACACACGCTCGCAGGTGCTGGAATGTAACTATTGGTAATAGAAGATATGTAGCACCCCGAAATAACTTAACAGTTTGTTAGAGAAGATGAAATGGACACAGAAATAAGTAGAAGTTTAGAGGTATTTCTAGTGCTGTTTGAGTTGTTAAGAGAGAGCCATTCTATCCATCTGGAGGATTTCAGGATGAGGTGGAGCCTGGGCTGTTTTCAGAGAAGCAGATTTTACTTAGATGTGCAGGCATTGGAGTGCCGAGTGCTATGAGTAAAGCTACAGCAGGAGGCTCGGGGAGTGGCCAGGGGACACTTCGGGTGACTCAGAGTCTACCTGAGAAGAGCCAGATGACACCACAATCAAGAGTGCTCTTTACTGTGCCCTTGTGGAGAACTCGGATTCACTTCCCAGCACCCGTGTGAGGCAGCTCATAACTGCCTATAATTCTAGCACCAGAATCCCAACACCCTCTTCTGACCTCTGAGGGTATCTGCACTCACATTACATGGGTGGTGATAGCACTTGAATTGACTCCATATGTTCAAGTCATAATCCCAGTACCCCAAGTGAGGCTAGATGTGGCGATGATGTTTTAACTGATGTTACGCTGTGGTCTTCAGGGTGGGTCCTAACACAGCATTGTAGAAGAGGAAGTCTGGGCACAGACATGGAAGAACATTGGGACAAGCAGCCAATGACATAGTTAGGACAGCCAGGGTTCCGACTGCAATGAATCTTTTCATCTTGAAGTTCCCATCTGTGGTTCTTTAAGGTACTCTCAGCAGCCCAAGTTAGGTGCATTAGAGCTGTTCTCTGGGGTCTTGGATTCTACAAAAAGGACTAGGCTAGACCCTGGACAGGATTGGGGTGGAGCTCCGGGCTGTGGAACAGCTCTGGAAACGATGTTGCAACTGACTCATATCAGTGGTATGTCAGAGTGGTCCAAGGTGTCGCTTTGTGTCAGAGTGAGTGGTCCAAAGTGTCGCTTTGTAGCATCCACTGATTAAATATTGTCCTTGCTCACTCCAATGCTTATCTTGTAATGTGTCCCAGGAGCTGCAGCAAATGAACAAAGGCTTTGGTGTTTTGTTTTTGTGATGAGAGAACAAACACGCAAACGTTCATGCTATTTCAAACATGGTTTTCAGTGCTAGTGCTGTCTTTTGAGGCTCCCACTGTCTCTACTCTAGGGTCTAACTGTTGTATTGTGAAGGAGCCCACCACTACCAAATTGTTAGTCCCACGGGTAAGAGTAAGATCACTACCACATTTTTGAGCCAAAATGGAAGCAAGCTTGATTTTATTGGGGTGCACCCAAGAGCTGGCCATCGGTGACTATCTCTTAAACTAGGTTAAACAGAGCAGTAAATCACAATTAGTTTCAAATCAGGTTTACAGAAGAAAGACAATGGGCAAAAGGAAATGTAGGAAAAAAAGCTCAAAAAAAAAATCATCATATGGTCACCATGTGATTAGGGAAGGTTAGGGAGGTTAAGGAGAGTCAGGGTGTCCTCAAAAATAAGTTAGGATCATGGCTCCAGGAAACAGACTTTAAAAACAGCAACTCAGCGCTTACAGTAAATAAAAACTTAAAAAAAAAAAAAACCAACAATACAGCATTCTGACTTCTGCCTTGAAAATGGAGTCAGGCTGGTTCCTCAAAAATATCATTTGCTTCTTTGTAATCCCTGATCTGTTAGTAAAATGGTTAGCAGAGGTCTTCTTATCCTAACGGCAAGACATATGTGAATCTAACTCAGTGTTTTAGCCAATATTCTATTGCTGTGAAGAGACAGGACAACCAAGACAACTCTTACAAAAGAAAACATTTAACTGGGGCTTGCTTACAGTTTCGGAGGCTTAGTCCATTATTCACACGGCGGGGAGCATGGAGGCACATAGGCGGACGTGGTACCTGAGAGGTATACCTCCAGATGGGAAGGCAACAGGAAGAAAGAAACACTAGGCCTGGTGTGAGCCTTTGAAACCCCAAAGCCCACACCCCCAGTGACAAACTTCTTTCAGCAAGCCACACCTACTCCAAAAAGGCCACACCTACTCCAACAAGGCCACACCTCCTAATCCCTGTCAAGTAATGCCACTCCCTAACGACCAAGCACTCAAATATCTGAGCCTTTGCAGGCCACTCTCATTCAAACCACCACTCCCAGTTTCTGTGGCTGAGAAGCCCAGATTCCAGTTACTTGCTATGTCAGCCGCACTTGCACAGAAATGTCAGTAAACATAAGATAGTGCTTTCTATCACTCCCAGTACATACATGTATCCACACAAACATGTCTATGTTGAAATTTGCCTTTTATACTCACTTACTTCAAACCTAGTATTTTACAGTATGGAATAATTCTACGTATACTTATTTTTCTTTATTAAGAGAAAAAAAAATTTTTTTTCGGACCGAGATAGTCTTCCAAATTTGTTTCCTAGAATTGTATATAACAGTTGAAGCTTTTTCAACAGTGAATTTAATAAAAACGGAGGTAGAGATCCTTGTGGTTATGTACTGGCCACTGAATTCCTTAATGTGCTCTGATAGGCTATGCCTGAGGAGAACTGGTACCACAAGAACAGGAGACCAGCGCCCCCTTGAGGCGAAGCCAGAAGCTGCAGTGGGAACACAGAAAATTCTTTATGCTTGGATAGTACCAGGCTTTTGGAAGCGCAATGTCTATTGATTTGGACTCAGAGTCAGTCTCTGAGCACCCACTGTTGGGACGGATGACTTTATTGCGGGACTTCATTGTTTATTGACCTAGTGTTTGGGTTTAGGAAGAAATGCTCCAAGTGTGGATACAGACAACTGGATTGCTTTGTCCTTGTAATGCTGAGGAATCAGCTCAGAGCCCCTCACATGCTAGTCATGCCCTCTGCCACTGAGCTGCTCTCCCATGCCAGGCACGTCCAGTTTTGATACGGTGTGCCAGTGAGAATGGAAGAGGCAGCCAATAGTCTTGAGTTTTCTTACTCTTTAATTCTACGAGTATTAGTAACATCGACTGAGGCCCAGGCAAGACTATAGACAACCGGCTTCAGGGGAGAGATAGTCATGCAGAAACGCCGTGCAGCCTCAGATATTGTACATGCCGTATAGCACAGCCCTAGTGTTCTGTGGTATGCTGGGCATCAGGCCCAATAGTTTTATTTTTAATGTACTATGTAGTAGTTTTCTAAAATTTAAAGACATATTTTATGTGTATAGATGTTTTGCCTGCATGTATGTCTGTGCGTCACATATGTGCAGTGTTTGGGGAGGTCAGAAAAAAGGTGTGTCAGATTCCTAGGCTCTGGAGTCAGGATGACCACAAGTCATCATGTAGGTGCTGGGAATTGTACCTGGGTCTTCTGCAAAGGCAACAAGTGCTCTTAACCACTGAGCCAATTCTTCAGACCCCAAGTTTTCTAATATTTAAGAATTAAAAACCACAAGCAGCAGCTGGGAATGGTGGCAGATGCCTTTAATGCCAGTTCTCGGGGCAGGGCCAGGGGCAGGGGCGGGGGCGGGGGCGGGGGCGGGGGCGGGGGCGGGGGCGGGGGCAGGGGCAGGGGCAGGGGCGGCAAATCTGTCAGTTCGAGGCCAGCCTGATCTATAGTGCAAGTCCCAAGACAGACAGGGCTACACAGAGAAACTCTATCTCCAAATATCAAAACCTGAGCAACCAACTGACCAACTGATCAACCAACCAACTACACACACAAGCTGCCACACTTGAGATCTTACTTCAGAGGAAGCAATGGCATGATTGTGGAGTGTTCTCTTGGGCTGCAGTTTCCCTTTAAGAGATTCTTCTAGCAATTCAATACTTTAGGGTCAATAATTTTAGCATCTGTTACATTTTTTTTAAAAATTAGCTGAGGTATTGGAGTGCTTCTCAAGCATGAATGAGGCCCTGAGTCTGAGCCTCTGCATAGTGTAAAGCCAGGTGTAGGTGTGGTGGTGCCTATAACAACAGCAGCACTCTGGAGGTGGAGGCAGGAGGATCAGAAATTCAGCTACATGGTGAGTTTAAGGCCAGCCTGGGTGTTACACGGTCTTGTTTCAAAATAAAAATATCATCAAAGGCTTAAATGTGTGTTTTCATGTATTTAACATGTGGTTAGTCCTGACACATCAGGCATACTGTGAAAAAATTAATTTCCTATAAATTTCACTCAGTTGGTTCATTAAAAGAAGTCTTTACTCCAGTGATATATCAAGAGACTGAGCTGAACTGAAATTATGAATGATCTGTTTTCTAATCTTTATTTCTTTCTTTATTAAAAACATCTAAGCACAGCTTTTCAACATTCTTTGCTCTTAGATGTCCAAATCCTCTGGGTTAGGTGCAGTGAGCTCAAGACGGTGTAATCAACCCTGCTGAACAGCTCTGATTTCTGTTGAACTCTGGACTAGTGGAACAATACTTGATTCTTCTTAAGCCCAAAAAGGTATTTTTAATTCTAAGGCTTATTCTCTTATATCCATGAGAGATGTTACAGATGGTATTGGTAATGGATATCAATCTGTAAATCCATCAAACTTGTAAATGAATTGCTAGGTATTTAAATGATAATGGTTTAACTATATTACTATATATTATAAAGTAAAAAAAAGTCTCTTCAATATTTCATTATTGGAACCATAGTATTTATGTATTTATCATGTATTTATAGATTTGAGGCAGGGTATTGATATGTAGCCACTATGCAGCTCTCACTGGCCTAGAACTCACTAGGTAGACCAGGCTAATTTCAAACTCACAGAAATCCACCTGCCTCAGCTTCTTGAATTCTGGGATTAAAATTGTGTGCCACAGTGCCAGGCTTGGACTCACAGTCCGTTATAACTCATCAGTTTTATTTAGTCAAACATGAAAACATGACTGGAAATAGAATCATTTTGGGGTGCTGATTAGTAGTGAGCACTGATCATGGGGACCACAGCACATAGCACTCAGGTAGGCTGTGTTAGATGCTGCATACACTGTCTGAGAAGTAAGCAAACCCTCCCCGAAGGTCACTTGGCAGTAACAAGCTCTACAGCTTAACCAGACACATAACTGCAGTCACAGCTGTGAATAAGCTTGACTATGCTCCAATAAAACATAGCTTAAGGTTCCTGACATGGGAGTATCATAGCATTCTTAAAAATGTTTTTGAATCATTTAAAATGTAATAATACACAAGGTGGCATGTGCCTATAATTCCAGTACTCAGGAGGCAGAGGCAGGAGGGTTACAGCTTGGAGACTAGCCTGGCCTACACAGTGAGACCTTGTCTCAAAAAACCCAAACCCAAACCATCATTGTTAGCTCACAGCACATAGTGTCAAGTTAATAGGAAAGTGTTTTCTTACTAGCCTTATTCCTGATCCTATGACAGGTCAATTTCTGTCACCTTGATGGCTTAGAAATGGATGGGATTTTGTTCAACTCTCCTAAGGTTATGGGTAGCCCCTATGTGCCTAGACCCTAGACACTTCAATTTAAGTGCTGCTACCAGGTACAGGGATACATTACACTTCAGCTTTGGAAGTGCACGATTGGTCTGGGCCTTTTGTTATATAGATCAAACTATCTAAAGCCCAGAGAAGCAGAGGGCCACATTGTTGCAGTAATTCTGGGAAGACAAGACAGTGTTCTGGACAACACTGATAGAAATGTAGACTAAGAACAGTAGACACAGATTGGGGATATATTTACAAATGGGTGCTTCCTTGAATGGCGCTCCACTCGCTTGGTGAATGATTTTCACAGAAATGAAAGAAGCTGAATTTTTAAATGCTATCGGAATCTAGCCGAAAAAAATAAATACTATCAACTTATTATAAATAGCCATTTTTAAAACTGCTGGATCCTATTATTATCTCTGATTTGCTGATTAAGTCAAAGTGTAGTACACATTTCTTTTTCAAGTATAAATGTTAGTTGAAGTTATTTCTGCTTAAAAAAAAATCCGAATTCATCACAATCCAAGGCCAGGGATCTCTAGGAGGTAACTCAAATTCCAGATTCCTTGCAGACACTCGCCTTTCTCTGCCTAAATTCGCATGGCTCCTGGGAAGCAGCCATACTTCAGGACCAGAGCGGCTGATGGCCCAAGGCAAGCCTCTTAATTCCCAGTACCTAATTAACTCACTCTGGAGACCCAGCGCATTCCCACACAAAGCTCCTCCCACTAACCCGCCCACCTAAAACTCCTCCCACTCTATTCGCGCGCGAAGCATAGTTCACACCCTCCCGCGAAGCAGCTCCACCCACTCTCCCGAATGCTTGTGAAAGCTCAGTCCACCCCACCGCCCGCTCGAGAAGCCCCGCCCACTTCACCGGCTCGCGAAGCTCCGCCCCCTCCTGCCCGTACCCCAACACCTTCCCTTCTTCCGTCGCTTCTCCCTGTCCCCGCCCCCACGGCTGCCTTCCATTGGCTAAGAAGGCTAAACCGCGCGGGGATGCAGCAGCACCATATTATGATTGGCTAAAGACTAAGTCGGGCCCCTTGTCATTGGTTGATAGGAGAAACCAGCAAGAGTGGCTGTACAGCGGGCGTGCGGCCGCTGCTTTGTTGCCGGAGGGGGCGGCGTTGGAAGTTGCAGGCTTGCGGTGCTGGCGTTCTCGGGGAGAGGAGTCGCGCCGCTATTATCTTCTGCCCAGTAGTCTTCGGCCAGTCCCCGCCCGACAGTAGCCATGAGCGGCGGCGTGTACGGCGGAGGTGAGTGAGCGCAGTGGCGCCTCGGGGCGTGCGGGCCGGAACGACCGGCCCGGTCCCTGGTCGCTTCCGTTTCCCTCCGGTCCTCGGCGGGCCCTTCCGGTCTTTGGCCGGTGCTTCCGGTCTCCGTATGGGCCACGGCCTCTTCTCTTCGGATCCAGAGCCCGCGCGCAATAGGTTTCCGGCTTGTCCGGTCGTTGTTCCGAGATGGCCTCAAGGAAGGGCCTTGGCGTGTTTTACCCCTGGGGCTCCAGGACCGGCTGGACTCTGATGGCAAACACCGGGTCCCTTGCTGTACCGGTTCCGCCGCGCATTGGTCCCGGGCAGCTCGCCGAGGTTCCGGGCCCTTTGGGTGGGCACTGGGTGCTAGTCGCGTCCGGTGTTGAGGCTTCTGCTCTGGGTCCTGCAGCAGCTGCTACAGACTAGACGCCGTTCTAGGTGTGCCTGGTCCCTAGATGAGCGGAACGTTGAGGTACAGGCTGCTGTTCCCTGTCCAGTTGGGCAGGAGCCTTTTATAGATTGACGGTAACAACATCAAGGCGTCCAAGCACCTTTTTTTTTTTTTTTAAAGAGTAGTTAACCAGTTAAAGACTCTCTTTTCTGGGGTGGATGCTGACAGGAGATAGTGTTTCTATCTCCCACTTTAACGAAGAAGAAGTTATTGGGAAGAGTTAAACAACCAGCTGTAAGTTTAAAGACTTTCTTTGTAAATTGGGAGCAAATAGCTTCAGGGATGAGGCAAAGGCATTCCTCTCTCTGCCATCTACCGGTAACACGCACCCATAGTGAGTTAAATAGTATCCTCATACTACAAATTTATATCTGTATTAAGTCAGTACATCCGTGCCCACTCGTTTTAACTGCTGTGTAGGGTTTTGTAAGAATGAACTGTAGCAGTTTCTCTAGGAACTATAGTGTTTTCTGGCAAGAAGTGTGACAGTAATAATTACAATTAGCTAATATTTGTCGTTCTTATTGTTTGTCAGCACTACTCTAAGTACTTATGCATTAAAACATTGAAGGCGCTTAGTTGTAGTATCTATCCTATGAGGTAAGTCTTAAATACAGTTTACAGATTAAACTGGGGCAGAGAAGTTAGCAGATTACCCATTTCACGTAGTATATTAGTCACCATTCTGTTGCTGTAGTTAAAAAAAAAAAAAAAAAAAAATGACCAAAGCAACTTCTAGAAGGATGAGTTTACTTTAGCTTATGATTCCAGAAGGGTAAGTGTCCTGTATGGGGGAGGCATGGCAGCTAGCAGCAAGCATGGTGGCAGGAGCAGGAATGGGCTCACATATCCAACCTCAAGCATGAAGCAGAGAGCAAACTGGAAATGGTGGGGGCTTTAAACTCCAAGCCTGTCCCCAGTGACAGCTTCCTAAATCTCCACAAACAGCACCAACTGGGGCCCAGATGTTTAAATATCAGAGTGTGTAGGAGACATTTTCATCCAAACAGTTGCATATGCATCTCCTTTTAAAATATTTATTTCTCCAAACTGGGTATGTCGGAATTAAATAGCTCTGATTCTCTGGGTAGCCAGCACTAAACTGCATAGCGTGGCTATGGTGATCTAAGCTTTAACTAGAGAAATGGAAGAACTTTTCTTACGGCCTTAGCAGTTGAGTAATGTAGGTAAGTAGGATTAGTGTTTTAAATTTCAGGTGTGTGGGGGGGGACCCCATTGACAAACCAGCACTGAGAGACCAAAGTGCATTATCCTAGGAGGCCTGCTGTTTGGGGTGAAGCACTTGAAAATATAAATGGAGGCCTTTCTCTGAATTAGACTGAAAAAGATTGCCAGCTTTTTTCCTCACCACTAAACTATATCCTAATGTCTAGAACATGTAACTTAAATGGCACCTTCAGTAAGTACTTTCTACTTGGCCTGTGTAAATGACACTCTAGGCTCTGATTCTCCATGTTCTCCAGTTCTTGGGTTTTGCTGAGTTTATTCATTTTATGAAACAAAACACAATTTCTAATCATTGATGAAATGGTACTTAGACGTATTGGGTTTTTTTTTTTTTTTCCTTTTGTTTGTTTGTTTTGTTTTGTGCCACCTGATCCTCTTGCTGCCATTGTCACCCTTCCTGTACATGTAGAGATGGCCTCTGGGCTTTCTCAGTCTCTGATTTGAGCTTTGAACTTTGATTTGGTGATGATAGGGTAACTGTACTTCTCACCTGTGCTTTTTGTTCTAGTATAATCCTTCAAAGCTGGTGCTCCTCACCCAAGTTAAAAGTGTCCCAATTTGGATGCTGGCTTATAGAGTCTTCCTGGAAGTTGGAGTCTGTGAGCTTGGTCCTCCCTCCCTGAACAGGCAGCTGTAGCTCTCTGCATCATTTCAGCTGATGCCACAGCTCCCAACACTTATCCATCCCCACAAAAACCCTTCTCTCTACATTCTGTTAACAGTTTGTTATTTCTTTAGTTCCAAAGATTACAAGGGCACGTCCCTTTGTTTGTCATTCTGTATCTCAACTATAGATGTTTATAACTAGTCCCTTTAGTAAGGAAACTACTACCTGCTGTCAGTGTACCATGTCTTTCCTGATTAAACCTCCACTGATAAACAGTGTATGACTCACCATATTTTAATTAAGTAAATCTTGAAGGTGTGTTCAATACTAGGTTCAAGTCAGACATGGTGGTGCATACTTTTAATCCACATGAGTGTCAAGAGACAGGAATTTTGTGAGTTTCAGGACAAGTAAGATTGCATAGAGAGACCCTGTCTCAAAATAACAATGGTAAAAGCTAGATTCTAGCTAATGATGTGTGAATGTAATGGATTTCTACAAAGTTTTAAATATTCTCATTGTATATACATAAAATATTTCCTTTACTTTGTTTGTTTGTTTGTTTTTGTTTTGTTTTTCGAGACAGGGTTTCTCTGTGTAGCTCTGGCTGTCCTGGACCTCACTCTGTAGACTAGGCTGGCCTCGAACTCAGAAATCCGCCTGCCTCTGCCTCCCGAGTGCTGGGATTAAAGGCATGCGCCACCACCGCCCGGCTTTCCTTTACTTTGTTGAGACAAGAGTTTCTCTGTAGTTCTGGCTATCCCAGAATTGGCTCTGTAGACCAGTCTGCCCTGGAACTCAGAGATCTGTCTGCCTCTGTCTCCCTTACTGGGATTAAAGGCATATGGATAGTTCTCTTTTAGTCTCTTCAGTAATTCTCTTTTAATTTCCTCAGATGAAGTTGGCGCTCTTGTTTTTGACATTGGATCATACACAGTGAGGGCTGGCTATGCTGGTGAGGACTGCCCTAAGGTAAGAACAGTGAGAAGAATTATTTGGGTAGACAAGAGTCATCTATGCAAAATCAAATTCAAGCAGAGACTCAAAGCAAAAATGACACGGGAAACAACCTCTGATGAGAGCACACGATCCTTCCCGCCATGTCTTACCGTCCCAGGTTGATTTCCCCACGGCTATTGGTGTGGTGCTGGAGAGAGACGACGGAAGCACAATGATGGAGATAGACGGAGACAAAGGCAAGCAGGGCGGGCCCACCTACTACATAGACACCAATGCCCTCCGAGTGCCCAGGGAGAACATGGAGGCCATCTCACCTCTCAAGAACGGCATGGGTATGAGTTTGCTGCAAATAGCAACTTCTTACAAGAGGAACAAGTATTTGTTTTAGTTCTGTAAAGTAATATTTTGGGTAATGAGAATACAAAAATGTTTAAGAAGTGTTTCTTTCCCTTAAACTCAGTCAGAAGAGTTTGGCATATGCACAGAAAACTGTATGCTGTGCATGGGGTTAAGAGCTATGTGGGTGTGAGCTGGAAACTGGGATTAGAGTTCATAAAGAAGGTAGCTGCTGAGTCTTGAGCCCTGGATAGGAATTCAGCTGGCCAAAAAGACTGAGAAAAGCAGAAAAACACCAGCTTGTGTGATGAGATGGGAGTTGTGAGGGAAATAGCTTTGAAGTGCTTTACAGATATGGCTGCAGCATTGTGCATGTCAGGATACTTGCAGAAAGGTAGGCAGAGAATGCTGTCTTCCTTTGGAGCACACTGAAATAGTCCCTGAAAGCTGGCCTAGGGAAATTAAGTAAGGCGCAGTGTGCTCGCTCATCTTTGCCACTCTGAAAGCCTCACTGACAATATAGGATCTGGTGGAGGATGCACTGGAGACAGGACAGTAATAGAAGAAGAGAATGTGTCTGATGAAATGAGCTCCAGATATAACTGTGTTTAGCCTATGAGCTGTTTTCTGGTGTCCTCTTTCCCTTTCTGATCACCCACCTGGCCTCTAGCAAGAATCAGTGTCTGTTAAATATCCCACTTATATTTGGGGCAGATCTGAGGCCCACCTCAAAGAACCAAAATGAGATTCTATATATAGAAAATGATACTAGCTTCTTTTGTAAAGTGCTGTGTTACAAAGTAGATTCTGTATATTGAGATATTAATTATAAGTCATAAAAACAGTCTCTGTCTTAAGACGGTGCTCATTCATTCATTCATTCATTCATCAGCTAAGCCTTGTTTCAGGCTCTGACTCTTTTGTTCTAGTTGAAGACTGGGATAGTTTCCAGGCCATTTTGGATCATACATACAAGATGCATGTCAAATCTGAAGCCAGCCTGCATCCTGTTCTTATGTCGGAAGCACCGGTGAGACCACTTTCTCTTTTATGTCTCTAGTGTATCTTCTTTTTCTTCCTTTAGTTTCCGCTTATTTGAAGATATTCTTTTTCTTTTTAGAAAAAAATTTATTAATTTATCATGTGTGTATATGTATACACATAGGTGCTCATGTGCCAGGCACACGTGTAGAGGTCAGACAATAGCTTGATGGTATTAGATCTCTCCACCGTGTGGATCCCAGGGCTCTAACTAAGGTGGTCAGCATTGGGGACAGAGCAGGATTTACCTGCTGAGTCACCTTGCTGACCTTTTGTTTTCTTTTAAAGAGTCATTAAAATTTACATTTTGAGTTTGGAAATTTGGGGAAAGATTAATTTTGATTATAGTTATAACATTTCAGCAAATGAAATAATTGGCTTTGTGAGTACCAGTTACAAGTGGGATGATTGGGTGTTTTAAAATTCATTTAGGATTTTGGTTACCAGATTTAATATTTAAAAATACTTTTGTTTTTAGAATCTTAATTTTCCTGTGATTTGAAAAGTCTTTATTTCTAGAACTCATAGTAGCTAATACTTTTACCTGTTAAGTAGTAGGGTTTAATTTATGATTTTTTAAAAAAGGAACTTCTTAACTAAGTTCCTGCCTTCCTTCCTTCCTTGCTTCCTTTGCCAGTATGGCTCAGTAATGTATGAAATGAGTCAGTGCTTTAATTACTTTCGGTGACTAACCTGGGTCCTTCCTCCTTTCTACAGTGGAACACCAGGGCAAAGAGAGAGAAGCTGACAGAGCTGATGTTTGAGCACTACAGCATCCCTGCATTCTTCCTTTGCAAAACTGCAGTTTTGACGGCGTATCCTTAAACTGTGAGACAGCTTTTTCAGTGTGTGTAAGGCATCAGTGAAGTCTTCTCTAGCCTTTTACCTTTCTTTGAGTATTTTTTAAAAGTCTTTTTCCTCTGTTCTTGGTGTGTAATCATTGTATGCAGTGTTGGGTTTCATAAAGACAATCTTCTTCAAGTATACCACGGACCTGGACCATATTCACCCACTTCCTCTGCTTAGATTTACCTGCCCCTCCTGATATACTCTCCCCTCTTTCCTGTCTCCCACTGTGCCTTCCAGTTTTGTGGTGGGGGCTGGGTTTGGGGGTGCTGCACATGTGCAGATGCCTGGGTTTTTAATGTAACTAAGGAATTCTTGGATTTGCAGATGACACTGTGTATGCAGTGTTTGTTTTCCTGTGTCACTAGTTTGATCTGCAGTTTCTGAGTAGGCCGAATTATTTCTTCCTTCTGGCTGAGCAGAACAGCAGTGTGCGAGTGCACCACATTCTCTCCAGATGTTGATGATCCTTGGGCTGACTTTGTGACTTGACTGTGACAAGCAGTACTGTGGTGAGCATGGTGTGCATGTGTCACCTGGGTTGTGTTGACTTCCTTCTTTGGGCATAGATTTAGTAGGTCTGACAGGATCCTGAGTACTAACTTTAATTTTTTGAGGATCCTCTTTACTGATTTCATAGTAGCTGGACTGATTTCCATGACCGCCAGCAGTGAGGTCTCACTGGCTTCTGTTGTCTGTTTTGGTGGACAGCCAGTCTGAATAGGGTGAGATGAAATTTCATTGTGGTTTTAATTTGTATTTTCATGATAGTTTTAAAGGTGTTGAGCCTTTTCTCATGTTGATTGGCCATTGGTAATTCATCTTTCTTTTTTTTTTTTCCGCCCCCAAGACAGGGTTTCTCTGTGTAGCCCTGGCTGTCCTGGAACTCACTCTGTAGACCAGGCTGGTCTCGAACTCAGAAATCCACCTGCCTTTGCCTCCCAAGTGCTGGGATTAAAGGTGTGCGCCACCACCGCCCGGTAGTAATTCATCTTTCAAGAGCTATGTATTCATTTCATTGGGCTATATTACTGATTAGGTTGCTTTTCTTTCTGGTCTAGTTTTCTAAGTAGTAATCCTTTGTCGGAAGTGGAGCTAGCAGATTCCCCCCTTTCTGTAGGTCACTGGCACTGTGAAATCTTTGTAAAGTTATTCTGTGTTGAGTCAGCATGGTTCTCTGTGACCCCTCTCTGCCCTACGTGGAGCTCCGTTGACTGTCTGTAGTTGTGAGCTCACCTTATTCTTGTGCTTCTTGTATTTCCTGCTTGTTCCTAGTCTATCCACATCCCCCCAGGTTATTGTTGGAAGAACCTGGGGTCAGGAACAGGTTGGGTGGGCGAGCTTTTCTTCATCTTTCCAGGACATCTCAAGCTTTCTTTTGCAGATAAACTGACCTCTGTTTTTCTAAACCAGATACCCTTCAGGGCAGAGGTGGCTTGATGTGTACCTTCTACTTTTAAGGAACGTTGGTGGCAGCTTCCTTGTGTCCTTCTCCCCTCCCATTTCTCTGTACTTTACCTCTTCTGAGATGTTAGTATGTACCAGACTTGGGACATCATAAATGCTCAGCAAGTAGTTGAGCCACCAGTGACCCGCCCAGTTCATAAGCTTGCATATAGGCCTGTAGCATGCAGCTGAGGGGAGAGGGAGCCGCTCTGTCACCAGCTATTGATGCTGGTGTTGCTTGTCTGGCATACTGGGGTAGGAGCAGGAACTGCCACCTAGCTGCTATGCCTGCAGTGCTCCTCCAGAACTCTCCACCTGAGGTGTCACAGCCTCTCGATGTTCTTGTCAAGTTTTTGTAAATGTTGTTTAAAATGTCTCAATTGATTGTAAGCTTTTTGACCAATTGTAGAGGGTTTGATGTGCTCATTTTAAGCAACTTAAAGAAGGTTCTGTATAGAAACCATTCTGGAATTCCTGCCTGTGTAAATTTTTTTCAAGACAGAGTAATTATTGACAGCAGTTTTATCCTTAGACATGCTTTTACACATGTAAATGATAACATATGTTTAATAAACTGGCTTAAACATTACAAGAGCCAGCAGCCTTTCATAGTCACTACTATCCTAGGAGCTTTGATACTTTATTTTCCTTAATGCTTTAAACTAGATTTGCTAATGGTCGTTCTACTGGGCTGATTTTGGACAGTGGAGCTACCCACACGACTGCGATTCCAGTCCACGATGGCTATGTCCTTCAACAAGGTAATGGGGGCACAAGGTGACTTTCCCGGTCTTGAGGACACAGATAGTGAAGACAGACCAGGAATTTTATTGGAGCACATCTGTTCCCAAGTAATATGTTTCAGATGCATGGCTTTCCTCTTTGGAATGATAGTTTACTTTATCTACTAAAAGAAACCTATTCCTGTGTAAATATATTCACAGTTCCAAGGAATTGAGACTTTTGGCTCCTTCAGCCTTGTTTGATTTGGTTCTCAGGCATTGTGAAATCCCCTCTGGCTGGAGACTTCATTACCATGCAGTGCAGAGAACTCTTCCAGGAAATGAACATAGAACTCATTCCTCCTTATATGATTGCATCAAAAGTAAGCAGCGTGTAAAGTTCCTTAATGAGACCTGCCTTTGCCTGTGTTGTGAAGTCTCTTAGCATGTGCTCTTGGTGTTCTCAGGAGGCTGTTCGAGAAGGCTCTCCAGCCAACTGGAAAAGAAAAGAGAAACTGCCCCAGGTTACAAGGTCTTGGCACAATTACATGTGCAACGTGAGTAACCCTTACTGTCTTTATAAAGTGTTGAGTCCAGGGATTTGTTATGTTTTGCTTTTTTAACAACACAGAGGAGATTTATCACCCTGGAGGGACAATTGAACTGCCTCTGGATTGGGCAGAAATAGCCACATTATGTTTTATGTAAAATATCTGACAAATAGCCTAGGGGTGGGGAGCACTTTCCATACTGTTGAAACAGTCCCTACAAATAAATTGCTACACAGCAGGGTGAAGACATGGCAGAGGCTTTGGCTTTAGGGTAGAAGCAGGCATGCTGTTTTATTTTATTTTGTACTGTCCAGAAAATGGTTTCAGTTTGTGTAGAACTTTGTATAGTTTAGGTGTGATTTCTTCCCTAGCATTTATCAGACATGAAAGTGTGACTGCTCCAGCAGTGGGCCAGTGAGACTCTGGGGGAAGTCTGTCTGACTGTGTAGAACTATGTAGGTGAGAGGTCAGTACATTGCCATCTCATAGATACATACTAATTTTTAATAGTAAAAGGATATGAAAGACATAATTGACTTAGTGTATCCTGAGAGCACGTTGTGTGTGTTAGAACATGGAAGATTCTTGGATTGATGGTTCTATATAGATATCAGAAAAGGTTTTCCCATATCAGCCTGCAGCCCATGTTCATTTTACAGTAGTCACTAGACATTTCTATGAGATATGACATGTCTACATGTCATATTCAGGTGAGAAAATCAGGTTACTGGGTGGTGGTGGCACACACCTTCAATCCCGGAGCTTGGGAGGCAGAAGCAGTTAGATGTCTGAGCCTGGTCCACAGTGTGAGTTCCAGGACAGCCATGGATACATAGAGAAACCCTGTATCAAAAAACCAAAGATAGATAGATAGATAGATAGATAGATAGATAGATAGACCAAAGATAGATAGATAAATAAATAAATAAATAATAAATCAGGTTACTTTTAAGGAAAAGAATGATGTTCTAAAACTGGTTAAGTTTGGTAGGGCAGTAGTGCAGGTTCCTGGTTGTTTTTAATCTCTTGTTATTGTCCCGAAAGTAGTGTAATTGAAATAGCTTGTGTAGAAATGAATTTATGCTGTAAATTGTAAATTCCCACGTAACTGAAGAATTGGGTATGTTGATGCTCAGTCTTTAGAAGAGTTACCCTCTTCAAATGATTCAATTATGAGAAAGTGGTCTGATGTCATTCTGTAGACTGTCACATACGGTGCACATTACAAAGGCAGATTCCAACCTGATTCTTAACTTCCGTCTGTCCACAGTGTGTCATCCAAGATTTTCAAGCTTCCGTTCTTCAGGTGTCAGACTCCACCTATGATGAACAGTATGTTTTCTGTCTAACTGTATACTTCAGAAATAAGGGCTTTTGTTTGTTTAGATATTAAAGGGTTGTAGAGTGTGTTAGCCTGAAAACATATATTCTGAATACTGCCCTTAGGTATTTGTACTCTAATTTCTCAGAGATTGGTAGCTCCTATAAGTGGATTATAATTTTGAACAGGGTTGGTTTGCTTCTTGTGAAATACCGTTTATGTTTGTAGAGTGGCTGCACAGATGCCAACTGTTCACTACGAATTCCCCAATGGTTACAACTGTGATTTTGGTGCAGAGCGGCTGAAAATTCCTGAAGGATTATTTGACCCTTCCAACGTAAAGGTATGAAAGCTAATTTCAGAATTGGTGTGGCTTTTCCTGTGTGGAGAATTTATGGGATTAAAAAACCTAAATAAGACTAAATTTGCCAATGGGGGTTTTCCATGTGAACACTTACATTCTTGTTCTAGGGGCTATCCGGGAATACAATGCTGGGAGTCAGTCACGTTGTCACAACAAGTGTTGGAATGTGTGACATTGACATCAGACCAGTAAGTGCCAGTCTGCGTCTTACTGTCATTGCTACTCCAGATTTCCTAAAATGTAGAAAGTCAAGATACATAAAGATTGGTGATTTTTCTTGACTTGTGGTTTTCAGAAAAGTGTGGCTTAAATGTGCAGCTTCTACATGACTTGTATTAGATGATGTTTGTGTTTGTTCTGCTATGTCAAATTTTAAACTGTTGATACTATAGACTTGATTACATAATATAGTCATCTATGTTATAATTTATTAATGTATAGATTTATTTCATAATCCACTTAGTTTACAACCCACATACTATCTTGGCCTTCAAGTTAATTTGCTTAAAGTATGACGTGAATAGATGTGAGTGTATAAATACCATGCTCACAAAAGGCTGCTGGGTGACCATGAAAAGTTTCTTTCAAGTGCCTATACCACTTCTAGGACAGTGGAAGTAATAGTTCAGTTTACTTCTTTTTTTCTTGGTGTGCATTCGTGCATGTGTGTTTTGTACATGGAGGCACAATTTTGTGGAGTTGAGTATCTTTATACCTTTATGTGGATTCCAGGGATCAAACTCATGTCCAGATGTACCTAGCGAGCACCTATAGCCCACTGAGCTAATTTTTTGCTCTAAGTGTTTTTTTTTTTTTTTTTTTTTTTTTTTTTTGCAAGGTCACTTAAGGGCAGAGAATTAAATACATTTGCAAGAGTAGAACTTTTTATTGAGATCATTTTCTATTTATTTAATGTTAGCAGATGGGACCCAATTTTTGCATTTTCTGTTTCAAAATTTAGATGATTTAGATGCTTGGAGTAGGTTTTAAAATGAAGAACATAGCCAGTTAAAAAGGCAGGCTGACATTTACATTTTGATAAATACATGCAAAGTAGAAGTAAATACATTCCCTGTGAGTATGAAGTATTTGGGAGGTTCAGCCTGTGTTCTAAAAACGTTGCAGAATTCCTACAAAAGAGAAAGCGTTTTGGCCAGGAATGTTTCCAAAGAGTATCATTATCTGTCATGATCATAAATACAGTTTTGTCTAATTTAAAATGTTATGACTTTCAGATGAACAAAGATAAATACCAATATAAAATGTACCTCTAGTATTAGTAGCTGTCTGCTAATAATAATTGAGTTTAACAGTAATTGTTTTACGTTAGTGGCTCTGGGCTGGCAAGATGGCCCAGTGCATAAAGGAGGTTGCCATCAGCCTGATAACCTGAATTAGATTCCCAGAATCCACATGCTGGAAAAGAATCAACTCCCAAAAGTGCCTTCTGATTTCCACACATAAGCTGTGGCATGCTTACTTACACACAAAATAAATAAATGGAAAAACAATGAAGGTTTTTGGTAGCTGGATCAAATTCCCAGCACCTAACGATACTATAGGGTTGTTGGAAACATCTGGAAATGATTCTGTTTCTCTCCTAGGGTCTTTATGGCAGTGTGATCGTAGCAGGAGGAAACACACTAATACAGAGTTTCACTGACAGGTTAAATAGAGAGCTTTCTCAGAAAACTCCGCCAGTAAGTTTCTCTGTTCTTTGTGTTATTTACTTGTGTCCATTCTCACCGAGTAGAATTTAGTAGATAATTGTGTGCCTTTACAATATGAGTAATATCTATTAATAATCTATTTATCCTACATATCACCTATTGCTTCCTCTTCTGTTACTTGACTATTTTAAATGTTTTTGTGTGCTGTGTACATTAACCCATGTACATCTGTCTGGAGGCCAGAGGTCAAACTAGGTGTCTTCTATCTCTCTCCACATTATTTTACATACACACATTCACATATAAGTGCACACACATGAACACACATACATATACACTCACAGGACATATGGTGCTAATTTTCAAAGGAGAGGAGAATCTGGAGGGGTAATTTACATGTTGTACTAATAATACCAGATATAATATGCTTAAAGGGTGCTAAGTATTTCTGAAGAAAATGTCTGTTTTGGCTGCTGTTACATATACTGTATGTTTATAGTTAGAAGTGCTATTTGGGTGTTAATTACTTCCATGATTGACATCTGCCTTCAGTATATTGCACAGTTGGAGATGACAGTCTGGGACAGTGTTCTCAACCTTCCTAATGCTGTGACCCTTTAATACAATTCCTTATGTTGTGACTGCCATAGAATTCATAGCTATAATTTTGCTGTTATGAGTCATATGTAAGTACCTGATACGAAGGATATCTAAATGTGATCCCTGTGAAAGCATCATTCAACCCCGAAGGAGTCAAAGAGGTTAGAACCACTGGTATAGGAGAACCTGCAATAGAAGTTCTCTCCGTTGGATTTCATAGAAAGCCGACAAATAGAAACTACATGCATGAATGGTCCAAGGTCTGCCGAGGAATTAGGGGCTGTCGTTATGCAGCCTTCCCTGCATGAACTGTTCTTGTAGAGGACTTGAGTTCCTGGAACCCACATTGGCCTGGTCATACCCCCTGTAACTGCAGTTCCATGGGCTCCAGTTGCCCTCTCTGGCCCCTTGAGGCACTTGCACTCATGTGCACATAGGCTCACACAGGCATATACATATTGCTCACACAGGCATATACATACACATAATTAAAATACTTAAATAAGTCCCCAAGAGTAATTTAGAAACTTTTGTCCTTTAGGGAGTAATTAAAATGAAGAAAACTGTCAGGAGAAAAGTTCCCTTCTAGAACAGACACCCATATTAGCACTTCTATGGTTCTGGGCTCTGTG
Source organism: Arvicanthis niloticus (assembly GCF_011762505.2). NCBI lineage: Eukaryota > Metazoa > Chordata > Mammalia > Rodentia > Muridae > Arvicanthis > Arvicanthis niloticus. Next base: position 18,194,877 of record NC_047661.1, read on the forward strand.
TCACCACACACGTTAATGCACTGGGAAGGTAGTCCACATTTGTGTTGTATAGAGCGCCTGTTTGAACACCTTGAAAATGATTCCCAGAGGCAGATTCGTAAAGAAAGTCAGATGAATATAGTATTGAGCCCGGCCAGGTGGTGCAAACCTGTTATCCTAGCTACTTAGGCCGAAGCAGGAAGATCCCAAGTTCAAGGCCAGCCTGGGTGGTATACCATGTTCAGAACAGAGGCACTAAGGTTTTAGTTTTTTGAGATGGGGCATATGTTGTTGTCCCATTATAGACCAGGCTAGTTTACTCAGCACTCTGCCCCCTTTAGCCTTGGTGCTGGGGTTGTAGACATGAGCCACTCTGCTGAGCACAAGTATGAATTTGGATGGCAGGCAGTATGAATCAAAAGTCACTTGTGGTCTGACATTTAGATTGGGAAGAGTTTCGATGGCGGGACCTATGGGGGTTGGGTAGTGGGTGGGAGACTTTAAAGAAAATGGATGAAGCACCTTTGGAAGTATGCATGAATTTAAGTGCTGTCTTGTACTATGCAGCTTTTCAAGTTTTTGTTGCTTTGTTAATTTGTTATGTTTAACAGTTGTGTAAGAAATTATGTACACATATAAATTCTGTCTCTAAATGAGATTACAAAGTAACAGTGTTAGTGATTCAAAGAACATCATGAAACATGTTAATAGAGCTGTTAGGGAAGGCTACGCCAGGCTCTGTGTAGTGTCTCTACTGCTACAAGGATGAAAACTTGGAGGGGAGTGTCATGCTGAGGATATTGAACACATTTGCTGGCAGCAAAAGTTAGAGCATGGGCTTCAGGATTTCCAGCCCAGTGTGCCTTCCTACCTGGTGTGATGTTGCGTGCTTGTATTTGCCCAGTTCTGAGTCACATAGTTTATTTTCTTACCCTATATTCGCTAAGACCTTTCCTGAAAAGTAGCCTAACCTGTGCCAACTATTAGCTTAGCTGCTTGACACCATGTGAAATGTTTTTCTGTGTGTAGAGAGAAAGAAAGACAGGGTGAGTATGAGACATGGATGCTACTGTAGACCATACTGGCCTGGAACTAAGAGATCTGCCTGTCTCTGTGTCCCAAGTACCTGTCCCACTGTGGCTCTAGAGGTTTTTCAGTGCTGAATTCCCAGGTTGGCTGTTGTGGCTATCCTAATATCCTGCTTTTGTCTGTTGTAGAGTATGCGATTGAAACTGATTGCTAACAACACAACGGTGGAACGGAGGTTCAGCTCATGGATTGGCGGCTCCATCCTAGCATCTTTGGTTAGTAGATAAGATTCCACTGACAGAGACTCTGTGGTTTGAGAGAGGAGCTGTTGAGAATGGGATTGTGTGAGGAGTTTATAAAGAGCGTTTTATCATATGACAGTGCACCATAAATGAATAATGAATACTTTATTACATCTTTTCTGGTTCTTTTTGTTGGGGCTCAAGAATCCTTTTAATACTTAATCTGTACTGAAAAAAAAAAAATCTCTTAGTACCACAAGTAACTCCCCAGTTTATGTATTTTTTTCCCCCTAGAACAGCATGCTGGGTTTTCTAGTAATGGTTGTTTATTACAATTAAAGTCGTATAAACTTTCAGTATAAGCAGAAATTTTCTTAACTTAAAAACACGATTCTTATTTGGCCTAAATATGGCATTGAAAATACTATTTAGTAAAAATATTAAGAATGATTTCAGTGCTTCATTGATCTGCGCATTTAAAACTGACAGATGAATGGTGACCTAGTAGGAATATCTGCTTATTTACGTATAAAAATGACTCCCAACCCTACTCCCAATTCCAGCAACCTCAGGTTGCCTCCAACCTGGAATCTTCATTGTCCCAGCACATTGCCGGGACAGTAGGTCTGCACCGTTGCACTTGGCTCTGTTGGATACATCAGATGCATCATCAGTGAACATTTGTCACCCGACACTGACTTCCCCTTCAGTGGGCGCTGTTGAGTCTCTTTTTGTTAATATGTCTTGGCCCTGGGCAGGCTTAGGTGCACTACATGTATTGAATCATTTCTTCTTGAATTTAGTTGTTTCCCAGCTTCTGGTGAAGCTGTCAGGAGTTGGCTGTGTAACCAGGGTCAGTGAGATCACTGTGCCTAGTTTAAAGGAGTCTACCTTGAATTGGGAGACTGTGAGATACAGGGTTTCCATTTTTCCTCAGAGGACCTGAAGTAACTGGCATGTGCCCACTAAGAGGTTCCACTACTGCCTTAACGAGCCTTCCCCGTGCCTTTGCCAGCTGCTTTTTAATTTCTTTTTGATGTAACAGGTATAGAGGGGCTTGTTATTCTTTTAGACCTGAAAGGCCAGGCTAAACAATGTCTGGGCTGTCTCAGAGGGAGGCAGAAGAAATAGGGGACAGTACTATTTTGGAGGAGGGAGTTTAATAGTTTAGCAGTTAAGGACAGTTATGAGTAAAAAGCACCACGTTCTAATAAAAAATGAGGCATAATTATGCAGTGTTTCTTTCCATCTTACAGGGTACCTTTCAACAGATGTGGATTTCCAAACAGGAATATGAAGAAGGAGGGAAGCAGTGTGTAGAAAGAAAATGCCCTTGAGGGCTCCACCTGCCTGCCCATCACCTCATGTCTGTAGCTTTAGTACACTCAGGAAAAGATGACCATCTTTTGTAGAATGTTTATACATGTTTGCATATTTCAATTTCCACTTAAATTTTTTAAGGCTTTAACTGGCTCTATAAATTAAATGAGTTTGTGCTTTTCTTAAAATGTACTTATTCTTATTACAGGCATTTTATAATTTTGTATGAATGTCTATTTTCTCTAAATATTTTGCTTTCAGTAAGTACTTTCCAGCTCTCCTTTGGGTTGGTGGAATTACTCTTTATTGACTAGTAAAAGTTACTGCCTATGCTTTTTACCTTAGGCTTAAAAAATTAAATAAAAATCACTACTGTCCTAGAAAGGTTCTGGATTTGTCTCTTGTGACTTGCTGTCAGTGTTGCTTTTACCATAAGGGGGAAAGCAATCGCTGTTTCACTACCAGTGTCCACATCCTTTTCATGCTAACAAAATTATGCATGGGTATATCACCTGCATGTCCATCTGCACCACCCTAGTTAGTGCCTGATGTCCACACAAGCCAGAGGAGGGTGTTGGTTCCCTACGACTGGAGTTTGCAGATGGTTTTAAGCTTCCCTATTTGTGATGGATTCTCTGGAAGAGCAACAAGTGCTCTTAAGCACTGAGCCCTCTCTTCAGCTCCCTCCCCATCACAGTTTAACACTACTGGTGAAAACAGCATTTCCAAACCGACTGCTGCTGGCACTGCTCTGGCAACAAGCATTCCATTTATACCAAGACATCAGGTGACATTAAGCTGCTTAGATGTCAGGACCTGTTAAATGGAAACTGAACCTACACTCTGCCTGGTTCTGGTAGAAGGAATACTGCTTATAGAGCTAATGAAGATGTCGTGTTACTCACAAGAACAACTGATGTCACTTGACAAGAACATTTCTTTATAAACTGTTCAACACATTCCCATCAGGACACAGGCTTTAAGAACAATGGAATGGATCTCATCTTAGACAGTACTTGATTTCTGGTCTTGAGAGAGATGTGGGAACTTGGCCTGGAGAATCTTTTCTTTCTTTTTCTGTAAACTTCTCTTTCTTGCTTCCATGCGGGCATGTTTCTCGATTCTCAGTCTACAATAAAAACATAACATCAACTTAGACAAAACCATTCCCCTTTTGTAAAACATGTCTCTGTGAGAGCCTCAGTCATGTTGGCAGCACTTGGTGTATATAAATCAAGCTTTAACAGTGATCACCACAAACACACAAGATGATGGAAGTAAACCCTCTCGGTACTGTGCCGGCAGAAACTGAACAGAAGCAATGTAGCAGATTTCTTAACCATAACCAGGTCTTAAATGTGGAGAGATTTCAAAGCTGTAGGGTCAACAACAGAGGTGGGGATGAGCAAGGTGTCATGAGACAGTAAGTGTTCTCACTGATGAAGCATGTACCTAACTCGAGTGGGTGGAGCAGGGTGTGCTGTTCTGGAGACATGGAGGTGCTGCAGAGTTTTGAAACTGATAAAAGCCTTGAAAACCTGAGGCATAGAGCAGACTAGGATCACGTTTAGCAAGGGGCTATACTAGACAATGGCAGAAGGAAGATTTGATGCAGTGCAGGAACCATTTGGAGGACAGACTGGACCCAAGGCTGGTTCTGAAAAACAGGCAGTGTTAGGGTCCTCACTGCACAGGTACACTATGGACAAAAATGAACTTGGGTATGTTAGTGCACCTTTAATCTCATCTGGCAGAGCTCTAGGCTGGCCTGGCCCACACAGACCCAATCAAAACCAAGGACCGGGGCTGGTTCAGAGAGAAAGATGAAAAGTTGGTTGGTTGATAAGTATACTAAACATTTTAATGCTCCGTCTAAAAATTAAAATGGCTGGTGATATGATCAGCAGTAAAGGCATGTTTGATTCCCTGAACCTGGATTATAGGAGAGAAGTACTTCCTGCAAGTTGTCCCCTAACTTCGACACACAAATCATCACACTAGGACAGTGTCTATGTGCACACACACACACGGGCAAACATAGAAATCTAAATCTCTTAACTTTTCCTATGGATTAAGTTTTGGGGTAGAAACCAATTTGTGAAGAGCCTGTTGAGAGCAGAAAGAATCCCTGGCAGGTTGTTTATTTGTAACAGAACTTACAAGGGTTCTTGTACCCAGTCTTCCTCAGCCTCCTCAGTGCTGGGTCACAGGTGTGCCAGCATAGCAGCTAAACTGCATGTCACCCTTCAGTATGACACTGCAGTCTTGTGTCTCTCTGCCTCTCTTCTAACTGCAGTGTGATAATTACATAATCTTGGCTTGTCTGCTTTTGGGGTTCTAAGTAGCTTTGGGCTGGAGAGAATGGCTCAGAGGTTAAGCGCACTGACTGTTCTTCCAGAGGTCCTGAGTTCAACCCCCAGCAACCACATGGTGGCTGACAACCATCTAATGGGATCTGATGCCCTCTTCTGGGGTGTCTAGAGACAGCTACAGTGTATTCATATACATAGATAAATCTAAAAAAAAAAAAAAAAAAAAAAAAGGCAGAGTGTCTTAAGAATCACCTAGCTGGTAGTTATTGCCAACTACAGTTCTGTAACAGAAGCACCACATTCTCCTTGTCTCATCTAAACTGAATGAAATCTGTCCCAGCACAGGAAACGCTGAGGCAGCAGCCTGCAGCACAGCAGTATCTCAGACACAATGCTGCAGACACCTCCCCTTCCCACTAGCCCTGGAAAGCGCTACCACATGGTACTGTAGAATTGCCTTGTTTTCAGACATACAGAAGCCATACAACTTTCAAAAGGATACTTACTATTGGTACAGTGACTTTATGCACATAAGGCTTTAGATATAGGGCATCAATTTTCTCCTTTTTTCAACCTAGTGCTATTTCTTTTACTAAAGTAATGAAAACATATTCTTTATGTAATAGAAACCAAAGTGTAAAGGAAGCTCAGATCACATGCCATCTGGACTAAGGAGGCTGCCTCATCATGAGCACGCTGCTCACCTGATAAAGCGATCCACGTAGGGCATGGCGAAGAAGCGCCTCCTGTTGTATCTCTTATTTAGGTACCAAGGTATAGGCCATTGCTTGAATTTGTGCCTGCCAAAAAAAGTTAAGTTATTGCTTTACATGAAATATTTCATACATTTTTACTTCAATATTTCACTGTTTTCTAATTGGCCTCAAATAAATTGAGTCAAATAAAAATCATTAGATAATAGGGCCAGAGAGATAGCTAACTAAGTTCCCTCTGACCACACACACACACCACAGCACATACAAATTCACAAACAGGTAAAGTAATAGACACCTCAAGCCTCTCCACTTGCTGATTCATGTTTAAGACACTACATGTCCCCGAGTTAGTGTGTCCTGGATCCTCTGGGTCCTTCATTCCTCAGTGTCTAAGCTGAATCTCAGGTCCTTCCCTGGACGGAGGTAAGCTGTTCATTACTTGGCCCAGAGCTTGTCCTGATGCCAGTGACACAAACAAACTGACCTTGTTGCTTAGGACTCTCAAGAAGCTTCCCAGGTACAGTACACAAGGTGGGCAGGGGTATATCTGAAATTAGCCTTTAAGTTTTAGAATCTATATAGGCTGATTTTTCTGTCAGAAGAATTCATGAAACTCTTGAAAGAATCTATGATTTACACAAGACAAGAACCCACAGAATGGGTTGTCAGGTCTGGAATTCATTTTACAAGACAAAACATGGTTTGTGGTCTAGAGGACTGGGACCTCTCTTTACATAAGACGCTAATATATCCACAGGAGAGGAGTTTTAAAGGTACTGAAAGGGGAAACCAGGCCACCAATCTCTACTCTTAGAAGTCAGTATAATCATGTACCAGATGACTCGTCCAAAGATGTCCCTTCTCCAAGCACCAGGTCTGGGTTTTTCTTGACCGGTCTGAAGAAGCCTTAAAGCATCTTCTCTTTCCTGGACAACTTTATCTAGAGCATCCATGGAATCAACAACCTGAGGTGAGAAAAAGACAGCTAACTTTAGCCATTACCTGCAACTGTATTCCAAAAGAACTCAAGATCTACAAAGTGGGGAACTTGTATTTTTAGTTAGAGACCACCCTCTATAGTACTTCGTAAGAAGCCCCTTTGACAGGTGTGTTCAGGGGTGTCTACAGAATGACTTTCTGTAACCTGTTTGAAGTTTTATCTTTTCCTTTTTTTTTTTTTTTTTTTTTTTTTTAAAATATTTTATTTATATAAGTACACTGTAGCTGTCCTCAGACACCAGAAGAGGGCATCAGATCCCATTACAGATGGTTGTGAGCCACCATGTGGTTGCTGGGAATTGAACTTGTGGAAGTAACAGGCAGTGCTCTCAACCTCTGAGCCATCTCTCCAGCCCCTATCTTTTCCTTTTTTAATACTTGCTTCTGAGTGCACACGGCACGAGCACTCAGTCTGAAAATGCAGCGAGCTAATGAGAAGTGACAACTGCTGCTGCCTTTGTCCAAGCCAAGTGCACACTTGGGCTTGCTAGACACACTGTGTCACGCTTGTGTCACACGTGGCCTTTCATCTGCAGGCAGTAGGTGAGAATGCTCATTAATGGTATGGGGGAGGGAAGGCAAGTGAGCTGAGGTGAGGCTCAGTGCTCCAGCTGGTACAAGGCTCAGCTCTGCTCTCACTGGCTACACAGGACAGAAAAAGCAAGTGCCGAGCTCTAAAACAATCTAAGGGTGAAACACAATAGAACCTCCAAATAAAAAGTGGGCTGAGCTACTGGAGAATGGCCAGACTGAGCTAGAATGTGAGTGCAATGGCCACTTTATGTCTGGGATACTGGAGACTGAACAGGGGCTCCATGGTTGTCTCAGAAAGCAGCTCCCCAGAGACAGCGTATGGCCTAACAATTTTACTCCCAGGTAGCTGCTCAAGAGAAAAATAAATACCCATCTGTAAGTAGCAACTGAGAATGGGGGGACAACAAAGGTTCTTAACACTTGTGACAACATGCTGTCATGTGAAGCTGTTGGACTGGTGTTGGAAAGAAGTATAAGAACGATGACTGCCTTTCCTTTTAGCTTTAACCCCACGCAAGGGTCTCCGCTCTCACAAGCCTACCTTCTCTAACCGCTCTGGACTTGGCATTGGCAATCTCTGTCGCTTGGCCTCCTGCTCTAGAGTTAGCAGCATGTTTCTCTCCTTCAGAAGGACATACCTGTACCAAACACAAAGCCGTGCTGCTATTCCATAGTGCTTTCTTACGTCAAAAGTACAAGCCGAGAGAGTCCTCAAGCCCTTCTGAAAGCTCACACAGTACCAGCACCAAGAGCCACCCCCTGGCTTACTCAGTGCTGCATCCTGTGTGGAGTTCCAGAAGGTCACAAAAGCGGCAGGCACAGTCCCTCCATCCCACGGGGAAGGAAGATGAACAGTACCTACTGTGCAGCTACTGCACGCCTGAATGCACAGCATGCTTCATACGCTTGAGGTTGGTACTAGTTCCCGCTCTCTAATGAAGACAGCTCAGAGTGGTCAGGGACTATGACCATGGGTCACACAGCAAATTCTGGGTTCACATCTCAGACTTCTGTGTAAATTCTACCTCTAGCCTGCCATGCTACTTCCAATGTGGCTTACTGGGTTAGGGAGATGACATGGATTAGAACAGTTAAGGTGTGGACATGAGGCACCTTCTCTAGAGCTAAGGTGACCAGAGAAGACTTCCCGGTTTGGGCTTTAAGATGTAAGGGGACAAGGAAGCTGAACTCTAAAGCACTGACCTGGCTAAGCTGGATAAAGGGGTGTCGTGAGCACCTCAGCTTCAGATTACTGCAGAAACTGTGGAGGGCAGTACAAGCGAGACAAAGGAACTGGGAGACTTATACTCAGATGTAGACAGTCCTGGCAGGAAGAGTGGCAGATGTTGGTTTTAGCACAGTGAGTGCTAAGACACTCTTAAGTTGACCTTTATCAATAACTCATAATAACAGTGCTTTACTAAAATTTATTTTTCTATAACAAGTGCAGTATGGATGGGTTTTGTAAATACTATGTTATTCTTTAAACTGTTAAGAAAGAGAACTAATCCTCCCAATTAGGGAATAAAAAAATTAAATGCCTACTAGAGTACCCAGGTAGATAACAATAATGAGGTGAGATGAGTGGCGGCGACAGGTGAGGACCTGGTAGACACAGTTCCACAGCCTGGCACTGAGGGGCTGGGTAGGCTTCACTCCGCAGCCTGGCCAGGGCTGGCACTGAAGGACTGGGTAGGCTTCACTCCACAGCCTGGCCAGGACTGGCACTGAGGGACTGGGTAGGTTCCACTCCACAGCCTGGTCAGGGCTGGCACAGAGCCACAGAGGCAGCCTACACAGCTCATGGGAGACTTCCCCCAAAACAAGTATGGCTTAAACAAAACAAGCTCTAGACTAAGTACTACAATGAAGGACAGCAGGGGCATGTGCCAGAAAAATCTACTTACATTCCCAACTGACGCAGCATTTGATGAAACCCACCAGGATAACAGACTAAAATTCAGGCCATGTAACGGGGAGTGAAAAGAAAGGCAGAAGTTGTGAATGACTCCTTAACATCTGGCCAGTGGTAAGACTTCAGTTAGAAACATCTTCTGAATGTTCTTTTAGAACAGGGAAAAAGAATCCTGCTTGAAATGGACATTTCCTTGCTTCTGTTCAACATTTCCAGTTTTTAAACAGCCTTCCACACAAATGAGGTGGGAAAAGAAACAGGGGTGTATTTAGGGCAACAGAACTTCGGACCTCAGCAAGTCCAGGCTCCACTTTTGCGGATTTCTGAGAGGACTGCAGCCCTCTTTCTCATCCTCTCTGTGTGCATGTAGTTAATATTAAAGACCCCACATTTAATTGTTACTTTATTACCCTGGAAACAGAGCCTCTTGTTCCTAATTAGAATTTAAGGTTCCTATGAGTTGCAAGTAACAGGGTTAATCCTAACAAGTATGAGGTGAGTCAACTACTGGGCTGTAACTATACAGACGTGTATAGAGGTCTTTATCTGCTTTCAGTCATCATTCATATTACACAATAGTTAACGAGAAAGGAAGAAAAGGGAGGACAGTGTAACTGACCAACCAGTCCCCCAGTCATTTCTGACCTTGTTTCCTGACACCACTGGTGTAAAGGTAGTGGTCTGAATCATAGCACTTACAGCAAATATCTAAAGTTCTGCCTACCTTCGAACTGTGAGACATGTCTTAATGCAATCATCTGCCACACTTTTAACAAGCTCACACAATCACCCACTGTCCCATGAAAACACATCACTTGGCCAGTGCTTTCTCTCGTGGGGGGAGTTCTGACCCTGCTGTTAAACTGTAATGTCTCAGTATGCAGGACACTCACCAAAGCTTATGTAAGTCTTCGTTGCTTTTGTTCCTCAGCTGCTGGCAGGTCCATGAGGCTCCTGTGAGAAGGAGAAACGTGTGACATTAAATGACGCTTCTAGCTCTATGTCCTGGCTGAACACTCACTCTCAAAGTTCAATGTTTCTGTATCTGTAAAGAGTGCAACAGAATTACCATATTATATACGATTAGAATTCAATTAAATACCAACATGAAAATCTCAGTAACATGACTGGCAAGACTGCTGGTATTTGTGTCAAATGCTTTCTCCTTCCCTAATGTCACTGCAAACTAGTTTTAATTGTTACTTAAAAAAAAAAAAGCCAACTAAAATAAACTCAAGCCTCATGTTACTTACACGTTCAAAGCACCCCTCTTCTAAGCAGCCCAAGGGAGTTTGACTTCAGTTACAAGAATGACCTTTAAAATCCAAAGGGAATTTTAAAAGAAAATCCTAGGCTGACAGAGGGCTTAACTGATTACTACAGACCATTCTATGTATCTCACCAGATTTGACTTTTTCTTCCCCCCAATTCTTTGGGTCATCAAAAAATTCTTCTAGTCCTTTCCTTGACAACGTGGTATGAAGGAATTTACACTGGAGAAAAGATGTGGCATGTGGTGTGTTCTCGTGCAACAAATGAAGAGAAGACCTGCAACTGAACACAAAGAAGGAACAAAGGAGTAAAGTTCATGTTCTGACTTTATAAGCAAGAAGCATTTCTTTATTACAGTGTCAAAATTCTATACAGGATTTTTACCCCAGGAGTGGTAAGCTTTTCAAATGCATGAGAAAGTATTTTTATTGTACAGATTGCTACCCCGTAATTTCATACAACATATGTACACAATTATGTATGTCTATCTTTTAATTTACTGTTAGTGCATGTGTGTGTGAGTATGTGCATCCATGCGCCATGACACACATGTACTGGTCAGAAGACAAGCTCCAGTGTTGGTTCTCTTCCACCTCGTTGAGACACAGTCTTTCTCCTTTATGCTGCTGTGCCGATCACTCAGGTCAGCAGGTCGGAAAGACTTTGGGTGCTTCCCCTTTGTCTACCTCCTATCTGGGCCCAGGAATGCTGAGATTGGAGCTGTTTGCCACTGCACACAATTTTTACTACTTAGGTTCTTCAGACCAAACTGAGGTCAACAGGCTTGAGTGGCAAGCACTTTTACTTCCCCAGCCATCTTGCTGGCCTCACAATTATATTTTAGAGTAACCTTTTTATATTTTATATTTTAGAGTGTTTCCTCTACTGCAGCAAGTAAATTTATGAACAGATCAAAAACATTCTGAAAGTCAACATAGCAACATTCAAAAGGCACAATGTTTTCTCCTTTAATGCAGTAATTCTGTATCTAGAAACTTTTAACACAATAGACAGGAGCTCACTGATTAAGATATCCACAAAGGCATTAAATGTGGTGTTAGAGAGTCGTTAATTACATAAACATACAACACTGTCTAACTGCATAAAAATCTTATGCATAATTATACATATTTAGAAATTATGTTTCTAAAATACTTAATGAGCTGATAAGATGATCTTAACAAAAAATGTGAAATGTTTCACAAGTGCTGTCTTCCAAACCAAGAGCATTTGACTGGAATCTATGTTTGTTTTCCTGTGTGCTGAGGATGGGGCCCAGGGCCTCAGGTGTGTTAGGTTAAGTGCTCTGCTCTACCACTGAGCTACATCCATGACTTGAAACTAGTTATCTTGACTTGAAACTAGTTATGATGAAATAATCAAAAATTCAAAATCCTACCCAAATGGCAAGTATCATGACAAAGGAAGAAAGAAATATTGGATTAATGGAAACTATTGCAATTAATGATCCTTCATTGAATCCTGAAGAGAAGAATGGGACTGAGTGGAGACAATGAAACAGAAAAAGAAAGGGATTAATAGGGCAATTTCTATCTTTATTTTGGATTATACGCTAAATAGTAGTGTATTCCTGAGTGTGACCACAAGGTCATACTTACAAGGCAATGTCCTTGGTTCTGTGTTTGAATTTTGACGTCTGTCAAATAGTCCAGAAAAAGCATAAATACGGGAATCTTGAACAATGTGACAAAGTGCCAATGATTGGTTACTGTCTTACTCTAATAACGTTTCTATTGTTCTGGGGAAATAATGGTAAATAAAGTGTATACCTGCAGAGTTAAAGAAAAAAAATGGTAATGTGTTCATCTGGGAATACACAACTGGTTTACTGTCTTCAAAATATTTTGCCTCTCTTCTGAGTGACAGGTATTCTTTTTTTTTAAACCACAATAAAATCATTTCATTAAAAAATTAAGGTTTATATATTTGAATGTTTTCCCTGCATATATGTGCACCATGTATGTGGCTGATGCCTTCAGGGGTTAAGGAAGGAATCAGATCACCAGGAACTGGAGTTAAAGACGTTAGTGAGCCACCATAAACCCTAGTTTGGGTCTTCTGCAAGAACAACACATGCACTTAAACTGTGCCATCTCTCCAGCCTCAAATTAGTTCATTTTTAAGGAAAAAAAGATAATGAAAGACGAAATCATTTATTCAAGTTTGCCACCTTGATCAAGTTACAACCCTACAAGTTTTTACAAAGCTAATTTCCAAAGTCAGTGTTAGTAAGACAGAAAACAGATGCACAACAGCTGAGTAGTCAACTGAACATGGTTTGCTTCCTTCAGTTAATCTGCACTCTATTAAAACTCGGCTCCCTGCTGGCAAACGTCAATGAAGAGTAAGCTGTTTTTCTCGCACTCGCACAAACAGCTTCTGTTGCCTTAGCTACTCTCACCACTTAGTATCTGGGGACGATCTGTGTCCGAACCCGAAGGTACAAAGACACCAGGGGAAGCCTTTCCGTTCCACAGCTCAAGATTGCTCGGGAACCTCTCTCGCGACCTACACTGAGCATCTGAAACTCCCACCGCCCGCGGCAACGGAACGCTGGAGGAAGAACGGGGTGCGCCAGAGTAGGCGACTCCAAGGTCACGCTCTCTACCTCCGCGGTGGCCTGTCTCAGAGCTCTGCTGCACTCTGCAAGAAGCGCCCAAAGGAGGGGGCAGTCATTTCTTCTCTCATCACTTACCCGGAGTGAGCAGGGGGCTTGGGATTTACTAGGGAACAAGCAGACTTCAGGAACGCCGAGGCTCTTCTACAAATGCCCACTAGACTGGTCGCAGCCATGTTTCTAGTGTAGATCCACTGGGTCGGTGTCCACGCGGTCACTTCCGCTGGCTGCGTGAGACAAGTGAAGCAAACAGGAACAGGCTTTGCCCTTACTGAAGATGGCCGCCCCCACGGCTCTCACCCCGATCCCCAGTATGCCATAGAGTTTACGCGGCTCTCTTCGCACGCCCCGCCTACAACGTCGTCACTTTTGTCCGCCAGCGCGTGTCTAGGAAGCTATCAGGAACTAGTCGCTGCCCTCACTCAACATGGCTTCCTCTAGCGTTCGCCCTCACTGGTGGATTGGCCCTCCCGGCTCCCGTTGCCCACCCCACTTCCTTCCGTGGCCTGTGCAGCCATGGCGGTCATGAGCCTGCTGCAGCGGGCTTCGGTCGCCGCGCTGACAGCGCTGTCTTGCCGCCGCGCTGGCACTAGACTCGGAGTCGGAAGTTTTCTCACACGGAGCTTTCCGAAGACTGTCGGTGGGTGCCGGCCTTGGAGACGCGGGTGAGAGGTGGGAGGGCTGTTTCCAGGTGACCTTGGGGACCTCGGAGGGAGAGAGCGGGGACACGGTCGGCCTGGGGCTCCAGAGGAGACGCCGCGCTGCTGTGGAAGAGCTGCTGCAGAAATCGGATGGCCTTGTTTAAGCTCGGCGTTTGCGAAGAGCGTTACCACGCCATGCCGGGCGCTGCTCACTCGCAGCCAGGGTAGGCAGGCATGGAGCTGCAGCCCGCGTCTCCAAGGGCAACTCCACACTCTGGTTTATTGAGACTGGGTCTCGGAGGTCCGAGCCTCCTCCTGCCCCGGTTCCCAGGGCTGGGGTTGCAGGCTTGCTACGTCGCTGGACTCAGGGCAGAATCAGGATGGGTGACACCCGTAGCTCGGTTCTAACCCGCAGATAGGAAGTTGCTGAGAAGCGCACTGAAGCGAAGGCTGTAATGATGTTCCTAGGCACGAATGTGAAAAGGCTCCAGGAGACGGTCGTAACTGTGTCCGTGGACCTCACGACGTCTTACAAGCCCACGAAAATATTTTATGTTTGTTTTTTTTTAAAAGACTGTAGTGTGAGTGAATGTGTAATGTTAAGTTCAGCTCAGATTGTATCTATCTGCTGTATGTTAATGAAGTCCAGCCTTTAACATATTGCAGTGGTTCTCAACCGGTGGATCGCGACCCCCCCCAGGACCATAGGAAAACACAGATGTTTGCCTTATGATTCATAACAGTAGCAAAATAACAGTTGTGGAGTAGCAACAAAAATAATTTTATGGTTGGGGGGGGGGGGTCACAACATGAAGAACTGCGTTAAAGGGTTGCAGCATTAGGAAGGTTGAGAACCACTGCTCTCTTAGAAAGGAGCCCAATTGGGGTAAAGAGCTCAGGCCTCAGGATGGAGTGAGGGCCTAGGATCCTGACCCCGTATCCCTCTGCTTTCCAGAAGAGTAAACATAGCAAAATACTACCTGCTTAGTATTCGATCTATTTTTTTCTCTTAAGAGACTAGGAGAGAAAATTCAATGTTATTTCATCATTTTACAGTTTAATATTTAATACATTTTATTGAATACATTTTAATATTAAAAATAATGTGCCACTCTACTAAGTTAGCAATAATGGTGGCAGTGCTTATTGAGCATCTGCTAAGTGCCAGGTACCATTTTAAGTAGTCAGTCCATTTAATCCTCTTGGTTAGAGATACACAATTTGCCTTGTCCAATACAGAGAAACGAAAAAATAATTTACCCTAAAGCCAAAAACATTCTCTGCAATCTCCAAACATCTTGTCCTATTTTCCCAACTTAATTTTGATTATGCCACATTCTATATTGAGGCAGTATGTATGCATAGGGATCTTTTGGAACATGCTGGACAGGATCAGTGCTTTTAAAATACCCAGCAGGAATTTAAGCTGCATGCAAACTCCATGTGCTGACACTTCTTAGTCAAATCCTTTGCACATCATTTTTTATTATAAATATCCTCTCTACACAAGTAGAGATCCCTTAAATCTTCCTGAGAGGGGCTGAATGTAGTCTAGCTAAACTGAGATAAGACTCCGTGGTTCTTCTTCCTGTACTATTTCTCATTCTTGCAATGAGAGAACCACAGGGAGCCCATGTCCTTTCCAGAGAGAACAGGGAAGGCCTGCTAGCTGCTTGTTCCAGGAGTGACTGTTTCCCTGTGTCACGCTTTCACAGGTATACTGCATCTGCCATTGCTCCCTGGAGGTTTTCCTCTCTTCCACCAGATCCTTGGGTGTCCCGGCAAGATGGCTGGGCCCTCCTCCCATCTTTTTTCTAGAGCTAGGCTGCCGAGATTCAAATCTTGGCTGCAGAGTTTAAAAGCTCTATGACCTTGAGTCAACACCTACTGGAAGCTGAGGTGGAAGGCACTTGGTCATGATCTTCTTTCCTTTTCTAGAAGATGACCATCTGATCGTCGGAGATATCTTATAGAGTAGTTGTGAAGCGTTTTGAGTAGGAAACAGTTTTAGCACCATGCACCTGAATTAGGAAATACACACAGCATTAAATTTACCCTTTTATTTTATTTGCTTATTTCTTTGGTACTGCTGATGAAATACAAGTGCTTGCATGTTGTAGCCGGGTGAGTTCTTTCCTCTGGGCTGCATCCTTAGCCCTCCTTTTTTTCTTTACTCTTTCAAATTTTGAGACAGAGTGTCACTGAGTTGCCTAAACTGACCTTGAGTAGACTCTGTATTGCAGGCTGGCTTTGCGCCTTCAGTGCTGCTGCCACTGTCTTCCAAGATGCTGGTCCATTGTGATTGAGTATCTGAGAGGTGGAATTCTGATTCAAGATCTTCCTGTCATTGAAGGAGGGCCCTTAAAGGGCACCAGCCCCTCTTCTTTCTTTCTCTGCTTCCCAGCCACTAGAAGGTGTGCAGTTTGTTCTAACACATACTTCCATCATGCTTTGCCACAGGTCCAAAGCAGCAAACCTCCAGCTTGAACAGAAAACACTGACTCCTTTTCCATTGTAAAGCTAATATACACAGCTGTTTCTCAGGCTGGAGGAGACTGGAACAACAGTGAACACAGTGCTGTGGGACTCAGACGAGAAGGATACAATGTAAAATGAATATGAGAATCACCTTAACATGGAAAACTGGCAGGAGTAGTGTGTGGGCTTTCTGGTAATCCTGGTGTTCAGAGAAGGGGGAAGAAGGTGATCAGGACCCAGCTGGGGTGGAGAAGGGGCCTGGACCCAGCTAAAGTGCCTATGCATATAGAGGCCAGAAGACAGCTTTTGGGAATCAGCTCTCAACCTTCCACTGTAGGGTCTGGGGTCAAACTCAGGTTATCAAACCTGGCAACACTCTTCCTTTCTGGCTCACCTCACTAGCCCTTCTTAGAGTCATTATCAGTTTGTCATTGATAAGTGGTAAAAGATTGGCAGATGCAAGGAAGTGGACTTAGCTTTTTGGCCCAGTTAATTAAAATGGCACTTTTAACTGAAAATGTAGAGAAAGACAATGAATGACCAGTTTTGGATTGTCTGAAACACCAACACCAATGTTCCCACAACACCTGCCACATGTCAGACACTGAAGCTTACTGGAGAGACTGACAGCTGCATATATTGTCCCCTGACCTCATGAGCGGTAACAAATGATTAAGGTTAATGTTCTTCGAGCTAAAGGAAATTAGCAAGTGTTGCTCAAGGGAAAAGCAGGAGACCAACACTGTTTGGGGAAATCAGGAAAGAGCTATGTAAGGAGAGGCTACATAGCTCCGGAGGGTGAGATGGGAGACACAGGCTGAGAGCCCATGGCGTAGGGCTGGATTCAGGAGAAAGAAACCAGGAGATAGGAGGCATTTCTTGGGGATCTTTGCCTTGTTCTATTAGCTATCCTCTCGTTATGTAGCCCTGGCTGGCTTGGAGCTTGTTCCTATGTAGATCAGGCTAGATTCAACCTGCCTCTGCCTCTTGATTGCTGGATGTGAGGGATGGGGGATAGCCTGGTGGTGGAATGCCTGGCTGGCACACTCAAGGCACTGACTTTTACTCAGTGTAGTCTGTAATGGTCAGATTCCTGCTAGAGACTGGCATAGATACTGCTCGTCCTGTCCGGCTGTGTTTCAGTCCATCTGTGTTTCAGCAGCTTTCTGCCTTCACCTTCTGTGTTGGCAGGCTGTGTTGACCTTTGTTTTTAGGGAGCTGTAGCATGCTTGTTTTCTGTAGAGGAAGCAGGGGTGAGCAGCTTATCAGGAGCATCTGCCCTCCCCGCCTGCCTCTAAGGTGCGCTGAACTGATTGCTCGGTGTTCTTACAGTGGATTAAAGTGCACAGCAGCCGCACACTTCCCAGCATGTGTAAGGACTGGGCTTCAGTACGCACACTGTCAGAACGTAAGGGAAAAGCAGCAGCAGCTACACTTGAGCACAGCCTGTCAGTGTCTGAAACGCATCCTACCCACTCTGATGCACATTCACTCATGTGTATCTGGTGGGCTTCTCTGCCCACCCTCCGCATGAACCTTGTTAAACAGCTTCACGTTTTCAGCTCCTGTTCGGCACAGTGGGGACCATGGCAAGAGACTGTTTGTCATCAAGCCTTCTTCATACTATGATTCTCGCTTCTTGAGACTGATGGTGAGTTGAAATGCTCTTAACTATAGCATGTCTAGGAGGACAAGTTCCCAGTTAGGAGGTGTCTTTCATTTTACAATTACTGTTTGTTTTCCCCCAGAGGATACTGAGATTGGGTAGGAAGGTTTGATTTGCTACCGGCCTTTGTAAGTTTTAGCTGGAACTGTTCTTTCAAAGCATGGATTCACCAGGCCTGCAGGTCAAGCGCCAGCCATTTCTTCTGCTCAGGCTCATGCAGTTTGAAGTCCAGTGTGTGTTTTCCCTTCAAATGTAAAAATAACTCTGCGGGATTCGGTGGGCAGTGTGTGATCAGTGTGTGTCTAGGTCAGGCCCTCTGGTCCTCTCCCAGCACCATGAAAAAACAGCAGATTTACAGACTTTAAAAACTGAGCCACTGAGCTGGTCATTTGTATCACTAAGATAGGTTTTGAAAAAAAAAACTAAGATAGTTTTAGCAAGACTCACTGAAAGACTTCTACTGCAGCAGCTCTGTTTTGGGATGGGATTTTTTAAATGCTATCTGGGAAGTTGATTTTAGGGCAATGTTCTTAATTCAGCAGGAATGTAACTAATACTACTTGTTTAGAGTGTTGCTTATCTGTATCTCATGATCAAAAATACCGAACAGGGGGTTAGAAATGGACGCTTGTTTGCACATTTCCTCTGAGATGCTCCCCCTCCTCCCCACTGTGTGCACTGTCTCTCATCCCTCCTTCTCCTCCCCATTGTGCCCACTGCCTCTCCTTAGCCCTCCTCCTCCTCCCCGCTGTGCCCACTGCCTCTCCTTTTTTTTTTTTTTTTTTTTTTTTTTAATTTGACAGAGGATTTCCTGTTATCCCAGCCTGGTCTCAAACTTGGTATGTGGCCAAGGCTGACTTCAAACTCCTGATCCTTCTGCCTCTACCTATGGAATGTTGGATTCCGGGTGTGTGCTATCACACATAGTGAGT
This sequence comes from Arvicanthis niloticus, assembly GCF_011762505.2. Taxonomy (NCBI): domain Eukaryota; kingdom Metazoa; phylum Chordata; class Mammalia; order Rodentia; family Muridae; genus Arvicanthis; species Arvicanthis niloticus. The sequence goes on from NC_047661.1 coordinate 18,213,550, forward strand.
GTCCTCTTTTTATACCAGGACCAACTCCAGTGACATTCAGTGGCTGAAATGCTATTGTTTTCACGTTTGTTCTTAATTCAGAATTCTCTTTATCGCATTGCTTTAAGCAGAAGTCAAAAGTCATTGTACACATATTGTACTCTACTAAATAGTTGTGTCTAAAACCTAAATCAGAGGAATATGACAGAAATCAGTGATTTGATTCTGATTCCAAAATTGTTATGTTTGCTCAGTAAGGATAGAAGGAAATCAAATGAGGATAATTTTGGGGGGAGAAGAGGGAAAGACTATGAGAGAAACCTTTATGTTTTTCCTCACAGAAATTCTACCTTTTGTTGACTGGGATTCCAGTTGCAATTGGCATAACACTGGTGAACATATTTATTGGTAAGTCCCTCATCCAGCCCTTACTCCATGAAATGATGTTCTTCTGAACAGGATTCTAAAGTGCTGAACTTTTTGGAATCTTAGAATATTTTGCCTGGTAGATTTATAGGGGAACAGAAAATAAAATAGAAAACAGTGTGCCCTTCGTTATGTCTCCTTACCTAAGAGCAAAATGGGTAACTGCTGAGATGCCGGAGGTCCCGTCTTACACCTTGAAGATGGCTAGTCCCTCATGAGGGACTGCTCTTCCCCCCAGCGAGTTTAGCACTAGAGGGATCGTGGAGAAGCTGGCTTCTGAATGTGGCTGGAAGACCTGGTGTGGAGCTGGGAACACTGGCTGTGAATGCTAACCCAGCATTGTGAACATTTTCTCTTTTAGGTGAAGCCGAACTTGCAGAAATCCCAGAAGGCTATATCCCAGAACACTGGGAGTATTACAAGGTTCGCACAACTCATTGAAACTTTTATTGGGTATCTTGTTAATGTTGTGGTAAATGTCTTAATTAGACAATTATGATATACTTTTTATATTCAGTTTTTCACATCAAGTAGATAATACATTTTAAAAACTTAATTCCCTTTTAGATTTATTTATTTATATGATTGGGTGTTTTGCCTAAATGTATGACTGTGCTCCACGTGTGCTTGGTACTCCATATATGGGCTTGGTGTTCCACATGTCTGGAGACCAGAAGAGGGGAATTACCAATGATAATGAGCCACTGTGTGGGTGCTGAGAATTGAAGATATTCTGCAAGAGCAACGAGTGATCTAAACTGTTGAGCCATCTTTACAGCCCACGGTATTTTCTAATAAGTAACAATTCAGGGTACTTTTTTCATTAAAAAACGTTAAGCTTTATAGGTTAAATTAAGTAATCATAAAATATGATCTCTACACCTAGTAGAAAAATCTTTGGATTTGGATCAGTAGAATTTGGTTTGTCTCCTACCTCACTCATGACCTGTGGTCCCTCAGTGCAGTGTGAAGGGCATGCACAGGCTCGGAACCAAGGTGCACTGCTCAGACGCTGCCATCTAGGTGCTTATCTCAACAGTGGGCAGCAGTATCGTGAGCCCAGTGGTCAGTGACTTAAAACACATCAGAGTTGTTGGCATGTAAGTGCTTTAGTTATCTGAAACAGTAGTCAACCAGAAACGTGAAGAATCCTTCAGAAGGTAACTGATTTGAAACAACTTTTCTCTCAGCATCCAATATCAAGATGGATTGCCCGGAATTTCTTTGATGGACCTGAAAAGAACTATGAAAAAGCCCTGGCTATCCTCCAGATCGAATCTGAAAAGGCTGACTTACGGTAGGAGGATGGGGTGGGAAGAAGGTTCAGAACTTGGATGTCTGTGAAGCATTGGGGGGCTCCCCTGGGAGAAGGGGGGACTTTGTTGCTGACTGGGGAGGTGATAGCTCATACTGAAAAAAATGTGCCTGTGTTTTCTCTCTCTCTCTTTCTCTCTCTCTCTCTCTCTCTCTCTCTCTCTCTCTCTCTCTCTCTCTCTCTCTCTCTCTCTCTCTCTCTCTCTCTCTCTCTCTCTCATGGGTGTATGTCTCTATGTGTGTGTCTGCCTTGTGGGTGTAGGCCCATGGAGGCCAAAAGGGCATCAGATCTCCTGAAGCTAGAGTTACAGGCCTGTTAGCCACCAGACATGAATACAGCAAGTACACTTAACTGCTGAACCACCTCTCCCGACCTGGAAAGAAATTCTTAAATAAACTACTCTGTGCACAGGACAGCCCACTCCACAGCCTACCTGATTTTCTTCCTTCCGTTCCACATTATTAGAGACTACCCTTATAACTGCTAGAAACCATATGTAATCTGTGTACCTGTTTCTAGAGAAAATGTCATCAGCAGTAAGTTAGTGAGTGCAGGCGCAGCCCTCTTAGGGACCTTGTGTAGCCCTGTGCCTTCAGGTAAAGGCCTTCCTGAGGAGAGCATGTCTTGACTACTGTGTTTCTCTTGGTCCACAGTGTGCTTATTAGTTTTCGTTTGTTTGTTTGGGGTGTGTCTGTGTGTGTGTGTGTGTGTGTGTGTGTGTGTGTGTGTGTACATACAGATGTGTGTGTGCCTGCCTGTGGAAGCCAGAGAATAATCTCAGGTATTGTTTCTCAGTCTCTCTCTATTCACCTATTTTGTTTTTTAAATTTTGAGACAGGGTCTCTCACTGACCCAGAGCTTGTCAAGTAACTAGGCTTGCCTCTGGCCAGCAAGCTCCAGGATCCATTTCCACCTTCTCAGCATTGGACTGTGATGGTTTCACATGGGTTTGGGGATGGAACTCATATCTGTCAAGGCCAGCACTTAACTCACTGTGCCATTTCCTCAGCCTTGGTTTTGGGGTTTTCTGGCTGTGTTGAGGTAATTATTTAAAATGGCTGCTGGTCAAGCCGACTGTCTAAGCTGCGGAAGTTCTGTCTAGCTCAGCCAGCATATTCCCCTGCCGGAGGCCACATGTGCGCTGCAGCTAGAAATGGCCAGCTAGAAACACCAGCCCTATCACCCATGAGACACCAGCGTGGGAGATGGCTCTGCCAATGTTCCACGCTGTCTCTAAAAGGCTGGGCATTGCCCAGACCATTCCGCCATCCACACAGGCCCAGTAAGAAAATGAAACTCTAATGTTTAAATATTAATCAAAGGCTTTATATGTTTGGTAATGCTCAATAACAATATGCCCATACAATTAAAGGTGTTTTCCAATTAGCTAACCTAAATATAAGGTGTTACCCAGGACTGTTCTCCATACCTGTGTGGCTCTTAATCCTCCTACATCTCTGCTCTCTAGCTCCTCCTCTTCCTTTTCCTCTTCCTCTCCTTACTCCTCCCACCTTAGCTCTTCCTACAGGCTGTGTCTTGTTTGTTGTTGTTATTTGTTTTTGTATTTAATTTTTCATTTCTATAAGATCTTTCTACACGAATACTATTACTTACATTGTTTCTACCTCCTTTCCTTTCCCCACTCCAGTTCCTCCCTGTCCTCCTACTCTCTCAGATTGATGATTTCTCTATCATAATTATGATAGTTATACATTTTGTGTGGTTCTATTTAAAAGAGTAGGAAAAAGAAGTGTTTAGTTCTTTCTGAAAAGTTGAATAAATAAACTCTTTAAGTCACAGTTGCAAAGGTATTTAATCTCATAAGCAAGGTTAGAACGCTGGCTAATGTTTAGGAAGTGAATTATGTAGTTGTACATTTCTGGTCATAAAAAGATTAATACATGTACTTTGCAAGATCAGGGGTTCCATGGAGAAGGGCTAGCCTTGGCTGCGGAGTTGTGAAGGCATCTTTGTGCTGTACAGATCATCCAGAGTCAGCTGCCCGGGGCTCTGGGTTGATTGTACTTTTGGCTCTGATTTTCCTCTTCAGTTTTTAACAACTGAATACCTAATGTAGGCCACTCAGGGTGATGCTGGTGAGGGGGACTCCACTTCCTGTAGACAAATTCCCTTTTCTAATAAGATAGCAGCAGTCCAAGCAGACGGCAGCATGTCACCTCACAGCACGGGACCCTTAGTTCCGTGGGCACATTAGTAGGCATTCTGTAGCCACCTGTATTGTCACTGAAAAGGTAGGATGACAGAGCACACTTGTCACTAAGCCACAGAGCAGGTCCTGTGAAGACAATTGCTCAATGTAAGTGATGCTTTGAGTACATAAGCAAGACGGTAAAAGTCGCCAGTTGTTCCGAGTCCCTCCGTGTCCCCTTCGCCTGCGAAAGAGACACGTGAGGCAGTGTTCGGGTGGTTACCACAGCGAGGCTTTATTCTTGTATAAGCAGAAACGGAAAGACCCAGAGCCCGGGAAAGGCACTGTTTATATACACCCTAGAGTGGCGTGTTCACTTCTGATTGGCTGTTCACTTATTACCCATAATACGCCCCGGGATGGGCAGTGACTTTGGCGCGCTTTTTGCCTTTTGCACCTGCGCAGTCAGTTGTTTACTAGTGGGAGCACAGGATGCCCGCACCGTCTTGTAATGGCGAATGCTATCATGCTCACGCGGCTCCTAACAGCCAGTCCCAAGTCTTATGTATAGCAGATGTATCCTTCCATGTGTCTGGCTGTGCCAGACTATCATGTGTACAGTGATTAACTCTGTTGTTGGGATTGTGTGACTGTTTTCTCTTTTATTAATTTTTTTAGTGTATGAAATAGTGGCTTTCCTGGTGGCATCTTCATAAAGGTGTACGTGACTCATCTTTATTTGCCTTTACCTTCTCTTACCCTTTCCTCTTCTTCTGATCTCTTCCTATCCTCCTTCCTCCTACTGGTCCCTTTCTGCCCCCAGTAGTTCTCCATCTGTCTCTGTGTCCTGTGTACATCTATATACATCAGTATGAGTGAGATCTGGATTCCACATAGGAGAGGACACGGTGCCCTCCAGATTCTTGCATTTTTCTGCATATGGCATGATTTCATTTTTTTGTGTGACTGAATGGCATTCCATTGTGTACATGTACCACATTTTCTTTATTCATTCATCTGTTGATGGACAGCTAGGCTGCTTCTATATCTTGGCTATTATGCCCAGGAACGTGGGTAGTTAGCTAGATGTCTAGTGTGCCAACTTAGACCCAAGAGCTGTGCAGCTGTGGGGTTGTGAAGGCATCTTTGTCCTATGGTGGTTCTGTTTTGTTATTTGAAGAGCCTCTGCTGACTGCTATAGTGGCTGCACCTGCTTATATGTCCGTATTTGCATTGTTATTATTCCCTTTGTTACAGGTTAAAGGAGCAGGAAGTTCGAAGACTGATGCGTGCCCGGGGTGATGGACCCTGGTATCAATTTCCAACCCTTGAAAAGGAGTTTATTGATCATTCTCCAAAAGCAACTCCTGACAACTGATGATTCTTCTGTCTAAGAACAGTGTGTTCCTCTGGTGGGAAGAAATGAATAAATACTCTGTATTTTTACTCTGATGCACACAAGCTTCTGTGGCTGTTTCTTCATGTGGTTCAGGTGATGTGTTTTATGTGGGCCTTTGAGATTTACAGGGTAGTAATAAAAGCTGGAGGTCTGAGAATTTGTGAGTTCCTAAAGTGACACTGTTGATAAGCTGTTGGTGCCTTTATTTGGTAGGTAGAAGGTGTGGAGGTCCTGTGAATATTGAGGAACTGCAGTTGTCTGTCATTACAGATGGGGGTTATTTGGGACTACATGGAATTTTACGTTCACAAGAAATACTGAACCAACCATATAAAATTATCAGCACCAGAATGAATAAATCTGAAAAATGAATAGTAAACTAGTCTTAGAGTTTATACTGTAGTGTCTTGTTTTACTTTTGGGCTGCATGTCATTCTTTTTTAAAACCACAAACACGGACACAAACACTTGAGACACAGTAACTGAACTTCCTTACAGTACTGTTTGGTAAACACCAAAGGCGCTTCCTTCCTAAGACTGACTGCTTTCTTACTGGAGCTAGTGTTTGAACCTAGGACCTTCAGTTGGCTAAATACACGGTCACCTCAGAGCCACATCTACACTCTCCAGCTGTGCTTTTACTTTTAGGTCCTTTTAGAATGCTGATGTGGGGCTGAGGACTTGGCACACATGAAACCCTGGGTTTGGTCTCCAGTACTGCATGAGGTTGAGTCAAAGCTAACTCATGCCTGTCATTTGTCCAGCCCGTACAGTCTGCTAACATGGCTCCAAAACATTGGCTCTTTCACATCCTTTCCAACATGGCTGTGGTTTCCTATCAAGTCCTCTTACTCTCTTTTTAGGTAAGGATTAGGGACTTCAGATGTGTTCAGTGTTTACAGAAATAGTTTCCATTTCCAGTGTTTGTTATCTTTCAACTCAGTACAGCCTTTCTTTACACCTGCCCTTCATTCTTCATGACAGTGAAGTGAACTCAGATTGTGTAGATTCAAGCTTGTGGTTTTCTGTTGGGCACGTGGATCATGCTGCAAGAGGAATAGGCAGGAGACTGCCAAGGTGCAGCAAGTTCAAACCCCTGGAAATCTCAAAACTTGAGACTGGCAGGAATAGAATTAGCTCCTTCCCTGTTTCCGTACCTGCCTTGGAGCCTGTAACCCAGAGACCCCCAACCAGAGACCCCTAATCAGTAGTCAGTTGTGACTGACTACTGTCACAAGTAGTCAGTCACATAGCATAGCAGCTGGAATTCTTCCTCTGTCAAACGGCACCATCAGCATCTTAGCATCAGCCAATAGAATACCCCAAATCCCACGGTTCCTATAGTCCTGTCCACATGGAATAAAGCACACAAGTTACTTCACCAAGGATCTTTTGAGACTGCCTATTTTTACTGTGTTGTAACATTTGGGGGAGGGCTCTCTCACCCTGAAGCACTCATTGGACTTTTGGGTCTATCTGCCTGTCAGGGGCTCCCATCCCAGCAGAGCGCTGCCCTGACATCTCTGCCGCAGCAGCTGCAGGGCCCAGGACCCTGGGTACCCTCCGCACGGGTTGCCGCAACCCCTTTACTCCTTCACTCCTTTTCTAAGAGCTGTAATACTTCTGGCGTTCCTGACCAGTCTGGAGTACTGTGGACCCTATTTATCCCTGTTTACGCTTCATCCCCTCTTGACTTGGTGACTGACACCCTGGAAAGAAGAGGTTGACTGCAGACCCCACGAATTCCAGACTTCACCTTTCTAATCAGGTGTGCCAGCAGCATCCAGACACCATGAGAGAGGCAGAACCTGGAACCAGTTTTTCAGGTATTGTCCTTGGCCCAATAGGAAGGTGTCTGTTGCTACCTAAAGGAACAGATGAAATGAAAGGCCACACAGGTCCACTTGTCAGGCTGCCTGCACCTGACCTCTGCCAAGGTTCTAGAGTGCTTGTAGCTTCGTTTTTTCTCAGAAGGGGCCGTCCACACCCCACTACTCCAAAGTTTTGTCCTGAGGTTTCCCTATGCAGTCTCACACTTCTGCCTACAGATTGAGAGAAGGATATAAGGTCCCTGGGCCCTGCTTATGCAAACCATTCTGTAGGAGGAATAGGAAAGAAGGAGCAGACCATGAACATGTTGACTCTGTAGATATCGTTCTCTTTTGTGGACTGTGGTTTCTGTTTTTTCCTCTCATCCTGAGCATAGTTTCCCCTCCCTCTAGTCCCCTCAGCTCACCACCACCTTCCAGCTTAGTTGTAGATTTCCCTTTGCCATTCTACTAATACATGGAATATATCATTCCTACTATCATGTTCTACTAATATGAAGAAAGCTTGGCGCAGAAAGAACACAATCCTATTCATAATTGCTAAGTCTAATGTGTAACAGGAACTTAAGAATATTTTAACTCTTTACAACTATGCTTACACACACACACACACACACACACACACACACACTATTGTCCTTACTTAAACTTAAGACAATAGGCGGGCTGGAGAGATGGCTCAGCAGTTAAGAGCACTGGCTGCTCTTCCAGAGGTCCTGAGTTCAATTCCCAGCACCCACATGGTGGCTCACAACCATCTGTAATGGGATCTGATGCCCTTTTCTGGTGTGTCTGAAGACAGCGACAGTGTACTCATATGCATAAAGTAAATAAATCTTAAAGACAATAGGCTTTGGAAGGTTGACTAAGTCACAGCACCAGTAAGAAAGCAGCCAGGCTTAGGAAGGAAACACCTTGTCTGCACCTGAGACGTGCCTGTTTTGTAAGTGCCTCTCTTTTGGATGTACAAATATTGTTCAGTGAGGTAGGTCTTGTTATTTCATATCTAAACACTGGCATGCATCCATAGTGGGCTGGAGGAGTGTCTGTAATCCCAGCACTGATGGAGGATCCTGGTGGATCCTGGTGGCACACTGGTCAGCCAGTCTAGCTTCTAGCCAGTGATCAAGCTCCAGGTTCAGTGATAGACTTTGAAAAACTAAGATATAGTGAGCCCCTTCATCCAGTTCTCAGCTCTGTAAAGATCAAAGTTAAGATGATAGATTAGACAGAGACAGATCAAACTCAGCCTTACTTAGGAGCATTCCCAGGTTTGCGGTAGAAGAAAACAAATTGCAAATTGTCTTCTGACCTCCATATGTATGCTGTGACTTGTGCACGCGTGCACACACACACACACACACACACACACACACACACACACACACATATAAATGTAAAAAAAAAAAAAAAAAAAAAAAAAAAAAAACCAAACAAACCTTAAAAACAAAATCATCCCTGGGCTGGCAAAACATTTCGGAGGGTAAGAAGTGCTTGCTGTACAATCCTAGCAAGCTGTTTGATCTGTGGATCTTACTACAGAAGGAGATAGCTGACTCCTGAGAGTGTCTTCTGACTTTTATGTGTGCGCCATGTGTGACACATTTTATGTGTCAGACACATATAATAATATATTTTGAAAAATAATTCCTCCAAATGTTTATATTTACATATACATGCATGCACACACACACAGAGGGAGAGAGAGAGGGGCGAGAGACTTTAAAATCAGGCATATGTCAAGAACAGCACAGAGTCTATTTTTAGGGCAGTAATGATTGTCATGCAGGTTCCTTCTCAGGACACAAAACAATACAAAAAACAATTCCCATGAGCTGACATGGCACACTTAAATGGACTGACAGCTCTCTGACAAGCTGGTTAGGTGGGCCAACTGTCAGCCACAGACATTGGAATGGAGAAGGACTTGACTCCAGTGAGATTTCATCTGTATGGTAGAATAATGTTCCTCCCCTCCTGGCTGGCTTGCCAAACACATTACCAACGGCCAGGTCTGGGCTGGCTGTGTCCAAGTTCTGCGCCTCTTATTTGATTTAAGGGTACACCCAGGGTTTCAAAAGCAGCAAGGTGACAGACAGTTCAGGTCAGATACACTGTTGAGACTGACAGCTTGCTAGATGCACTCATTGTGGTTAATTTTTATGGGGTTCAGAGACAAAGGACTGCAATGACTCGGGATATAGTTTGGTTAGTTCTTTATCTTAATGGACAGATCTGTACATATAACTAACACAATCAATGTTTCTTGCCATGACAAATCTGATTTTAGTCATATGCATATCAAATTATGCATAAGATGCGTGAGATGTAAATAGGACATTCTTCTGAAAAACTCACTTAGAGGACAATGTGCCATATTGTAAAACACACCCAAAACAGTCGAAGCTAGATCAATCCTTGTATCATTTTAGATGAATGTATTGGGAATACACTTGAATAGAAACCGTTTGATGATTGCTAAGGGGAGGTGAAACTTACTCATTGTTTATCCTAGTCATTTTAAGTAGGTATGTGCAGCTTGATGCAGATGGGGGTTCTGGATTGCTAACAGCTAGGTCCATTGTTCAGAGAAGAGTGTTTACATGGGTGAAGGTCTGGGCCGGGTGTTGGTGGTGCACGCCTTTAATCCCAGCACTTGGGAGGCAGAGGCAGGTGGATTTCTGAGTTCGAGGCCAGCCTGGTCTACAGAGTGAGTTCCAGGACAGCCAGGGCTACACAGGGAAACCCTGTCTCGAAAAAACAAAAACAAAAAACAAAAAAACCAAAAAACAAACAAACAAAAAAAAACATGGGTGAAGGTCTTAGGTTACCAAGTGTATTGTTAGAAGAGGGCCCATAAGATACTAAACCAAGGAGAGTCTTGGGTTGCTCTGCTATTCCCTATGCTTGCCTGCCTCACTGAGCAGGACACTCCTCTTCCTCTCTTTTACTTTACTGTTGCCGTAAGGGGAGCAACTGCTTCCACCAGGCAACCCCATGATTATGATGGGGCCAAAGCAACAGGACATGGGGCATGGGAGTCTATGTGTTCACAGACATACACTAGGGGGACCCAGAATGTTAAGCACACAGAGTTTTTCTTTCAAGGGAAGAAATGCAAAACCTGTTTTCCAAAAAGAGGCTGCAGTGGACATGCTTTCTAGCCTTTGCACAATATGTGTGGCTAGAGACTTTACAGTACTGGACCCTCCTCCAGTGTGTGGAACTATCTTTATGGAAGGTGTCATATATACTTTTAAAAAAGAGTTTCAATTTAGTTACATCTGATCTGTATTTAGTTTAATTTGCTCCTTAAAGCGGTTTAAGTATTGTCCTAGTCAGGGTTTCTATTCCTGCACAAACATCATGACCAAAAAGCAAGTTGGGGAGGAAAGGGTTTATTCAGCTTACACTTTCCATATTGCTGTTGATCACCAAAAGTCAGGACTGGAACTCAAGCAGGTCAGGAAGCAGGGGCTGATGCAGGGGCCATGGAGGGGTGTTACTTACTGGCTTACTTCCCCTGGCTTGCTTAGCTTGCTTTCTTATAGAACCCATTACCATCAGCCCAGGGATGGCACCACCCACAAGGGGCTGGGCTCTCCCCCCTTGATCACTACTTGAGAAAATGCCTTACAGCTGGATCTCATGGAGGCATTTTCTCAACTGAAGCTCCTTTCTTTGTGATAACTCCAGCTTGTGTCAAGTTGACACAAAACCAGCCAGTACAGGTATGCTTTGTTATGAATGCGGGATTGAGATAATCATCCCAAGAATAGTTAAGATCACGCTGAGCTTAAAGAAGCCTACAGTAAACCACTTTGGGTCAGACTTCTCAAGTTTAAAGCAACACTGCCTGCTGAGCCATGTTGTGCTGAACTGCCTTCTTGCCTACTACAGCTTATCAGTCTGCTGTGAAGGCTGCAGAGACTACCCACATCTCTTATCATGAGTGAAAATAAATTTGTCTTTTAAAATTAATTATCTTAGGTACTTCGTTACCATAATGGAATGTATCCCTGGGCAGTGAAGGCCCAAAATCTTACATTTAGTTCTGTTTTCTTGGAACTAGTGAACGTGCATTTTTTTTGCTCAGGTCTAGGGGTCATAAAATCTTTCTATATTTTTCATGCCCTTTAAAGAAAAGCCTAAAGAAAAGCCTGTATATATTTTATAAAATGATCTTTATAATTTTTCACTTTACAGTACAAGACACTTTCAGATCCTACAAAAGCAGTGAAACAAGATAGGCTGATTGTTGAGGCTAGCCTGCTCTACAGAGTGAGTTGCAGAACAACCAGGGCTACACAGAGATACCCTGTCTCAAAAAACAAAAAACAAAAAACAAACAAAACAAAAAAAAGGAAGGGGTTGAGGGGAGCTGGTCAAAAGTGATAAACATATTTTGAACTGGCAAATTTAATAATGGGGTTAAATCTATGAGAAAAAGCTAATCAAGGTAATGACTATTGCTCATATACTCTATAGCCGGCTAAGTAACCTTTGTTCACGGGCCACCCTAAATATCTCACAAGACCAAATCTTGCCCCAACCAATGCTCTTACTTCTCAGCTTACCTCAAGAGAGAACCAAGAAGGAAGAACCACCAGGTATGGACCCTGGGCACCATGTTATACATATAATTAAAAATAAAGCTTTAATTTAAAAGAGGGGACAGGTTATAAAAATAATGGGTGACTTCATTTTATTCTCTTCATAGATAGATTATACGTACAAAAGCATTAACAAAGAGGGGCTACCAAGAAGTCTTGGCGTGTGAAGGCACTGAGAAGCCTAATGTCTGAGTTCAGTCCCCATGTCCGACATGGTTGGAGAGAACTGGCTTTCCAAGTGGTCCTCTCACCTTCACATGTGAGCCATAACACACACATGCGTGAGTGTGTGTGCATGCACACATATGCATATACACATTTCATATTTTTCAAGAGAATTCTTGAAAATAGTTAAAAACATTATATATCAAAAGACACCATCAAACACTTGGAAATACATAGACTTCTCAACAGCTTATAGAACTTGTATTTTACATAAAAGTCTTAAATAAAAAATGAAATAATTTCTTGTATCTTATCAGGTAATAATGAAATAAATTAGAAATGTGGATATTGAACAGTATACTTGTTGTTGTTGTTGTTTTGAGACAGAGTCCCACTATGTAGCTCTGTCTCTCCTAGAACCCACTCAGTGAATCAGGCTGACCTTGAACTCACAGAGATCTGCTCACCTCTGCCTTCCAAGAGTGGTGATCTGTTGGGAGCCGACTTTAGCAGAAAGCGGCTAGATCAACTTTGCAGCCATCTGGAACCATATACCCTGACGAAAGATTTGGTTTTCAATAGCCTACAACAGCTGAAGCACACTCTGATATCCCACATATTTTGTGTTGCTGTTTACTGCCCCCAGCTGCAAGGTGCACGTGGTGGCCACGCCTGCAAGGTATTGCAGTTCACGTGCTGTCCACGTGCTATCTACGCCATACATGCCTGTAAGGCACACGTGCTATCCACGCCTGCAAGGCATTGCGGTGCACGTGCTGTCCACGCTATAGACGCCTGTAAGGCTTACGTCATATCAACACCTACAAGGCACGTGGTATCCACGCGCCTACAAGGCACGTGGCAAAAGCCTATAAATAGCTCAGAATTCCCTTCAATAAACGAGACTTGATCAGAATCTCTGTCTTGTCTCCATTCTTCGCGTCTCTTTCCCTTTATCCCCACTCTCTCTCTCGCTAGACCCTGACCCTCGGACCGGAACGGGCAGTATGGGCTGCAACAGTTTGGCGTCCAACATCGGGCTCCAGTTAGCGCAACAGTGATCCTCTATTCCTAGCAACAATACACTTTTCAATGATAAAAATGTGCCATTTAAAAAGTCAGAGGGTATGATGGTTTGAGTATGCCTAGTCCAGGGAGTGGCACTATTTGGAGGTGTAGCCTTGTTGGAGTAGGTGTGTCACTGTGGGCTTGGGCTTTAAAATCCTTCTCCTAGCTGCTTGGATGTCAGCATTCTCGTAGAGGCCTTTAGATGAAGATGTGGAACTCTCAGCTCCTCCTGTCTGGACACTGCCATGCTCCTACTGAAAGAGTTAGAAATTTTTAAACTTTCCACAGATAGAGTCAAAAGTGCAGATCAGCTTGTTCTGTGCTCTGGGCTCCAGGGAATTAGCTATCCACAAGACAAAACAGGTAAGATAAGAGTTCAGAGCTGGGAGTTCAGGTCAGCGTGACTGTGCACTATGGGTACCAGGAACTAAAAACTGACCATAAGATAGATTGAATAGTGTTTGAGCTGGGAGTTCAGGTCAGCGTGCCCGTGCACCCTGGATACCAGGAACAGAACTGACCACAAGACAAATTGGATAGGGTTTGATTCTTAAAAGAAGAAAGGCTTGTATGAGATATTTCCTCATGACTGTTTCTTGAACCTGTCACAGAAGCTGGATACAGGACAGGTGCTTTCTATAGATACTTAATCATGATTCCCCCTTCATCTCCCCTGAGTTTTGGTTTTTCCCTTTAAAAGCTCTACCTCTTCTCTGAGTGGGGGGTCATACTTCATTGCTTGCCTCTGTGTAGGACAGGCTAGAAGTTCGACCTCAATGCGTTGAATCAAATATACCTCTTGCTATTGCATCAAGTTCGGTGTCTTGTGATTTCTGGGGGTGGCTGTGAATTCCCGAGAAGAAGGAGGAAGTTTCTCCCTTTCTGGCGGGCCTTACGCTACCTTGATGATAATAGACTGAACCTCTGAACCTGTATGTAAGCCCCAATTAAATGTTGTCCTTATAAGAGTTGCCTTGGTCATGGTATCTCTTCAAAGCAATAAAACCCTAACTAAGACAAACATATAATTAACAAAACACTAAATGTACAGAACACAGAAAGAATATTTAAAACTGCAAGGGAAATAGAACTAGTCACATATAAAAAGTGGGCCCATTTGAGCAATGTCTGACTTTTCAAGGGAAACTCTGTTGTAGTACAACAAATTTAAGCTTATCCCAGACTAACTTACAGATAACCAAGACTCAGACTATGGTTATTTTATTTGGCTCTAACAATTACTGAGGGAAGGGGTAACTATTAATCTACTTTTCTAACTGCCGGTCTGACTACCTTCCCAGCAGCATTTCCCAAATACTTTCTGTTTCTCCTGGTTATGTTCTTATCTCCTCTCACGTACATCTCCTCTCCTTGTGGTCTCTCTCTCCCTCTCTCCTCCATTCCCAACCAGGTAACTTAAACCCCACCTACCTCTAATCCCTCCAGTAATTGACTGTAGCCAATTTTATTTAATCAATACTTTAAAAATAAGAAACAAGCCGGGCGGTGGTGGTGCACGCCTTTAATCCCAGCACTTGGGAGGCAGAGGCAGGAGGATTTCTGAGTTCAGAGGCCAGCCTGGTCTACAGAGTGAGTTCCAGGACAGCCAAGGCAACACAGAGAAACCCTGTCTTGAAAAAAAAAAAAAAAAAAAAAAAAAAAAGAAAGAAACAAAGTTTGCACAACAAAAGCTTATAAACATGAGAATTCACTCATATTTCCTAGGCCTTAAGTACAGAATTTAGCATTACAATACATAGCAATAGAACAGATCCTAACAACTCTGCAATACAAAAGGGCCAGGAGTGATGTTCTATAAGCTTTGAAAGACTGCAGTTGCCAACCCAGACTACTATATCCAGCAAAACTATCAATTACAATGAATGGAAAAAGAAACACATTTCACAGGATATTTAAGCAATTTCTATCCACCAATACAGCTCTTTAGAAGATACTAGAAACCTCAGTCTAAAAAGGCTATCTACACCCAAGAGGATGCAATAAAAATCCCAGAACATTTAAGCAAAAGAGGGGGGAAAACTCCACACCACCACAACCAAATAATAGAAATCAATACACACTGCTCATTAATAACTCAATGACATCAATTCCCCAATAAGATGACAAAGACTAACAGATTGGATGAGAAAACAGGATTCATCTTTCTTTGGCATCCAGGAAACACATCCATCCAGGAAACACTGTCCATCAAGGACAGACATCTTTTCAGGGTAAAAAGATGTAAAAGATATTCCAAGCAAATGGACCCAAGAATTGAGCAGTTTTATAGCTATTTTAATGTATGACTGTAGAGTGAAAAATTATAAAGATCATTTTATAAAATATATACAGGCTTTCCTTTAAAGGGCATGAAAAATATAGAAAGTTTTTATGACCCCTAGACCTGAGCAAAAGAATGCACATTCACTAGTTCCAAGAAAATGGAACTAAATGTAAGATTTCAGGCCTTCACTGCCCTGGGATACATTCCACATTCTGGGAGGAGTACATTATCCCTGAGTCAGAGGACACTTGCTGGATTAACATTCCTCAGACCTCAGGGAAGAGAACCCACCTGTGGGTGGGGAAGGCACAAAGCAGGAAGACACATTCTTGACCACAACGAAAGATGCAAGTCATCTGGGTGGTCCCAGGAACTGGCTGACAAGATAAATGGTTGGGCAAGGTTACATCTTTACAAAAGATAAGTGTATGAAATGTTTTCCGAATGACTATGACTAAATTTGGGTTGGGATCTTTTAAGACTTTCTACTGTTTTTATGTTATGTTTCCTTGGTAACCCCCTTACACCCCCCCCCTTGGTTTGTGGTTTTCTCCTATATAAGCCCCCCTCACCCAGTCATTCTTTGTCACTTCCTCTGCCCCTGTGTGGGATATGAATTGACCATCAGTTGACTGATCCTGAAATATACCTCATGCTGTTGCATCAAGAATGCTGTCTTGTGAGTATTGGGGTGGCCTTGAATTTCTGAGGCTAGAGGGAGGTCCTCCCTTCGGGGGGGGGGGGGTCTTACAATACATTGACTCAAGGAAAGTGTCTCAGTTATTTTTCTGTTTCTATGAAGAGACATCATGACCAAGAAAACTCATAGAAGGGAACATTTAGTGGGAGTTTACAGTTTCAGAGGGTGTGTTCATGACCATCATGGCAGGGAATGTGGTAGCAGGCAGACAGGTACACTGGAGAGCTTACATCTGATGATAGGGGGAAGGTGGGGGAGAAGGAAAGGGGGAGAAGGAGGGGAAGAGGGAGAGGGAGGAGAAGGAATGGCTTGAGTTTTGGAATCCTCAATCTCACCCTCAGTGACACAACTTCTCCAACAAAAGAGGAACTCTCCTAATCCCTTCCAAACAGTGCCACCAACTGGGAACCATTCATAGTGGATGACTTCAATACTCTACTCTTGCCAATAGACAGGTCATCCAGACAAACAGAGAAATGCCGGAGTTAAATGTCATAACTCAAATGGCTCTAGCATACACGTACAGAACATTTCTTTCTTTTTTTGTTTTTATTGGATATTTTATTTATTTACATTTCGGATGTCATCTCATTTTTTATTTCCCCTTCCTAGAACCCCCTATCCCACCCCCTTTTGCTTTTATACCATTTTAATTAATGTATGTAGGTATAGAGAAAGCAGACATCCTTATCTTAGTTCTGATGTTAGTGGAAATATTTGTGTTTCTTGCCATTTGGGTTGATGTTGTCTGTGGGCTTGCTGTAAATTGCCTTTATTATGGTGAAGTATGTCCCTTGTATACCTAATTTCTTCAGGGCTTTTTATCGTGAATGGATGTTGGATTGTAGCAACATCTTTTCTAAATCTAATGATATAATCCTGTGCTTTTGTCATTCAGGTTGCTTTGTAGAGTGAAAAATTATAAAGGCCATTTTATGAAATATGTGTAGATTTTTCACCTTACAGAACTCGGAACTGAAAATAAGATTTCAGGCCTTCACATTCCAGGTGAAGGACACTTGCTGGATTACATTCCCCAAGCCTCCCCAAGGCAGGAAGGCATTCCTGACTACAGATAAAGATGCTGCCACCTAGGTGGGTCTATAGTCGGAAGATAGTTCATCTGAAATAGTTGGTAAATGGCAGGATAGGACACAATAGCATGGTAAAAACCACATTTTTGAGAAGAATGAGTGTGCAGTGATTTTCACATGACTCTAGATCATTTGGACTAGATTCTCTGAAATGTTCCACTGTTCTTGGTTACCCCTCCCTTGGTCTTCCCAGTGCTATGTTCAAAATTTGTAAAATGCAACCATTCATGTGTAAGCACGCGAAAAATGCCTTCCTCCCCCCACCCCATGCTATAAAAGACCCTTTAACCCACCACTCGGGGCCAAAACCCTGCTCTTGGAGCTAAAGAGCTTGTCGTTTTGACTGCTGGCTCTTTCCCTAATAAACCTCTGCTGATTGCATCCAGGTATGGTTTCTTGTGATCTTTGGGTGGTCGCAATTTCCGGAGGCTTGAGGAAGGGTCTCCCGAGTATGGGGGTCTTCAGCTTGTGTGGGTCATTTCATTTATTGATATTCATATGTTGAACCATCCCTGCATCTCTATGATGACGCCTACTTGATCATGGTGGAATGTGGATAGCTGCATGGAGAAGAATGCAAACAGATCCTTGCACAAAACTCAACTCCAGAGAGATCAAAGACCCCAACAAAGGTCCAAAATGACAAGAAAGCAGGGGATAGGTTTGAACTCATTGGCACTGGAGAGGACTTTCTGAACTGAACAGTTAGCACAGGTGCTAATGTAAAGCCCACCCAACTCTGTTTTTGAGAAGCCTCAGAGGCTAAACTCTAATTCCAGGAGGAAAACCACAAAGTCCACTTGAGCAAACAATGTATGGCAACCTCCCAGTCCCTAGCAACAGCCAGTCAGACTACAACAACAGGGTCAAGGTACATATAGCTAACCTAAGACATCCTGCAAAAAGTAAATAACCTAATCATCCTGGTTTGTCAGGTGGTTTTGACCCCATCTTTGGTTCCTGTAGATTATGCCAGAAATTCAGTTTTTAAAATGTTAACTTTCTGGCCAGTATGGAAATTCCCCATTGTACTGTAACTACAATGAATACCCTGCACCCCCAAGACTCGAGGCTCTCACTTCAAGCTCGTAATAAACACTCTTATGTGTTTGCTTGGGAATTGACTTTTCGGTGGTCTTTGGGGTCCCTGTGACTTGGGCATAACACTAAGACCAACAATTAATAAAGACGGCCTTATGAGGCTAAAGAGCTTCTACACAGCAAAGAACACCATCAATAAAGCAAAGAAGTAGCTTACAAAGTGGAAAAAATGATTACCAATTATAAATCTGCTAAAGTATTAGTATCTAAAATACATAAAAACCCAAAAAACCCACTACTATTACTCCACTACAGGAACACAACCATAAAGTAACTCTTCCTTTTTTTTTTTTTTTTTTTTATATCTTTCGAGACAGGGTTTCTCTGTGTAGCCCTGCCTGTCCTGGAACTCACTCTGTAGACCAGGCTGTCCTCGAACTCAGAAATCCATCTGCCTCTGCCTCCCAAGTGCTGGGATTAAAAGTGTGTGCCACCACTGCCCGGCATAAAATAACTCTTAATGACATATTGCTATCCCCATAGATTAATGAATTACTCAACCCTCATCAGAGATGTATTGTATTTTAATGGATGATAATTAACACAGAGACCCACAAGTGGACAATGTATAGGGAGTAAAAGACTGTGAAACACTCAGTCCTAAGTAAGATGTCTTTATCAAATATTTCCCTTCAAGGCTCAGTAATCTTTGTGGATGAGGAGGCAGCAAGATTGTAAGAGCCTGAGGGGATGGACGACTCCAAGGAAGCAGCATCTTCCAGACACAACTGGACTGATACATACATGAACTCACAGAGATAGAGACAGCATGCATAAGACCCATACAGGCTCAATCCAGATACAGTCCCAGCCCTGAGAAGGGAAAATGAGCATGAAGTCCCACCCCTGACTATCACGGGCTGTCTCGAATCTGCCAGTTCCTGAGAAATGACACAGAGAGTTATTATTATCTATGAAAGCTTGGGCACTAGCTGAGCACTTCCCAGCTAGCTCTAACCTGGCTTATTCTAGTTTATATCCTGCCAAGAGGCCCATCACCTCTCTTTCCTTCTGGGTACCTGTTCTCTACACCATCATGTCACCTGGTGAATTCCTGCCTCTGATTCTTCCCCAGAGACCCTCTCTCTGCCTGAAAGTCCCACCTTTTCTCTTCTGCTATTGTCAGTCAGATCTTTACTAAACTAATCAGAAAGTGAGAGAGGTGTATGTTTACAAAATGCCAAGGCAGGAGTTGATTCATAAATATAACAATATCAAAGACCAGCCAGTACTCAACCCTCTGCTAGTGCAGAAATCAATGTTTGAACAACAACCTTTACACAATGTACAAAAAGATTATCCCAACACTTGACCTAGAAGCTATTTGCAGTCAATGCCTGTGGGAAAGGGGAGATCTGTTTTCTCCAATGAAATGTATATGAAACACACTCCAAGGCAGGCCTCATGCCCAGGAGTACTTGGCAAACCCAGAACAGACTCCCTGTTTATTTGTGGGCCTTTGTTTCATTTTTTTTTTCATTTTTTTATTTTTCTCATTTTTCATTTTGCTATTTTTTTGTCTTACTAATTTTGTTTGTTTGTTTGTTTGGTTTTTTTTTTTTTTGCAGAGAGAGTGAGAGCAAGATGTCAGGGTGCGTAGAGAGGTGGTAAAAACCTGGGAGGAGTTAGGGGAGGGGAAAGAATATAATCAAAATATATTGTGTGAAAAAATTAATTTTAATTTTTTACATGTATTACATCCCAACCACAGTTTCTCCTCCTTCTACAACTCTCCCCTCCTCCATATATATATATATATATATATATATATATATATATATATATATGCCTTCCAGGAATATTAACTGAATACAGCATAATATATTATAAGATTAGGTACAAACCCTGATATCAAGGCTGGAAAAGGCTACTGTTGGCTCACAGGTGATTCTGCTATGCTCTTTCCAGTGACCTGGAAACAGCTCCCTTCATCATCTGTTGTCATTGGTGACTGCCACCAGGTATGAGCCAGGTATAGCAGAATGGGTACAGCAGAATGTAAAAGGACCACTCTCTACCCTAGCCCCAGCTCTCTCCTAAGAAAGGATTGTAGGGTCTAGGAAGGTGTTTTAAGGTTTACGGAAGGTTAAATGGTGATAAGAATGTGATTTAAGATCTATAAAAGGAGCAAAAGTGTTTCAGGTTCCCTCCCCTTGATATGCTATGGTTATATCAGGACTTTGAAAGGTCAGAGCTCTAACATCGATGAATGAAGTTTTTATAAATTATTAGCCTAATGCTGGTAAACTGTACAATCAACTGTCATAGCCACGAGTTCAAGATTTTAAGTCTCCTTTGGTTGTCCTTTAAGTATAGACATAAAGATGTTTCTCATCATGCTTAATTTATGTACATCCAGTCTTCAGAATGGAGGATAAAGTCATTCTTACCCCTTGTGCTTCACAAAAGGTTTTCGTCTTCACTGAGGTCACCTTAAGGAGCATTCATGCTTTTAACAAATTTATCTCTTATTGTAAATTTAAAAAGATTCTTGTAAGCCCCAGGAAACCCATCCAGAACCATTCTCATGGGTCAAACAGACTTTATCTGGATAGGCACCGGTGTCAATCAACAGCCATGGTTTCCCACCAGTTGCCCATTTCAGAGGGTGGGATTCCTCCCCACTCCCTGGTTTTGGAACTGCCTCCCTCCCCCGCTCCCCACTACCAATACCATGGGCCTAAAGGTTTCAAATGTACACCTAAGGAAAAAAAATGTTTTTCTGCTTAATCTACTCAACTTTATTTTCTGTTTCTAATAGGTATATGTGCTTCAGCATCTTGCCAAGTTCAGGTGTTTACTCAAAATCTGCATCCAGGACAGCTACAGAGAAGCAACTCACGGGTGCTCCAGTCTAGCCTTACAGACTGCTCCAACTGGTACTGCACTTTCCTAGCCATGAATGGTTCCACAGATCCTGGGCAGCAGTGAAACAGCCTGCTGTCCCAGGGCCTGACCAGTATCCCCATTCTCTTAGGGTCCCCAAAGACAGAATGCCACCCCAAAGTCAGCAGAAAGTAGTCTAAACAACAGGGCAACCTCACTCCTCCTCCACCATTACACCTTCCTAGTTCCTCATTTTTAATTAAAAAGAGAGGAATATTGGGTTACAGGAGATTCCACCAGGCTCCTCCCAGGGACCTAGCAATAGCTTGCACCATTACCTGCCACCATTGCCTGCCACCTGGTATGAGCCAGGCATGGTAGCAACAGTAGCATAGAAAAGGACTGCTCACTATCCCAGCCCCCTCCTTTCTGTCTCCCCCCCCCCAGCTCTGTTTCCATGTGTTCCCAGCCAGCCCCTCTTCTCTTTCTGTCCTTCTCTGTCCCCCCTTGTTGCCGCCTGCAGCAACAGCTGAACCTGGTTCACCTGCAAGAGAGGCTGAGAATAGGGAAACAGGCAGGAAGAGATGAAGAGACAAAGTTCTCTGATCAAGGCTCGAAGTTTAATAATTTGCTTTCACATATAAAGGGGAAGCCCCAACCCCCAGAGTCTCTTCTTGGTTCAGCCCAGGGGCTGGGCAAAGAGACAGCAGTCTGGAAGGTGTCAAGGCTAGCTCAGCAGGCAGTCCATTCTTCTTAGCTCAGGTAGCAGGCTCCAAGGTGCCAAGGCTGGTAATGCAATGCCTCTCCTAGGTCCTACTGTTGCTTGGTCTATTGTGGCAAATGACTTGCAGGCCTGCTCAGGCCTGGGGGAAGGACACAGTTCCCCTCTTAATTTTTTAAGATGGCAGTGCCAATATCTGGACGAGGCACAATTTCATCCCGTCTAGAGTCTCGAGTGGCCTGGTGACCGTGCCTGGCTTAGGTTGGCGTTTATATTACTCCTATATTACCCGCCATTGAGGAAATCATACATAGCATATTGATGTATGCCTCTGCCTTAGGTTTATGGGAGCTAAAAATTACTCCTATAATTACCCATCATTGACTAACTGGCCATCATTGGCACACTCTTTAGACCAAGACCACATTCAGACCAAAGGACCTGTGGGCATGCACTAGATGCAGTTCTTCACAGCGTTGTGTAACTGCCATGATGAATAGCTGAACTTGCTGAGAGCGATCCTGTGTGAGGGCAACCGATCTGCTTAAAATATAAGGTTCAAAGGTTAAAAGCAACATGATTATCCAAGCAATTTAGAAAATAAGGTTGGAAGTGGAAATATTTCAGTATCTAATCCAACTGCTAATTAGCAGGGATCAGACACAAGTCTAGCCATCAGGTGGGTAGCTTAGTAAAAATTACTTACTCTCCAGTAAGAGTGGAGACTATATACCAAGTTAAATAAGCTGGTTGATAAAGATTTTGAGTCATCTATATCATTAGAATCATAATTATTAGGCTCAAGATCTGTGTCCACTTGAGGATCAGTCTTTTAGGCAGCCATCAGGCTCCATTTTCTTTTTCTGAAAAATGTAGACTGACTCATGATCCCAAATCAAAACAGGATCAGGACCACACCAAGTATTAGTTAAGGGGTCTCTCCACAAGACCCTGGCAAATAAGTTAGAAGTAACTGGATGCCAGTGGCAATCCACTGCAGACTGACCTTTAGCATCTGTTTGCAGAAAATTTAAAACAAGACAAAAGCAAGGTGTGCTTTTGGTGACCTTGGGATATAAAAGCATGCATAGAGAAAAAGTGTAACATATGATTATCAAATTTGTCTAAAAAGTTTGTCATGTAATAGGCCAAATATCATTATTTTTCAATAACCAATTTAATTGCTATTTGGAATAAGGAATAAACCTTTTATCCAAACGCTTTTAGGATTTTATCATATAATCTTGTATTAACACAATTATAATTTTATAATAGGATGTTTAAACTTTATTTGTAGATATAGAAAAATAAATCCACATTAATGGTTTCTTTTGTCAAAGGGCTGCTGTGGACATATGAGTAGTAACAACACAAACTGCCAACAATTTATCAGTCTATATAATTTATCTGTTGATAACAGCTTACTCTATTTTCAGCAAAGCTATCTCTCCTTTATTAGTTAATTGTCAAAGGGAATTAGGACTTTTATCACTTTGAAAATATCAAACAGAGGTTTAAATCTTCCTATGGTAAACTTAAGATGAGGTTTTAGCCAATTAAGATCTCTTAACAACTTTTAAAAATCACTAAACGCAAATCAAGATTAAAAGCAAACATTTTCTTTTTGCATGTACACTTACAAGCCAGAAGATGGCACTAGATCCCCACCACAAGTGGTTGTGAGCCATCATATGGTTGCTGGGAATTCAACTTTTATCTTTTAAATTATAAATCTAGCCTTTAACGGCTGAGCCATCTCTCCAGCCCCAACTAACTATTTTTATTAGAATTTTCTGTGCCACAATCTGCTTAGGATATAACTGAGGTCTCAAATATTGAAAAGATACTGCCTTTGAATCCTTTCTGGAGCAACAAGTACTCCAAAAATTTTTAAATCTCGTTATATTGGAGCAAAGGCTTGCAGAAAACTTCTTTAGAGAAATCTGCTAATAAAGTATCATACAATGAATAATATACACTAAAAGATTTAGCCTCTTGATTTCTAGCATCAAAGTAACAATTAACCATTCTTTGAAGCAATCATTTTTAACAGTATCACTTCATGGGCTCTTAAAAATTACGAGCAAATTTACTGAATGTAAACCTCCCACCTTTACCAGAAATGTAAAGGGATGGTATAAAAACATCTTTTATATCTATAATAATTCTATAAGTATTTATTGGAATGGCAGCTGGAGTAGGCAAGTTAGGCTGTAATGCCCCATTAGTTTCATAAATCTCAAGCTTGAGCTTTCTTTTGGATTAATTCAACAACCAATCTCTTTAAGCTGAGTGAGAACATCAGATAAAGGCCAACTTTATCCTCTAATAATTGTTACATATATTAAATGAATCCAAAGCATCTCATTTTTAACAACTTTGGATATAAAGGATTAAAAACAAATTGAACAATATTTTATCAGCAGGTACAGTTATAACTCATGGAGGGAAGTAGGCATAATTTTAATGTCTCCAGCATAATTATAACTCTCGGCCCACAGACCGTTTTAAAGTCTTTGGGTCTTAGGTTTACCCCTCCTCCCCTGCAAGAAACAAGCAAGGCAAAAGACAAATTCCAGTAAACACATTTCTAGGACCTGGTTGTGAAGACCCAGGACAAAAGGAACTCTTGGCACCTGAGCTGCAGAGCTCAGTCTGCATTGTCTTAATTCAAATGTAAATGTTCTTAATCTCAGGCTTGTTCTCCGAGGCCTGGCTAGGCCTGAATTGTGCAATTTTTTTTAACTTTAACTTTAAACTTTAAACTTTAAAAGATAAGTGTTGTATCTTTTCTCTATAAACATGAGTAAATCAAAAAATCTCAAACACTTGATTTAACTGCCAACTGTAGCCAATGGAATATTGGCCATTTAACTATGTTTTTAAGCCTCTTTTGTAACATTAGAGTATAACCATATTTTTGAGAAACAAAGCCAATCTTTAACAATGTAAGCAATCTATTTTCTCTAAAATCAACACCAAGTAGATTACCTTTATGCTATAAAGTTTTGCTGCCAATTCTTATATATGAATGCATGATATTGCAGCTTTTAATATCTCACTAAAGAGACATTGTTCTTAAATCTTATCTTTATACATCTGGTTTCTGAATGACTCTAACCTCGAGTTACCAATCTTAAGCCAACCTTTGTTACCAAGGTTGTAAACTTTTTTTTTTTTTAAATCATAGCCAATAACTTTAGGCAGATAATTTATAACCAAGACATGTAGAACATATTTATACCTTAAAACCAATTACAAACAAAAATGAAGTGACAACACATCTTATATATTTAAACCAAACAAAATTTCTTGCTTTTTCTAGCTGCAATTTTAAGATAAAAGCACCTTGTCACAGAGATTTTTCTACGACAAACAACTTTTAACTTCCTTATAGATTCTAAAAAACTGCTGGTTCCTTGAAAAGCAGCTTTTCCAGCTGAGCTCAACTCTTAGCTACAGGTGTTAAGCAAACTTATCAGCTGCTGCTCTGCATATTAAAACTGCCTTTGAAAACCAAGTTAAACTAGACCAAGTGTTGGATCAAGCAATTTTAATGATCTTTTGAACATTAAACATAGAACATAAAACATAGCCGGCCAATCATTCATACAATGAGACATGTGGACAAAAAACACACAATGAGACACGTGGACATTGGCGCGCCAAGGGACAAAGAAGCAGAATTATGGATACTGCTCAGTGCTCTGCCTTTTTTTGTTTTTCAAATTCTTTTAAACCCAGTTCCTCTTGTCTAAGGCTGCCTCTCTTGGGCGTGCCAAATACTCTCCTTTCCCCAACTCACTGTCACCCCCTATTTGATTATCAATAGCATCTTTTACAAGCTCCCAAAGGCAAAGGGTGTTAGGATCTGCCTTTGTAGTTCATGAAACCTGTCCAACTGTTTCCCAGGTTTTCTTATTCAAGGTTCCTTCCTGTGGGAACCATGGGCAGTATGAATTTATCTCTGCCAAAATTTTTTCTAACATACTATTTGAAACCCTGATCTTCCTGCCTGGAGAAATCCTTGTAAGTTGCGGGCAAATGCCCATTTTGAATTCTCCTGTACCATAATTCATTGTCACTACCTAGGTAAATTCAATGCCAGGCCAACACCTATTTCCTAGAACCTATCCCTGACAAACACACTTCCTGCAAACATGGCCTTCAACAATTAATCATAACTAGTGCTAGTATCAAAATCGTTTGCTACTTACTAAGTGTGCAGGATAAAACTTCTTCTTCTTCAGTTTTCCGTAGAGCTCTACACAAGACAACGTTCTTCAGCTGATCTCTTGTCCTCAGGTCCGTCCCTGTTCAAGGCACCATTCTGTTGCCGCCTGCAGCAACAGCTGAACCTGGTTCACCTGCAAGAGAGGCTGAGAATAGGGAAACAGGCAGGAAGAGATGAAGAGACAAAGTTCTCTGATCAAGGCTCGAAGTTTAATAATTTGCTTTCACATATAAAGGGGAAGCCCCAACCCCCAGAGTCTCTTCTTGGTTCAGCCCAGGGGCTGGGCAAAGAGACAGCAGTCTGGAAGGTGTCAAGGCTAGCTCAGCAGGCAGTCCATTCTTCTTAGCTCAGGTAGCAGGCTCCAAGGTGCCAAGGCTGGTAATGCAATGCCTCTCCTAGGTCCTACTGTTGCTTGGTCTATTGTGGCAAATGACTTGCAGGCCTGCTCAGGCCTGGGGGAAGGGCACACTCCCTTCTCTGCCGTCATGGCTCTGCTCCAGTCTGTCTGCCTCTACCCTTCTTCAGGTCCTTACTCCCCTCTCTTCCTTCAAATAAACTTTTTTTATATCAGGTCTGTCACATGTTGTGATTTCTCAGGGGGACACCTTGTCACGGGCTCCCCAGGTACACCTTTACCTCCACCTGCTGCTGCATTGTATTTCATAACTGCTATCTGGTAGAAGTAAAATGGTCCAAAGCTCGGGCAGAAAAGTCAAAGACAGCCCTCATTCCCACTGTTAGGAGCCCCACAAGAACACTGAAGCAACACAATTATAACATATATACAGAGGACTCGCTCAGATTCATATAGGCTCTGTGATCGACACTTCAGTCTCTGGGAGCCCCTATGATCCCTGCTTAGTTAATTCTGTGGATCACATTCTCATGGTGTCTTCTATCCTGTTGGCTACTAGAATCATTTCTTACACCCTTCTGTAGGGGTCCCTTGGTTTTGTCTATTGTTTGGCTGTGGGTCTTTGAATCTGCTCCTATCACTTGCTGAATGATGACAATTGGGGCTAGGCACCAATCAGAATATCATCAGGACTAATTTCACTGATCTTTTTTTTTTTTGCTAGTTGTATTTGGAGCTATCCTGGGTCTCTGAGCTAGTTGAGTATTGTAGTTGAGCCTCTGGTTCCTGGTTATCCACACAGCATCAGATGTGGGGTCTCTCTCTTGTGGCAGGGGCCTCAAACTGGATTAGACATTAGTTGGTCACTCCCACAAGTTCTTCCCACCCCCATCCCTGCACATCCTGTAGGCATGGCACATTGTAGGTCCAAGATACTGCGGCTGGGTTGATGTCCCAGTCCCATTGCTAGGAATTTTGCCTGTTTAGAGAAGATGGCTGGTTCCGGCTTTGTGTCCCCCATTACTAGGAGACTTTGATAGGGTCTCTCACATAGATTCCAGGGAGTTTCTACTACACTAGGTTTCTATATCACCTCCATGTATATGCTCAATTTTAGTCATCTCTCTCAGTATTGTCTCTCTCCACCAGACTCACCCCCACAACCTGAACCCTCCTGTTCCCATCCCTCACCACCCCAGTCCACTTGCAATGTCTATTCTATTTCCCCTTCCCAGGGAGATCTATGTGTCCCACCTTGAGCCCTCCTTTTTACTTAGCCTCTCTTGGTCTGTGGATTGTAGCACGATTATCCTTTACTTTACACCTAATGTCTACTTATAAGTGAGTTCATACATGTTTGTCCTTTGAGTCTGGGTTACCTCACTTAGGATGATTTTTTCCTATTTCCTTCCATTTTCCTGCAAATGTTATGATATCATTGTTTTTTAACAATTGAGTAATATTCAGTTGTGTAAATGTACCATGTTTCCTTTATCCATTCTTCAGTTGAGGGAAGTCTGTTTCTGGCTATTATGAAGAAAGCAGCTATGATTGTAGTTGAGTATATACCTTTGGTTATATGCCCAGGAGTGGTATAGCTGAGTCTTGAAGCAGATTGATTCCCAATTTTCTGAGGCACTTCCATATTGCTTTCCAAAGTGGCTGTACAAGTTTGCATTCCCACCAGAAATTGAGGAGTGCTCCCCTTGCTCCATATCCTCACCAGCATGAGCTGCCACTAGTGATATTGATCTTAGCCATTCTGACAGGCATAAGATGGAGTCTCAAAGTAGTTTTGATTTGCATTTTCCTGCTAGCTAAGGGTGTTAAATATTTAAGTGTTGTTAAGACATTTGAGATCCCTCTGTTGAGAATTCTCTATTTAGATCTATTACTGACCTATTTTTTTTGGGGGGGGGTTTAAGACAGGGTTCCCCTGTGTAACTGTGGATGTTCTGGAAGTCATTCTATAGACTATGTTGGCTCATGCCCCTGACTCACAAGTGCTGTGATTAAAGGAGGTTGCACCACTGCCTGGCCACATGTACCCCATTTTAAAAATGGATTATTTGGTTTGTTTATATTTAGTTTCTTGAGTTCTTTATATATTTTGGATATTAGCCCTCTGTCAAATGTGGAATTGGTGAAAAATCTTTTCCCATTCAGTAGGCTGTTGTTTTGCACTGTTGATGGTGTTCTTTGCCTTACAAAAGCTTTTCAGTTTTATGAGGTTTCATTTATTGATTGTTGTTCTTACTGCCTGTGCTATCAGTGTTCTTTCTATGCAAGAAGTTGTCTCCTGTGCCAATACGTTCAAAGCTATTCCCCACTTTCTCTTCTATCAGATTCAGAGTATCTGGTTTTATGTTGAGATCTTTAATCTATTTGGACATGAGTTCTGTACAGGGTGGTAGATCTGGATCTATTTGCACTCTTCTACATGCTGATATCCAGATAGACCAGCACCATTTGTTGAAGACGCTTTCTTATTTCCAATGTATATTTTTGGCTTTATCAAAAATCAGATGTCATTGGTATGTATGTAGATTTATATCTGTGTCTTTAATCCAATTCCATTAATCAACCTGACTGTTTTTTATGTTAATACCATTCATTTTTATTATTATAGCTCTATGGTATAGCTTGAAATCAGGGATGTATATATGTATCTATATGCATACTATATACATATACACATATACATACACACACATATATACACACATAGATATACATATATATATACATTTGTATGTATATATATGTATATATAGTATATTGAAATCAGGGATGTGATACCTTTTATTGTATAGACTGTTTTAGCTATCCTAAGTTTTTTGGTTTTTTTTTTCTATATGAAGTTGAGTATTGTTCTTACAAAGTCTTTAAAGAATTGTGTTGGAATTTTGATGGAGATTGCATTGAATCTGTAAATTGCTTATGGAAGGATGGTTGTTTTTACTATGTTAATCCTACTGATCCCCGAGCATGGGAGGTCTTTCCATTTTCTGATATCTTCTTCACCTTCTTTCTTCCAGTCTCTGAAGTTTTTATCATACAGGTTTTTCACTTGTTTGACTAGAGTCACCACGAGATAGTTTATATTATTTGGGGTTCTTGAAAATGATGTTGCCCTGATTTCTTTCTCAGCCCATTTGACATTTTTGTATACAAGGGCTACTGATTTTTTTTTTTTTAGTTAATCTTGTATCCAGCCACTTCAGTGTAGGTGATCCTTGGTATAGAATGTTTGGGTTTTTTTGTGTACATTGTCCTATCGTCTGCAAATAATGATGCGTTGATGTCTTTCTTTCAAAGTTGTATCCTGTCGATCTCCTTCAGTTGTCTTATTGCTCCAGTTAGAACTTAAATCAGTATATTAAATAAATATAGAAAGAGTGGACAACATTGCCTTGTTTCTGGTTTTAGGGAGATTGCTTTGATTTTTTTTCTTTATTTAATTTGATATTGGCTATAGGCTTGCTGCAAATTACCTTTATTATGTTTAGGTATGTCCTTTTATTCCTAATCTCTCAAAAATTTTTATTATGAAGGGGTATTAAATTTTGTTAAGGCCCTTTTTCAGCATCTAATAAGATGATCACATGTATTTTTTCTTTTCAGTGTACTTATATGATGGGTACCACATTGACTGATTTTTTTTTTTTTTTGGTATGTTAAACCATCCTTGTATCTCTGGAATGAAGCTTACTTGATCAACGTGGATGCATTTGGTTTGCAAATATTTTATTGAGTATTTTCGCATCAATGTTCACTCCCATCTTAATTAAAAGTGACCACATGGAAACAATTCTTCCTAGTTATGATAGCCAAATATCACCCCCTCTCACCATTAAATTACAAAATCCCAACAAATATATCACCCAGGCTCAATACCCACTCTCTCTCCAAAGCCTCAGGGGACCTAAGCCTCTCATCTCCAACCTTTAAAGAGAAATCTTCTACACCCCATGTTTTCCCTTCTGGCACTCACATACACATGGTGAAAAAACCCCACTAAAACCTACTGCTTGTTTCAGGATCTCTGTGTTATCAGCTCAGCCATGGTTCCTGTTCATCCCATAGTACCCATAGTATTGCTGTCCACCATCCCCATAGAGGCCTCCCATTTCTGTGTCCTAGACCTCAAGGATGCCTTCTTGTCCATAATTCTCAGCCCTCAGTGGCAAAATATCTTTGCCTTTACTTGCTCAGTGGACCCAGACTCTCACCCAACTTATACACAACTCACTTGGATCATCCTCCCCTGGAGTTTCTGGGACATTCCACATCTATTTGGCCAGGCTTTATTCTCTCTGTCTCCTCTTTAAATCCAAGCTTATATAACACATCAACAGTCTTCTCCTTTGTAGTCCATCTCCACAAATTAGCCAGGCCAACACCTCCACCTCATTAAACTTTCTGTCCAGCTGAGGACATAGAATCTCATCCTCTAAAGTCTGACTGTCCATCACTCAGGTTTCTTAGGGAGCCGCAATCAGTATATTATGGCGCTGGCCACGTGTCTTCCCAATTGTAAACAACTGACTGCGCAGTTGCAATAGGCAAAAGACATGCCAAAGTCACTGCCAATCCCGAGGCATAATATTGGGTGGTGAGCAAACAGCCAATCAGAAGTGAATAAGTCACTCTAGGCTATATTTAAGCAAGGCCCCTTCCGCGTCTCAGCCCTTCCGCCCTTCTGCGTCCTTCCGCGCTTTCCACGTGTGTGTTACAGAAGTAAAAGTCCTCGTTTTGCAGTAACTACCCGAATTGCGTCTCTCGTGTTTTCTCGTCCACAGGCGTGGGGCAACACGGGAGGCGTGCGTTAGATCTGGCACCGAGAACCTGGGAATTTCAAGGCGTGCGGAAGGCCCCGGAGACTCGAGGAGGGTTAACAAACTGCAGGTTTCGAGGTACACCTTTGGAAGATATGCCTGGGGTGGCGTTTGTGGCAAGCGGATTTAAATTCACCGCTGCAGCTCCACTAGCTAGTCTCTTGCTTGCATTGCATTCGTTTTTAACTTATGTGTATTGTGAGAGGGTGGGCCACTCTAGCATACCAGAACCATGGTGTCATTGCTGGCATCAGACCAAGGGGTCTGGAGGTCAGGTCAGAGAACCTGGAGATATTGAGTACTCGAAAGGAACAAGGACTGCTGCAGAGTCCATTAAACGTCCACCGGTGGGTGGAGAGAAATCGGAGGAAAAAAAGATCCTCCTTTATGACAGAATCTTTGGGGAAGCATCTGCGTTCTGCTACCTGTGGCAGGCAGAGCAGACATACAGGCAGGCGGAGGAGGGAGATAGTCTGCCCTGGAAAGTGCAGCGGACACACAGGGAGTGTCCCGCGAGCTCAGAGCAGACAATGCCAGTAATAGAACAGATGGTCTTTGAAAATGCCACGGCTGAATGCGGTTTGGGAAACACCCTTACCAACGCAGGACCAGCGGCAGTTAATTTACAGAGGGCTGTGGTCCTTTTCCAAGGTCAGGGACGAAATAGGCCCGCGCGATGGCCAGGAAGGGAGGCTGTTTGTGCTTATTCCACAGGTGAAAATAAGAAAATAATTCAATTTGGGTCCCTACGCGGCTGGTGCAGATTGGAAAAAAGGAAGCTGGATTACAAGATTACGGCTCTGAGTCTCCTGATACTAAAGTTCCATTTGGGGATAAGTATACCTCTGTGGGACATAGAGCTTAAACTGTTCTCTTGCCAGTACTTTCAAATGCTAAAGTACTGCCTATTGTTTACAGCTGTTGATTGAGTGTTACTTACAAAAGAGGCTTTAAAACATAGTTAAACTGCCAATATTCCATTGGCTACAGTTGGTAGCTCAGCCAAGAGTTTGAAAATTTTTGATTTGCCTACGTTTATAGAGAAAAGATACAACACGTGTCTTTTAAGGTTTACAGTTTAAATTTAAGGTTCAAAGCTAAAACCAAAACCACATAATTCAGCGTAGCCAAGCCTCAGAGCAGGCAGAGGGAGGTTAAGTACATTTACATTTGAATTAAAATTATGCCTGCTTCCCTCCATGAATATAGCTGTGTCTGCTGATAGAGTATGGTTCAAATTATTTTATTTCCTTTATATTCAAAGTTGTTAAAAATGAGATGCTTTGGATTCCTTTAATGTGTGTAACAATTGTTAGAGAATAAGATTGGCTTTTATCTGATATATTCATTGGACAAAAAAGATTGGTTATTAAATTAATCCAAAATAAAGTTCAAATTTAAGATTTACACAACCTAACTTGTCTATTCCAGCTGCCATTTTAATAAATGCTTATAGAATTTTATAGATATAAAAGATGTTTTTATATTATCCCTTTACATTTCTGGTAAAGGTGAAAGATTTACAGTTAATAAATTTATTCATAATTTTTAAGAGCCCATGAAGCGTTATTTGTTAAAGATAATTGCTTCAGAAAATGGTTAATTGTTTTACATTTTATATATATACAAATATTGTTGTTGCTTTAATACAAAAAAGTAAGAGGTCAAATCTTTTGGTGTGTATTAGTCATTGTGTGATACTTTATTAGTGGATTTCTCTAAGGAAGTTTTTTTCTACAAGCTATTGCTTCAATATAATGAGCTTTAAAAATTTTTTAGAGTACTTGTTACTTCAAAAAGGATTCAAAGACAGTGTCTTTTCAATATTTGAGACAGGTTGGGGCTAGAGAAATAGCTCAGCCGTTAAAGGCTAGATTTTTTAAAAATATAAAGGCTGAACTCCCAGCAACCACATGGTAGCTCACAACCATTTGTGGTGGGGATCTAACGCCATCTTCTGGCTTGTGAGTGTACATGCAAAGGAAAATAGTTTACTTTTAATCTTGATTTGCTCTTAGTGATTTTTAAAAGTTGTTAAGAGATATTATTTGGCTAAAACCTCATCTTAAGCTTATCATAGGAGGATTTAAACCTCTGTTTAATGTTTTCAAAGGGATGCAAGTCCTAAATTAAATCATATGTATATTTTCTTGAGTTTATCCTGCTTCAACACAATTAAATTAGGTGTTGTAGCCACTGTTTAAAATGTTAAAAAGGGGTATATCTGCCATTGTCTTGATGAATGATATATTTCATGAAGTGCAGAATGTTTCGGCTACATGATTTAATATCTCTAGCCATTTGAATGACATTAAAATTAATAAGGTGTTTAAGATTGCATCTGCACAACCGGTGTTGGTGTGTGTAGACCCTCCATTTTTCTTTATGTTATCCAACTTTCAGAATAATTCTGATATCTTGGATTATAAGAATGTTACATGCTTTTTAGCACAAGGCTAGAATGGATCACTAGACCTAGTCTTGGTTGTGCATGTGCCTACCTTTGTGCCCATCCCAGTACATCATTATGGAGACTTAAAAGAGACTTTGGTCATTCAGAGAGTTGATTGGCTCCAAGCCCATGTGGAGCAGCTCACGGATGTGGTTCAAATGAGCTGTGTGTCAGCAACCCCACATCCAGGTATTACACCTCTGAGATTTGTGAATGATACATTTATTTAAAGCCATAATCTTTCCGCTTATTTAAAAGGAAAGTGGAATGGGAAGTTGGACCAGGTACAACACCAATTGCAGATCTGGATTTCGAGCCTTGTTGGAACACGAGTGGAACCTGTTACCCCTGGAGATTTTACTTCTTGAATTTCTTCTGCCTTTTCCTTCTTTCTTTCTAAAAGGGAAGGTAGGCCTGTTTTGATACAGCCCTATGATGTGGATTCGTGTTCATAGATGGTTGGTCTGTAAGCTCAGAGCCTAGCAAAAACGTGACAAGGTAGCTAAAGCCTAAGCACTCACAGCCTTACAGCAAGCATCTCTCCCTGAAATTTGAAGAGAGTAGCCGATGACTGAGACCCTCAGTCTATGCACCCCAAGGGTTCAGCCCATTGCACTGGGTAGATGAGAGGTCTAAGTCCAGCCAGCCCTTGCCTGAATAGCTGTGGTACCTGAATAGTAGGTTGACAGCCCTTGCACTCCTGGGAGCTATACTCCATTGCACAGGGATGGGTGTCAATTCCTCTTTACATCCCCTTAGCCCTTGCACCCAGAGGACTTGCTTCCATCGAACCTGGAAGGGTAAGGGAAAATCTTCGGGCTATAAGCTCTTGATCGCTTATTCCCTCAAGATGGAGTTTGCTTGATCGGGCTTGAGTTCGAATCTTGATTGATACTGCGTTTAATAGGCAAAAGGCTGTTTCATATTAATAATTTAAACTGGAAGAGATGTAGGGAGCCGCAATCAGTATATTATGGCGCTGGCCACGTGTCTTCCCAATTGTAAACAACTGACTGCGCAGTTGCAATAGGCAAAAGACATGCCAAAGTCACTGCCAATCCCGAGGCATAATATTGGGTGGTGAGCAAACAGCCAATCAGAAGTGAATAAGTCACTCTAGGCTATATTTAAGCAAGGCCCCTTCCGCGTCTCAGCCCTTCCGCCCTTCTGTGTCCTTCCGCGCTTTCCACGTGTGTGTTACAGAAGTAAAAGTCCTCGTTTTGCAGTAACTACCCAATTGCGTCTCTCGTGTTTTCTCGTCCACGGGTGTGGGGCAACACGGGAGGTGCGCATTAGAGTTTCTTATCTGGGACTACCTCTCATTCCAACTCACAAGGCCATTACTCTTGATAGGAAAAAACTAATGGAGTGGAGGTGATCCCGGGCTAGGATCCTGACTGGAACCATAATACCCTGGGGGGATTTTAGCTAAAGATCAATTTTTAGCTTGCTTCCTGGCCTACTTCTTTAAGGCCACACTGAAATCGGTAAATTATAAAAAGAAATCCAAGAGGTCAACCAAGAGAAACATGAAAACCTGTCTCAGTTCCTAGACCACTTTATAGAGGCCCTCTTATGCCAATCTGGATCCTGAGATCCCAGGTGGAAAACAACTACTTATGGCCTACTTCTTTCAGAGTTTCTCTGATATTAGAACCAAACTTAAATCTCTAAAGAAACAAACCCTGATTCCATAGGCAGAAGTCTTAGTGGTGGTGTTTAAGGCATGGGAGAGATGCAAAAGACCGAAAACAAAATCACTGGATGCTAGTGAAAGCCTTTAGACAGGCCTTAGCAATTGCTCAGACTCCTTGGCATCCCAAAGCCCAAGAACCTCTGGATCCCTGTTTCAAATGTAGTCAGGAGGGTTACTGATCTCCCAGTTTGTCTGAACCCTCATAAACCACCTAGATCATATATATCCAAGGTGTCATCAAGAAAGGCTGGCACAGCCATACCCACTGGAAACTTTGAGAGTCATGAAGCCAACATAGCTGCTTGACACAGTTCCAGCAAATTGAGCAGATTGCTGCAATCATGGTCCTTCTATCTCTGACTTTTGTGGTGTTGGTCTCTGCGTGTTGCACTCTTGGGGACTTTCTGCATTATAATTACTTTATGTTTTTTCCTGAGAAAATTATGTCTGAGTCTTTTTAGAAAAATCCTAAAATTAACTTTATCTGGCCACTCTTTGGAAGTCTTCCCTATGCCCCAGAGATCATTAAGCACACATAGCTAGATGAGGCCATTCCAGAAATCTTCTTGGGGTATCTGCCCCTGAGCAAACTGAGTATAATTGGTGGAGGGTAAACAGAGACAATTGACAAACTCTAACTGGCCAGGAGAATAGGTTATAGATTCGAGGCCTCCTTTAACAATATGCTTAGAGTGTTTAAAGATAGGGGATCATAGAGAGAGAGGATCCTCCACCCCTGGAGGAATAAAGTTCAGTAAATAAGATAGATTGACTAAAATAACCTTTTCCTACTTTATAGTGTAGATGATGAAACCTAAAAGATGTTAGGTGTTAGTATTTGGTATTCATAAAAAGACTGTTTCAGGTATTTTCTGTTGGTCTAGAGTGCTTTAAAACTACACACTCTCCCAGACTAAAAGCAGACTGTCATATAATAAATGTGTTTGCTCTGGAGGAGACATTGTTTAGATTCTTTAAATTGGAATTATCGGTCTAATAATAATAAAATTTGTTCTATTTGTGTTTTCTAATTGTAAGTGAACTTATAACCCTGAGCATGTAATAAGAAATCAAATACATAATCTGTACCACTTGGATAATCATTAGTTTGTCTTTGTCCTGTGAAACTTGTATAAAGAAGCACCTGAGTGGTAGTGGGTCAGAGCTGTGAGAGTTCTCTGACCATTGCCCCTGACTCCCTCCCTCCCCTCACTGACTCCTCATCATCTTTGTGGGCCTCTCTGTCAGCAGCAACCCTCTGACTCTCCATGCCATGGGAAGCCGCAGGCAAAGGGCATTGGGGTGCTTCCTGCCCCCACATCCCTCACAGCATGTGGACATCCAGTCCAAACTGCCCTTCAGCTGTCATCCTAGGTCTGGCCATGGATGACTGAGAGGACCCGAGATCCCTTGGCCTGACCACTGCCATCTCCAACAGGAAACCTTGAGCAGACATCACAGAATCAGGGCAATCTATCTCTTTTCTTTTGGACACTGGGTTCCGTTTCAGTTCTGATGGAGTTTTAGGGACCCACTTCTCCTTTCTGCTCTCCTATTATAGGGTATGAGGTCAGCTTTGCAAGCCTCACTAAACCCTACCACTTAGCTGTATCTTTAAGGGCATTGACCTTACCCACTCCTTCCTAGTAGCACTAACCTGTCCCATCCTCTTGCTGGGCAGGGACCTCCTCCTAGCCAAAGTGAGAGTCTCTATTTTCTTTGTTCCCCTCATTAGCTTGACCCCAGATTTGCTGACCAGTTCCCTCCCCCTCCAAATCATACAACCCAACATGCCTTTTCCCCCTTGCCAGCCTTCCAAGTGTAATCCTAAGTATGGCTCACCCCAAACCCCTCTATAGTCAAACATAGTCCTTTGCTAATAATCACCCAACTATAAGGTCCCCTCCACTGGGACATTGAGCCTTCACAGGACCAAGGGCTCTCCTTCCATTGATTCCCTACAAGGCCATCCTCTGCTACATATGCAACTGGGGTCATAGGTCCCTCCATGTGTAGTCCTTGGTTGGTAGTTTAGTCCCTGGGAGCTCTGAGGGGGGGGGGGTCTGGTTGGTTGATATTATTCTTTCTATGGGGTTGCAAACCCCTTTAGCTCCTTCAGTCCTTTCTCTAATTCCTCCACTGGGGACCCCTCCTTCAGTCCAATGATTGGCTGCAAGCATCCACCTCTGTCAGGCTATGGCAGAACCTCTCAGGAGACAGCTATATCAGGCTCCTGTCAGCATGCACGTCTTAGTATTCACAATAGTGTCTGGGTTTGGTGACTGTAAATGGGAAGGATCCCCTGGTGGGGCAGTCTTTGAATGGCCTTTCCTTTAGTCTCTGCTCCACACTTTGTCTCTGTATTTGTTCCCATGAGTATTTTATTCTCCTTTTTAAGAAGGACTGAAGCACCCACACTTTAGTCTTTCTTCTTCTTGAGCTTCATGTGGTTTGTGAATTTTATTTTGGGTATTCTGAGCTTTTGGGCTAATATCCACTTATCAGTGAGTGCATACCATGAATGTTCTTTTGTGACTGGGTTACCTCACTTAGGATTATATTTTCTAGTTCCATCCATTTGCCTAAGAATTTCATGAAGTCATTGTTTTTAATAGGTGAGTAGTACTCCATTGTGTAAATGTACCACATTTTCTGTATCCATTCCTCTGTTGAAGGACATCTGGGTTCTTTCCAGCTTCTGGCTATTATAAACAAGACTGATATGAACATAGTGGAGCTTGTGTCCTTGTTATATGTTGGAGAATCTTTTGGGTATATGCCCAGGAATGGTATAGCTGGGTCCTCAGGTAATGCTATGCCCAATTTTCTGAGGAACCGCCAGACTGATGGATACAACTCTTCTTAACCCCTTTCTCCTGTTTTGCTTAATTCCATTAATTGCACCCTACCTTATAAACTTCTTGTCTAGACTTCTTCAACAACAGATCCAAAAGATTTCTAACCAGACTATTAATCAGTTGCTATTATAAGATTACTGGCCCCTAGCTATGGAGCCAGAAGCCATCTACTCATGATTATGCCCTGATGGTGAAGGTCAAATTTGTCTAAAGAACTTTGACATGCCCATTCAGCAGGAAGTAGTCTAATGATAACGTGTCTCCCCCCTTTACAGACTCCTGATTGTTTATCAATAATAAACAATAGAGTAGCTAGGCCCCTCCAACTACTGGGTTCTACCCACAGAACATTCTAACTTCCCTAATAGCTGTACCCATCCCCAACCCTACAGAGAAAAAGAAACCCACACACAAGCTCTGGGCTTGAAATCCTACCAATTCCCATCTTGGAAAGCTCTGTCCCCCACAAAAAGTCCTAAATAAACCCTATCTTTGCTTACTCCTCTGCTACTTCTCACCTGAGTAGAGGTAGCTACTCCCTGAGGTTTTCCCTCCCAATAAATCTCTTGTATGAGGTTTGTTGTGCTGTGTGACTTCGTGGTGATCTTTGGCTCCTGACTGCCAGGAGACTTTTCCATCCAAACTTTAACACTTTCATTGTTCTGTTTCTATGAGTTTGTAGGCTTTCTGTTGTTGAAATCAAGCCTACAAATCTGTGGTGACCTGATAGGATGCAGGGGCTTATTTCAATTTTCTTGTATCTGTTGAGACTTGCTTTGTGCTTGAGTATGTGGTCAGTTTTGGAGACTGTTTTGTGAAGTGTTGAAACAAGTTGTATTCCTTTGTGTTTGTGTGAAATGTTCTGTAGATACCTGTTTGGTCCATTTGCTTCATAACCTCTGTCAGCTCCAATATTTCTCAGTTTAGTTTTTGTCTGGATGACCTGTCTATAAATCTTGCAGCTCTAAAGGGAAAGGTATCCTGGCATTTGGGAGCCAAGGATTACTGCAAAGTTACACCCCACAAAAAAAAAAAAAACCCCACACAAGAGATTTATTGGGAGGGAGAAGCCTCAGCTCAGGTGAGAAGACAGCACGGAACTGGACAACGGTCAGGGTTTATATAGAATTTGTTAGGGAGGCAGAGCTTTCCAGGGTGGAAATTTCCTGAGGATTGGTGGGATTTCAAGTCCAGAGATTGAAAGAGCTCAGGGACTGGTGGTTTTTTTCTGTTCAGGGATTGGTGGGATAATT
Organism: Arvicanthis niloticus; assembly: GCF_011762505.2. NCBI lineage: Eukaryota > Metazoa > Chordata > Mammalia > Rodentia > Muridae > Arvicanthis > Arvicanthis niloticus. Next base: position 18,252,905 of record NC_047661.1, read on the forward strand.
TCTTGTAGGGTAGGGCCTGGCCACTCTCCCATTTTGGGGATGTAAATGATAGCTACAACTGTTAGAAAATGACCCTTGGGGCCATTATGGGGAGAAGGGGGTTGGGCCTGGCGCTGGAGCTCCTCAAGAGGGGACCTGGCCACTTTCTTCCCTTGAAGGTTTACAAAGTACACAAAGTTTACCTTACTTTAGTTGGTGTAACTAGCCAACACTGTCCATTGATGAGAGTGGGTCTCCTGCTATCAGTGTGTGAGAGTTGATGTATGTTTTAAGCTTTAGTAATGTTTCTATTACAAATTTTCGTGCCCTTGTGTTTGGGGCATAGATGTTAAGAATTGAATGATCATTTTGGTAGATTTTTCCTTTGTTGAATATGAAGTGCCCTTCTCTGTCTCTTTTGATTAATTTTTGTTTGAAGTCTACTTTGTTATATATTAAGATAGTGACACCAGCTTGTTTCTTTGGTCCATTTGCTTGGAAAATCTTTTCCCAACCTTTTACTCTGAGTTAATGTCTGTCTTTGGTGTTGAACTGTGTTTCTTGTATGCAACAGAAAAATAGATTGTGTTTTTGCATCCATTCCATTAGTCTGGCCATTTTATTGGGGAATTGAATCCATTAATATTGAGAGATATCAAATACCAACTATTGTTAATTCCTGTTGTGCTCATGTGTGTATGTGCACATACACATGCACAGGCATGCATGCACTCATGTTTCTTGTCCTTGGGTTTTGCTGGTATAAGATTATTTATTGCCTGTGTGTTCATGGGTTAACCTCCCTGGGTTGAAGGTTTATGAAAATTTATGAAGATCTTTCTTTTTAACCCGAGTTCCTTGCATCTTGAGAGCCTCCAGGAGACCCTGGAAAAAACCTCATGCTTACTTAATGCCTGTCCCATTTGCGTTGTTTGACGTATCCAGATCAGCTCACAGACAGGCAAGTCTGCGGTGATCAATGACCCAGATCAGCTCACAGGCGATTCTGCGGTGATCACTATGAACCTGTATCAACCCTGTAAGTCGGTGGCTCCTGGAGATGAGAGGCCACTCCTTGAGGACGATGGTTCCTGGAGATGAGCGGCGGCTCCTTGAGGATGACGTTCTCTGCAACCCTTACTCAAATAACGGTCCCCTGTTCAGGCACCAATTTGCCCTGGCCTGCAGGGGCTTTGACAGAAGAAAGGGGGAAAGAATGGAAGGGACAGGAGATGCAAAGAATGAGACCAAGTCCAATTTTCTGATCAAGGTCCGTCAAGCTGTATTTTCTCAGGCAATTTATACAGGCAGGGAAGGGGATAATGTATTTGAAGGAATTTCACAGAAGCTGGGCGTTCTGCCCCTGTGGATATTTTGCAGCCCTGATGTTTTTGTCTGGCTCAGGGCACAGCAACCACTTTCCTTAGGGTGCAGTGACCATTGGCCATCTACTTTCTCAGGAGTTGATAGCTGAGGAAAAACAAAACCTAAAACTATTCTTTCAAAATGGAGTCAGGTTGGCTCCCCACATTGTATGAGTTCATTGTACCTTTGTAGGCATGTCCTTCTTGAGGTTAGGGAAATTTTCTTCTATGATTTTTTGGAAAATATTTTCTGGTCCTTTGACCTGGGATTCTTCTTCTATTCCCATTATTCTTAGGTTTGGTCTTTTCATAGTGCCCCTAGATTTCCTGGATGTTTGTATCAGGATTTTTTATTTTTTTAAGATTTAACACTTTGATGGATGTATCTATTTCTTGTATTGAATCTTCAACACCTGAGATTCTCTCTTCCATCTCCTATATTCTATTCGTGATGGTTGCATCTGTTGTTCCTGTTCTCTTCCCTAGATTTTCCATCTCCAGGATTCCCTCAGTTCATGTTTTCTTTATTGCTTTATTTCCATTTTCAGGTCTTGAATAGTTTTATTCATTTCCTTCAACTGCTTGTGGGTGTGTTTGCTTTAAAGGGATTTATTAATTTCTTTAAACATTTTGCTTGTCTTTTCCTTGATTTCTTTATGGGATTTGTTCTAGGGATCGCTATCATCTTTGTAAAGCTGGTCTTAAGTGTGTGTGTGTGTGTGTGTGTGTGTGTGTGTGTTTGTGTGTGTGTGTGTGTTTCAGCCATGTTGAAATATTCAGAAATTGCTGTAGTAGGATATCTGGGCTCTGGTGGTGACATTTTGTCCTGGCTGTTTGTTGATTGTGTTTTTACCCCGGCATCTAGGCATCTAGATTTGGAGTGATTATAGGTGCTGATTTATCAGTTTGTATTGTTGGATGAGTGTTTTATCTTTTGGTTTCTCTTTCTTCCATGATCTTCTGGCCAGAGTGGCCTGTGGTTGAACAGAAGGTTTTTACCTGAGTTTGGGGTGGCCTTTGGTTGACCAGGGGGATTCTGTACCATTTAGAACTGGAGTTCTGGAAATGTGTGGCTTCGGATCTACCTGGAGGTCCTCTGCAGGAATTGGGGGTGGGGATATGGTGGCAATGAGGAGAAGGCTGATTGGGGGCAGACTGGGCAGGTGTTGAGAGTTTGGGGGTGGTCCGTGGGGAGGGGACTTATATGGAGTTCTGGCTGCCTGATTGGTTTCTGGTGGAACAGTGGGCTTCCGTCAGGATATGATAAGAGGAAAGGTAGTTGAGAAGACTGGGTGGGTACTGAAGGAGTGTCAGTAGTCCACAGATGGGGGTCTTACCTGGGGTTCTGTGTGTTTGTGGCCTCTTATAGAGTGAAGTGAAAAGTTAAGGTTCTTTAGAAAGTCAGTTGGACAGTGTTTTGCTGGGGCAAACATATGAAGAAATGTTTCATTAAAGTGGACACAGGTGTGAAAGGCTAAGGCAGACTCATGAAGGAACATTTCACTAAAGTAGACACAGGAGAGGATGTTCTGGTAAAGCAAGCATGTGAAAGGACATGTGATGATTCTTTACTAACAACATACATATACTGGTCCATCTTACATTGCATAGTTGAGCTACATTTGTTGAGACTCCATAGAGAGAAACATACCAAAAAACCTTCTGGTGATGTGCTGCAGTTTCTTGCCGCTTCTGAGGACTTGGGCTGGTTGGCAGTGTGATGTCAGCTGAGACAGACACAGGTGTTGAGACAAGACACATGCTGAGGCAAGACCTGTGGAAGACATGTGACGTTTGGAGGCTATAAATAGGACTTGGAGGCTGAGCTAGGCTTCCCTGTAGAGCTAGCTGTACAATGCTCGTGGGTCTCAAGTCTTAGCTGATTTTTACTTCCCCGAGAGAGGCACAACCAGCTGAGAACTTCTCTTGATACTCCTCCTGGTCTCGAGCCAAGATGAGGCCTGACTCTCTTCTAGGTAGTGCCACCATTACTGATTTGTGTTGATAATTAAAGTAACAGCAAGGTGCTTCCACCAGAGGTGTGGCCCAGGGTGTGGTGAGAAGGAAAGGAGGACTTCTTGGGAGTAGGCTGCAGTGGTGCAGGCAGGGGCTGGGGGTGACATATACCTCGGGTTCTGGGTTTCAGTGTGGCCTTTTGTGGGCCAGGGGTCTTCTCTCAAAGGTGTGGGCTGGGATAAGGTAACAAAGAGGGGAGGGGCAATCATGAGAAAAAAACTAAGTAAAAAGGTTTTGGATGTTTTGCTGTTACATGACTACTGCTATTTTCTCTTTCCTGAGCACTAGTTTTCCCATCTCCTACTGAGACTGGAAAATACAGAAGCACTGCATGTCTGGATAGACTTTTCACAAATGGTACTGTTTTGATAATTTAGAGTATTAGAACATGAATAAAAGAATGTATAGGACACAAGCAGACAGTTTTTTAGTTGAGCCTTTCTCAACCCTCTTTGGGATTCTGTCTGGGAGCTATGTGGAGACCAATGGTTGTTTTCATTTTGGTCCTCTCTGGGTGCTGTCACTACCATGCACCTGGCTATTGCATATGGCCATCATAGCTCTGCTTTCACATGTCCATCAGTGGACTGGTAGATAATGAACATGTGGTAAATATAGACTCTGGAATATTCAGCTGTAAATAAAAATGAAACTATGTAATTAGCAGGTGTCTAAGTTAGTTTTTATTGCTGTGATAAAACATCATGGGCAAGGAAACTTATAGAATAGAACATTTAATTGGGCTTATGGTTTCAGACAGTTAGAGTCCATGATGGTGGAGCAAAGCCTGCTCTCATGAAGAGCTGAGAATTTACATCTTGATCTGCAAGTAGGAAGCAGAGAGACCTAACTGGGAAAGTTGTCTGGCTCCGGTGACACACTTCCTTCAATAGGACCACATCTCCTAATCCTTCCCAAACAGGGGCCCAAGTATTCAAACAGTAGCCCCCAGGGCCATTCTCATTCCATGTCCTGTGTGCTCCTTTCCTTGATAAATATCCCATGGCTCTGGAATCTCCAACTCAATCCAGGCTTCCCTTTCACAGCCTCACACAATGACCTCTCATTGCCTCCATGTAGAGATAACCCCCATCCCACCACCACTACATGCCTGGCATCAGCTGTTCTCATAACCTTAGAGATGGATTCACAGTTGTTTTACTTGTGTTTCCTTCATGACTCTAAAGCTAAGGTCGTGAGCACGATGGTGCTAAGTTTGGCTGCCCACTTGGGAAGAAGCCTGGTTCCAGTGAATCACATTGGTGGCAGGTTTTATTTATAATTGTTTTTTTTTGGGAAGCAAGGAATTCCTTGGTTTTTTGTTTGTTTGTTTTCACAAACAACTCTTAGCTGGGCAGGATGTTGCCATTCAATACAGATCAGGACTCATCTTGATCTCTTTATCTCTTTTTGCACAAGCTTTGCCTCCAGCATTAAACTTCCCAGTGATCCTTTTTTCCTTCAAATTGTACATGTTGTATTTCTTTTTGCACTTGTCGCTCTTTTTTTTAAAATGGTAGACCTGCATAAGAGTGACTATTGATAACAACGTGACAGAGTCAATACCAGGCTGTCTTGAAATCTCCACCAAAGAAATAATTTCACTACTTTTAAATTTAGCCTTAGGAAAATTTGTAACATAAAAGCATAAAGTAACTGTTTTCTTTGCCAAAACATCGTAAGAATAGTCTCTAGCCCAGTTGCTAAAATTTCTCTCTAAAACTTCTTGAGCTGGGCATTTACAATCTGCATTGCTATCAGCACTCCTGTCTTTCAAGCTCCTGGTAGGATGGCCCATTAAGTACCACTTATAGCAGTAAGCTACTTCTCTAGTCCGAAGTTACAAAGTCTTCCACTTCCAAAAAAGAAATAGGAAAAAAAAATCCACATAGCCCAGCTAGTCACAGAAATAGCCCATCCCTGGTACCAATTTCTGTCTTTTTGCTTTTCTATTGCTGTGATGAGACATGATGACTAAGTCAGCTTATCAAAGAAAGCATTTACTTGGATGTATGGTCTCAGAGGGTTAGAGTCCATGTTGGTAGAGCAAAGGCATAGTGGTATGAACAGCTGAGAGTTCACATCTTGATCCAGAAGCAGGGGGCAGAGGAAGATCACACTGAAAATGGTGTGAGTCTTTTGAAATCTCAATTCTTCCCAAATAGTTCTACTAACCTGAAACCATTATTCATACATATGAGCCTGTGTATGTGTGTGTGTGTGTGTGGGGGGGGGGCAGGCATTCTCATTTAAACCACAACAGCTGGTAAATAGATGGATCTGAAAATAATAATATTGAGTGAAATAGCTCAAACCCAGAAAGACAAATACTTCTCTCTCCTATGTGGATGCTAGATTTAAATCTTTAGATATGTGTGGGGCAGAGGGCTGTGCAAGAAAACTTGTTATGGTTGAGTGGGTTCGGAGACCCTGGCAACCACTTGAGGATGGTAGGAGGTTCCCTGCTCCCTACCAGATTCCTTGCCTGGAACACATGACCACACTCCCCACATGAAGTCTAGTGGTCACATAGCACAGAAACACAAGAGTTCTCCATGCTAATGAGGTATCTAGATGGGCCCCGAGGGTTTAGCCAATAAGCTTCCCTTCCCAGACATACCTTCCTGAAAAAGATATTTAATCTCTGGTCTGCCCTGAGGAAGTCGTATGCACCCAGTTTCCACAATGAAGAATAAACAGTATGGACAAGCATGGACCGTCTCTTTCATCAAGAACTGCTGTGGGAAGCATAGAGGAAGCCTTTGTCTACAGAGCCATGCTGCCTACATCTCCTGCAGAAAGCCCCTCCTTGCTCCTGGATATACACACCCCTGAGCTAAGCCGGAGTTCTGCATCCCCCAGCTCCAGGCTCATCCTCATCCCTCAGGTCCCCTCTGTTCCCAACTCTCCACAACTTCCAGCAGCAACTGAATGACTGGGAGCTTGGGAACCCCTGGCTCATCGGCCTCAGCTTGCCTCGTTTCTCATCCAGGCCGAGGATCCTCGGCTGCATCCTCCCGCTGCGTGAGCAATACATTGGTACTTCCCTCGAGCCCATCATCCCATGGTGGCATAGGGTAAATAGTCTAGCATTCTGCATTTCATCTGCCTGGTAGAGTTCCTACAACCCTGCCAGGCGGAACACGGAACCACAGACATGTGCCTTTAAATCGGAGTATTCATAGAAGTCAGAAAGCTAGTAAGAGGCCTTAAGAATGGGTGTTAAGTAAGGAGGGATAGAATGTAGGCATTAGGAAAAGAGAACGAGGAAAAACGGAACAGAAAGTTTAAATAGGATGGGGGAGGAGAGAGCTAGGTAAAAAAGAGAATGTGAAGATGGATTACTAGCACTAAGAAACCATATGGAAACCCACTACTACAGAAGCTCCCTAAAACACACACACACACACACACACACACACACACACACACACACACACACGTACATAAAAGTACTCTAAATAGAGTTACCCTATAATAGAGGGGCAGTGCTTTCCCCAGATACCATAGGCTATAAAATAAAATAACCCAATGCCATGTATAGGGTATCAAAACTTTTTGAGTCATTGGTCAGTAAATTTACATCCCCTTTCTCCAAATATTACAGGCCATTATCATTTCCCTTGCTTACCCATTAGAGCTTAAAGGTAAGGTTTTATTGCTGAAGACACCACACACTTGATTCACAGGACATAGGAAAATCAAGCTGGTACCAACCTGGAATTCTCATCCTTACTAGCTAGCTTTCATAGTGCTGTAAGAGCCTTTGCATTCTACCAGGGGAAAAATGTAATCAAAAGTCTTATCCAGCTGTGAACCCTATGTTCACTGGTACAACAGGGGCATGGATGTTAAAAGAGTAATCAACTACTTTTGGGTTGGATTTAAGGCCTGATCCACAAGATGAAGTTATTGGCACTAAGATGCGTTTTCATCCCAGGATTGAGTTATAGAGCTCAAAACTCAAGTATTCCATGTTCCTAGCTTTGTGAAATTATTTTGTTTTTACCACCCATCCATCCACCCATCTTCCTTTCTACCTATAAACATATTAGTTATAGGAATGAAATTTACCATGTGCTAATAATCATCCAGCGTGGAAGAATTTTTGAAGATCAGTATGATATATTGTTTTTAATCGTTTTCCTGGGTGTTTTCATATTGTTTGTTAAGACAATGATGATGGAAAAAATTTAAGAATCATCTCTGTTGGAGTAAATGAATGTGCTGCTCACAAACACAGTTTTATCTATATTCTTCAAGAGCAGAAAACAAGAGGGAATAAAATAAAAATAAAATTTAAAGATAAAGCTTTCTGTTAGAAAAATAACAGCAAAAATATCAGAGTTTAGTCAGAATGTGACTGTCTTAGCTGCAAGCCACATTTAAGCTTGGTCCGTGCCCATTTACTATGGTAACTGTTGATCTTACCATCCAGTGGCTTATAATAATGGGTAACTATTTCTTGTTTATGAGGCTAAGGGTTAGCTTTGCATCTGCTGGGCTCTGCTAGTATTTATATCTTCTCTTTCCAAATCTCCAGGTTGGAGTATCTCAATAGCATTGGGGTGTGGAAAACACACCGTCTAAGGGGGAACATGAAAGGGCAGCCCATGCATTAGTGGATATGGATCAGTACTGTCCTTGATCCCATATTGTAATCATTTGGTCATTTGGGTTACATATTTAACTTGGACCTTCGATGCATGGGACCGATTTTAAGCAGTCTCATCTTCTCCTCTTGTTTTTGAGACAAGTTTTAGTATATAGCCCTGGCTGTTCTAGGATGCACTGTGTAGATGTGCTGGCTAGTTTTTTGTCTTAGTGCAACCTAGAGTCATCAGGAAAGAGAGAACCTCAATTGAGAAAATGACTCCATCAGGTTGGCCTGTAGGCAAGTTTTTATTTCTTTTTAAATTAATAATTGATGTGAGAAGGCAAAGCACACCAAGGATGCTACCACCCATAGGAAGTTTCTCATGAAAGTAGGCTAAGCAAGCCACAGAGAGCAAGCCAGTAAGCAATAATCCTCCATGGCCTCTCTTTCATTTTCTGTCTTCAGATTCCTCTTTGCCCTGACTTCATGAAAGATAAACCCTTTTCTTCCCAAGTTGCTTTGGTCATGGTGTTTATCATAGCAACAGAAGCATACTAGGGTAGCAGACTACAATGGTCTCTAACTTACAAAGATCTACCAGCCTCTGTCTTCTGAGTGTGAGCATTAAAGTTTCCTTACTTCCCAAAGTTTCATGTGCCTCCTTCCAGTTTGGAATGCTTCAGTTCAGAATAAGTTGCTATTTGACAGCAACCAGTTCTAAGTACCAATGTATGCTGACACAGTCCTCTTTTCTGCTCCTCCTTAATTTGTAGCTACCTCTTTCTTGTAGCCACCAGCAGCTACAGGAACCGGGTTCACCTGAGAGGAAGGCTGGGAATGAAAGGGAATGGAGGGCAAGAGAAACATGGGGCCAAGACAACGTATTCTGATCAAGGCCCGAAGTTTAATATTTTGCTTTCACATATAAAGGGGAAGCCCCGATCCCCAGAGTCTCTTCTCAGTTCAGCCCAGGGGCTGGGTGAAGAGATAGCAGGTGTCAAGGTGTCAAGGCAAGCTCAGCAGGCAGTCCATTCTTTTTAGCTCCTGTAACAGACTGCAGGGCACCAAGGCCCACAATGCAATGCATCCCATGTCCTATTGTTTGGTCTCTTGTGGTAAACAGCATTGGGCCTACTCAGGCTGGCAGGCTGGCAGGCTGGCAGGCTGGCAGGCTGGCAGGCTGGCAGGCTGTGGGAAGGGCACAGTCCCCCGCCTTAATTTTTTTAAGATGGCAGTGCCAATATCTGGACAGGGCACAATATTTCATCCCATCTAGGGTCTAGAGTGGCTGGGTGACCGTGCCTGGCTTAGGTTGGCATTTATATTACTCCTGTATTATCCATCATTGAGGAAAACATACATAGCATAATGATGTATGCCTCTGTCTTAGGTTTATAGGAGCTCAAAACACTCTTACCCATCATTGACTAACTGGCCATGATTGGCACACTCTTTAGACCAAGACCACATTCAGACCAAAGGACCTGTGGGCATGCACTAGATGCAATTCTTCACAGCAATGTGTAACTGCCATGATGAATAGCCGAGCTTGCTGAGAGCGATCCTGTGTGAGGGCAATTAATCTGCTTAAAATACAAGATTCAAAGGTTAAAAGCAACATGATTATCCAAGCAATCTAGAAAATAAGGTCGAGAGCAGAAATGTTCCAGTATCTAATCCAACTGCTAATCCAACTGCAGGGATCAGACACAAGTATGGCCACCAGGTATATAGTGGGTGGCTTTAAGTAATGATAAAAAACACTCTCCATTAAGAGTAGAGATTATATGCCAAATTAAATCAGCTAGTTGGTAAAGATTTTGAGCCATCTTTATCATTAGAATCATAATTATTAGCCTCAAGATATGTGTCCACTTGAAGAACCAGTCTTTCAGGCAGCCATTAGGCTCCATTTCCTTTTTCTGAAAAAATGTAGACTGACCCATGACCCCAAATTAAAACAGGATTGGGACCACACCAAGTATTAGTTAAGGGGTCTCTCCACAAGACCCTGGCAAATGAGCTGGAAGTAACTGGATGCCAGTGGCGATCCACTGCAGACTGACCTTTAGCATCAGTTCACAGAAAATTTAAAACAAATAAGACAAAAGCAATATGTGCTTTTGGTGGCCTTGTGGAGTATAATTCCCCCTTTCTAGTTTAAAAAGCCAAAGTTTTAGAATTACCTGTAAAACCAGGGAAGAAGCACCTTTAGCTGCTTTTTCCACACTCAGAAAGTTATGAAGATATTATTTTAAAGTTTCATAATCTCTCTTTTATAATTTCTTGTCCTTGAGGATAATAAGGAAATATCAATAATACTAAACTGTCAACAAAACATCTCAAATGTTTGACTGTAGTCAAATAACTATAATACCCAATTCTATTATCTATCTTAATCTGATATGGAACACCAAGCACAGGAAAATAATATAGGCAATAACTAATTATATTTTTAGTTGCTTCTCTTGTTAAAGTAGCTGCAACTAGAAAGCCTAAAAGATGTCAAGTCACATGTACATATTTTAATTTTTTAAAATAAAAAATGAGTAACATCTATTTGTCAAAATTGATTACATGTAAGTCCTCAAGGCTTAACACCATTATAAAAAAATCGAAAATATTGAGAACAAGTTTTTGTAATTTGACTTGTACACTTTTTAGAAATGTCAAATTGTTGTCTTAAGCTATTATTATTTTGATGTTGTAAAGAATAAGACTGTATGGCCAATTATTTTTGAAAGGCCTATAATATGTCTAGTATACAAATCTGCTCTGGCATTGTCCTGGGGTTCTGGCAATCCAAAGAGCTTTTAAATGTCTTAGAAGGTTAAGAAACAGTACATGTTTCTTAAGCTGTATTTTAATAAATAAAATTTGAGAATTAGCTATATCTAAAAAAGGAACAATTTTAAGCAATTATAAATCATCAGCCATATACTGGCTATGAGTATATAAATTGAAAGCTTGATTTTTCAGCATTTCAAACAGTGGCTACATATTTACACATAATTTAATTATTTGTGCTGAAGCAGAGGAAACTCAAGAAGATAAACATGTAATTTAATTACATATATTGTCTTTTTAATAGATGAGGTATCTGTAAATATAGTAAATATAGCAAACATCTTTTTTATGGGCTTCATGTGTAGTAAATTTTAGGAAATATAAAAGCATGCATAGAGAAAAATTATAACAACTTGTCTTTTGGATAATGATCATCAAATTTACCTAAAAATTTTGCCATGCAATAGGCCAAATACAATTATTTTTCAGTAACCAATTTAATTGCTATTTGGAATAGGAATAAACCTTTCATCCAAAATGCTTTTAGGATTTTATCTTATAATCTTGTATTAACACAATGATAATTTTATAATAGGATGTTCAAACTTTACTTGTAGATGAGGAAAGATAAATCCACATTAATGGTTTCTTTTGTCAAAGGGCTGCCGTGAGTATGAGTAGTAATAACACAAACAGCCAACAATTTTTCATAGTCTATAAAATTTATCTGTTGATAACTAACAGCTTATTCTACTTTCAGTAAAGCTATGTCTCCTTTATTAGTTAATTGTCAAGGGGAATTAGGACTTGCATCTCCTTGAGAATATCAAACAGAGGTTCAAATTCTCCTATGATAAGCTTAAGATGAGGTTTCAGCCAATTAATATCTCTTAACAACTTTTGAAAATCATTAAATGCAAATCAAATTAAAAGCAAACCATTTTCTTTTTGTATGTACACTTGCAAGCCAGAAGAGGACACTAGATCCCACCACAAATGGTTGTGAGCCACCATGTGGTTGCTGGGTGTTCAATTTTTATACTTTTAGTTATGAGTCTAGTCTTCAACGGCTGAGCCATCTCTCTAGCCCCAACTATCTATTTTTATTATAATTTTCTGTGCCATAATCTGCTTAGGATATAACTGTGGTCCCAAATATTGAAAAAATATTGCCTTTGAATCTTTTTTGGAGCAACAGGTACTCTAAAATTTTAAAGCTCATTATATTGGAGCAAAGGCTTGTAGAAAAACTCCTTCAGAAAAATCAGCTAATAAAATATCATACAATGAATAATATACACTAAAATATTCAAACTCTTAATTTCTAGTATCAAAGCAATAACAATATTATTTTACATATATAATGTAAAGCATTTAACCATTTTTTTTGAGGCAAACTTTTTAAATGATATCTGTTGGGAGCCAACTTTTAGCAGAAAGCAGCTATCAGCTTTGCAGCCATCTCAAGCCATATACCCTGATGTGAGACTTGTTTTTCAATAGCCTACAACAGCTGAAACACACTCTGATATCCCACATATTTTGTTTTGCTGTTTACTGCCCCCAGCTGCAAGGTGCATGTGCTATCCATGCCTGCAAGGCATGAGGTGCTCATGCTATCCACGTGCTATCCACGACATACATGCCTGTAATGCACACGTGGTATCCAAGCCTACAAGGCACATGGTGCATGTGCTATCCATGCTATACATGCCTGTAAGGCTCATGTCATATCCAAACCTATAAGGCACGTGACAAAAACATAAATACCCCAGATTTCCCTTCAATATAGGAGAATACGGGAGACAATGAGAGAGACTATAAAGGAGAGAGAGACACAATAAACAAGACTTGAGACTTGATCAGACCCTCTGTCTTGTCTCCATTCCTCTCGTCGCTTGTCCCACACTCTCTTGCTAGACTGGGACCTGCTAAACAGAGCAGATGTTACAGTTTGGCCGCCCAACGTGGGGCAGTTCGGGTGTTACAGATATCGCTCCATGGGTTCTCAAAACTTATAAGCAAATTTATGGAATGCAAACCTCCCACCTTTACCAGAAATGTAAAGGAATGGTATAAAAACATTTTTTTATATCCATAATAATTCTATCTGTATTTACTGGAATGGCAGCTGGAGTAGGCAAGTTAGGCTATAATGCCCCATTAGTTTCATAAATCTTAAGTTTGAATTTTGTTTTGGATTAATTCAATAACCAATCTTTTTTAGCTGAGTGAGAATATTGGATAAAAGCCAAGTTGAAGGCAATCTTATCCTCTAATAATTGTTATATAATTTAAGATTAAGTCTCTTGCTAATAATAGATTGAATCCAATATACATTAGAGGAACCAAAGTCATCTCATTCTTATTCTTAACAAACTTGGGAGGAATCAGATGTAAAGGAACCAAAACAATTGAATAATTTTTTTCAGCAGGTACAGTTATAACTCCTGGCCCATAAACTCTTTGTTGTGAATGTCTTTGGGTCTTAGATTGACCCCTCATCCCCCAAGAAACAAGTTAAAACACCTTTCTAGGGACTGGTCATGAAGACTCAGGACAAAAGGAATGTTTGGCACCTAAGCTTCTGCTGAGCTCAGCCTGGTCTTAATTCAAATGTAAATGTTCTTAATCTAGGCCTGTTTTCTGAGGCCTGGCCTTTTTTTTGTAGGCCTGTACTGAGCTGTAATTAAAAAAAAAAAAAACTTTAACTCTACGTGCTGTATCTTTTTCTCTATAAACATGGGCAAATCAAAAAATCTCAAACTCACGATTGAACTACCAATTGTAGCCAATGGAATATTGGCAGTTTAACTATGTTTTTAAGCTTCTTTTGCAACATTAGATTATAACCATAATTTTGAGAAACAAAGCCAATTTTTAACGATGTAAGCAATCTATTTTTTCTAAAATCAACACCAAGTAGATTACCTTTATGTTACAAAATTTTGCTGTCAACTCTTATATATGAATGCATGATAGTGCAGCTTTTAATATCTCACTAAAGAGACATTGTATTTAGATCTTATTTTTATACATCTGCTTTCTGAATGACTCCAACCCTGAGTTACCAATATTAAGTCAACCTTTTGTTATCAAGGTTGTAAATTTTTAATCATATCCAAAAACTTATAGGCCAATAATCTATAACCAAGACATGCAGAACATATTTATACCTTAAAACCAATCAGAAACAAAAATGAAGTGACAACACGTCTTATATATTTAAACCAAACAAAATTTCTTGCTTTTTCTAGCTGTAATTTCAAGATAAAAGCACCTTATCACAGAGATTTTTCTACGACAAACAACTCTTCCTTATTGAATCCAAAAAACCTGCCGGTCCCTTTAAAAACAGCTTATACGGACAATCAACTGTTAGAAAGGCTTTTCCAGCTCAGCTAGACTCTTAGATACAGGTGTTAAGAAAACTTATCAGCTGTTGCTCTGCATATTAAGATTGTCTTTGAAACCAAGTTAAATTAGACCAAGGGTTGGATCAAGCAATTTTAACGATCTTTTGAACATCAAACATAGAACACCAATCATTCAGACAACGAAACAAAAAACACACACGTGGACACATGTGGAAATTGGTGCACCAAGGACAAACAATAAACAAAGAAGGCAGAATTATGGATATTATTCAGTGCTCTGCCCTTTTTAGTTTTCAAATTCTTTTAAACCCTGCTCCTCTCGCCTGAGGCAGCTCTTGTGCTGTGGGCAGATGCCGAATATTTTCCTATCCCAAAATCACTGTTGCCTCCTAGATGAGCTTGCCTCGGGTCAATGCTCACTCAAATCTAGACCCGTATCCCACTGAAACACACTTCCTGCAAACACAGCCATAATTTAGCTAGCATCAGTGCTGTTTGTTGTTTACCAAATGTTCTGGATATTCTGTTTTTTCTCCATTTTCCGTGGAGCTCCACCAAGATAGTGTTCCTTAGCTGGTCTTTTGTTCTCAGCCCCCATGGTGGAGTGCCATTCTGTAGCTGCCAGTAGCTACGGGAACTGGGTTCACCTGAGAGGAAGGCTGGGAATGAAAGGGAATGGAGGGCAAGAGAAATGTGGGGCCAAGACAACGTATTCTGATCAAGGCCTGACGTTTAATATTTTGCTTTCACATATAAAGGGGAAGCCCTGCCCCCCAGAGTCTCTTCTCGGTTGAGCCCAGGGGCTGGGTGAGGAGATAGCAGGTGTCAAGGTGTCAAGGCAAGCTCAGCAGGTGGTCCATTCTTTTTAGCTCCAGTAACAGACTGCAGGGTGCCAAGGTCCACAGTGCAATGCATCACATGTCCTATTGTTTGGTCTCTTGTGGTAAATAGCTCAGGCTGGCAGGCTGGCAGGCTGGGGGAAGGGCACACTTTCTTTTCTTCAAAATTCATTTAAGCTGATCTTGATAGTACATGCCTTTAATTCCACCTCTTATTAGGCAGAGGCAGTAGATCTCTGTGATTCAAGGTCAGCCTGACTTATATATCAAATTCCAGACCAACGAGAGCTATACAGTTGGAATCTCTCTCAAAAGTATATTTAATTTTATTCATTTTTTTTAATTTTATTCATTATTACTCTCTCTCTATTTCACTTTCTCTCCATTGTGTGTGTGTGTGTGTGTGTGTGTGTGTGTGTGTGTGTGTGTATGCATGCCATGGTATCCTAATTACTTTTCTATTGCTGTGATAAAACACCATGACCAAGCCAACTTATATTTTAAAAAGTATTTAATTGGCTTACTGCTCCAGAGGACTAAAGTCTTTGATATTGGAGCAATTTCACCCCATTGATGCACCTCATCCAAGGAAGTCATGTGCCCTTATCCTTTTCAAACAGTTCCACCTACTGGGGACCAAGTATCCAAACATATGAACCCACAGGGGACATTCTCATTCAAATTACCACACAGGATAACACTGTGAGGTTGGTTCTCTTCTTCCCTTTAACGTGGGTTCTGAAGAACAAACTGAGGTCACCAAACTTGAGCAAGTGCTTTTACATGATGAGCCATCTTGTTGACCCTTTACCTCTTTCTTCTCTTGTCACTTTCAGAGGACAAACTTTTCTTGAGAGATATTTAAGTGTCTAATCTGTTCTTGCAAACTACTTGCTTTGGATGAGACTGTTTATGTGACACCAGAAACAAATGCAGGTCATATAATGAGTGTCATGGTTCTGTTGGAAATCCATGAGTCTACGGTGACTTCCCTTTGTGCTCTGAAGTTCTCTTTTGCATAGTCTTTTGTAACTTCAGCTTTTCAGGAAGGCTCCTCCATGTGTGAGTTTAAAAGCAGTAACAGGGGATGATGAGAATAAGGAGGGCTTGGAACAGGATGTGAAGATGGTTTATTACAGGTAATACTTTCTACAGGAACAATTTATGGATGATGCCTCTGCAGAGTGCAGCCAGAGCTCTATTATGTTCTGTGGTTTGCCTTCTAGTCCAGGATATCCTCACACTTGTGATCCTCCCTTCTTAGTATCCTGAATGTGAGATTATAGATCTGTCTTATCACATCCAGCAAGATAAGTAGGTTTAGATTAGTTTCCTGAGGCTGTGACAAGTGGCCACAGACATAGTGGTTTAGATCAATGGAGGTATACAGCCATGGTTTAGAACAGTGGATGTCTACAGACATGGCAGTTTAGAGCAACAGAAGTCTACAGACATGGTGGTTTAGAATAATGGAAGTCAACAGACATGTTGGTTTAGAATAAAGGAAGTCTATTCTCTCCAGTTCTGTAGGCTGATCTGAAACCAGTACCTATACACCAACACCTTAGCCCTGTGGTCATATCTCTATTCCCTCTTTCTGCATGTGTGTGGGGCGGTGGGCTGTGAGAGGTAGCTGGGCATCTGGTTGAGCACAGGTCTTGAACCCTGGATCCTGATGGGATGGTAGGTGTTCGGCTTTGCTCCTGGGCCTCTGGTTCCTTTCACTTAGCTTCAGCCCTTCAACAGCCCTTCCAAAGAGAGGTCCATGGCCATCAGTCACGAGGAACAGTGCATCAGACTCTCCCACATGTAGATGAGGTATCTCCAAGCTCTCAGACCAAGCCAATAGGCGTTATCTGCTGCCAGACGCTGATCCACCCCAAAACTGTATATAAGAGCCCTGTTCGGGAGAAGTAAAAGTGTGCAAGAATCATCCCAGTGTCTGGGAGTTTCTGTTGCAAGAGCTGTAACACTTGGGAAGAGATCTGCTCTCCTGAAGCACCTTCAGGATCCCCCTTTTCTTGCTAGCTAGCTAGCTTCTCACCGGCCCAGCCCGGACTGGCTCAGTGTGGAGAGACAGGTAAAGCACCTGGGAATGACTGAGCAGCATCAACGGAGACAGGCAGAGGCATCAGCTAAGGCAGTGGAGGCAATTCTCCCTTCCTGCTCACATTCTATCCCCTTGGCCTGGACCCCCACACCTGACTTTGTGGGAAGCCCTCCGGAACAGGAACCCACATGAGGACATCTGAGGTTATTGTTTGATAGTGTAAACATGTCTTTTCATCTCCACATCTTCAGTTGAAGATTGCATGTAAGGTCATTTTCACAGGTCCTAGAAATTAGGACACGGGGCCTCGGAGGAGGCATTTCCCCTTCTCCATGAGCTGAGCTTCAGATGATTTTGGGGGAACTCTTTCGTCTGCATGAACCTCTAACTTAGTCTGTTTGGGGCTCATTGGTCTCCTCAGAAGCAATCTGGCTTTCACACTTTTGCTCATGATGAACCTGTTTGCAAGACTCTCTGTCAGTCAGTCCACATTTCTAAATTCTACCTTCTCCACATTTTCAGAAACTCTAGTAGACACACTATCCATTATTCATTACATAATAAAACAAGTTTTAGGAGATACTTCATTTGTGCACGCTGCCCTCCTAGATAGATTTCAAGTCACCTGAGAGCAGAAACCATCTTAATAAATCTTGTATCACAGGGATTCCATATAGTTTCTCAGAAATACGATAAAAAGTTCAATTTTAGAGGAATTACTAGGGTCTGAAACATTTATAAAGCACTGGCAGCTGGCCTTATGGTAGAAGAACAGGCCAGATGCTAGGTACTTTACAAACGCCTCCTATCCTCAACAGGCTTTCAAGGCATCATTATTTATTGTCCTATTTATTTATCATAGACTGGGCTCAGTATATTCTGAGGCTCTGCTGAACAGACTGCTGTCTAGAAACCTGGATCTTGGGTTGGCTGTCTGAAGAAGGAAGGCGTTGTGTCAACTCATGGTTGCATCCTGGAAGATAGCTGCTCAGGTAGATGTTGTCCTTGAGTGAGTAGGTGAGTGTCTAGCTGCATGGTCTTCAAGGATGGAATCATTCATTACTCTCCCACCAAACCCTTCCTGCTGCTTATACAAAACAAGATCCTAGCATTTACTGTGATAGGGTCCTGGTTGGTTTCAGAGATTGTGCTGCAACCTGCACATCCTTGGGAACTGAAAGGGTATTTTCTAAGTTGATGGAAGGCAGGGGCTTCCACTTCGGTCTCCAATCAGGAAGTTGCAGATTACAGTGCTCAGATGGGAAGTCAATCAAGTTAGCATCTGTATTGTCTGAGATGGGTATGCCAGAGTCACAGAAATGTATCTAATATCCTAGACATACAGTGGAGAGGAGGGAGAGGAAACCATGCTTTTTTAGGCAATTTGATGCAAGGGTCAGACATGCTCAAATCTTTACAAATTTCAAAGAATAGAATGAATCTATTGTCTATGTAAGCATGAAAAAAAGATTTGTCTCCAGCCAGATGTGGTGACACACACCTGTAATCTTAGTACTCAGGAGGAGGCCCCTGTGAAGAAGAAACACACTCTCTCTCTCTCTCTCTCTCTCTCTCTCTCTCTCTCTCTCTGTGTGTGTGTGTGTGTGTGTGTGTGAAAGAGAGAATGAAACAGAGACAGAGAGACAGAGACAGAGAGAGAGAAAGAGGGAGAGAATGCCTTACCTTTGTGTCTATGGTATATGTGAGGAAAGAACACCATGTGTCATTATAATTAAAATAGAGACATCTAGGTATGCATGGACTGGCAAATGTCCAATTTTGAAGTTCTTCCAAACAAATGGCATTTTCCTTCTGCAATGAATCCAAAATATCCCTCCTGGAGCCAGCTACCATTTCCTCATTGTCCAACACGTCTCTCTTCTCTACCAATAACTATTTTATATGACAACTCAGTGTGGGAGGACAATCCTGAAGTTATTCTGAAAACTGTAAGAATCAACACGTTCTACAAAATGAGCTGTTTTTGTAGGGTTGGATTTTGAAAATGCTTGACATTATTGCAAACAATAAGTTTAGGTCCAGAAACTTTGGTTGATCATGATGTACTTACAGATGGACTAAGATACTGGTTAAGCCTTGGGTGCCTGGTGCAAAGCCTGGACCAGATGCTGGCTTGGGCTACATGATGACAAGGTCTAGAAATCTCTTGGTATGGCAAGGGAGCAGGGACTCAAGAGGCGGAACTGCTGAGTTCAGTCCATCCAGTAGGTTTCCAGCAGGGCCTTGATTCTTTTCAAGGCAATTCACTAATTGCTCCTCCTGGCTCAGAATGCTAATGACAGGAATTAATGGTGCGGCAGACTTTCTTATGCCTGTGGTGATGACAACGCCTAGGTAGACATCCTGGTGGTAGTGATTCACAGCCAGAAGCAAATCCAGTGTGCTTATCACATCAGGGAGAGGTCCAATGTAAGTAATGGATCTCAGATGTGGCTAATTCAACCAGCTCTGACAGTGGTTCATCACGGGATGCACAAGAGTGAAGGCAGTGGGTGTTCCATTAAACTCACATTCTGCTCTCAACAACTTCATGACCAGCAAGCAGGGGCCTAAGGCAAACCACCACACTCAGTAGTTGGTAGTTATATCCATGTGGAACTTGAAAGCCCCCAGAGCTCCTTAGTAGAAGACGGGGGCCAGGTTCCTGGGAGAAAGGAGGTTTAGTATCATCACATATGGATGCTGGGCATTTCCCCACTGTGAATGGAATGTTAATTCTCCTGTTGTGATTGTTGTCTCCAAGGCTTTCTACCTCCACCTGCTAATCTAGGCTTAGTCCTGGAAGCTTCTAGCCTCTCGGCACAATCTAATATAAGTCTAGGATGTTTTCAGCCTCTGAGACTTTTTGCTGAATAGTTCTTTCTGAACTCTGTTGGCTGGTTTAATTCAGCTGTTCTGGCTCAAACTCCTCTCCAAGTTGACTGATTCAAATTAGCTTCTCTTGGCTTCTCACTGAATCACTCTGCTTGGCCTCATACTAACTTTGGCAATATGTTCTAATCTTCTGACTCCTTCTCATTCTATGGCTTGTCTGTCTGACTTGTTCTCTTTCTGCAACCTGTGTCTGCACAACTGTCCCAGTAAAACAGCCTCTATCCTCTTTCCCTCTGGGCTCCTCCTTATGTTGACTCTCTTTCCTCTCTGTTTTTGTGAGAGTTGGACATACCCTATTTTGTCAAATCTTTTTCTGATTTATCACTTTGTCTGCTTCTCAATCAGACATCACTTTCTAACATTCATGCTTCCTTCTACAAACTAACTTCGCCTTCATTATTTGAGATTAAAGGTGTTGTTGGGGTTCAGGAAATTGCCACACAAGCCATATGTACATTAATTTCAGTTAAACAAGACTAGTTTATTGAACAAACACCTTAATACTGAATGTTCAGGATCACCAAAAGGACTGCACTCCTAGTCTATTCTCACAGTAGGCTTTTAATAGAAAAAAAAAAAAAAACAGGTTCAAAAGTTTAAAGGGCAAGGAAAGGAGCAGTTGGCTTAATAGACAAAGAATTATCAGCTAACCTTTAAGCTGAATGGCCCCAAGTAAGGTAAGGGTGTTGGTGGATGGGTGGTGAACAAGGGAATTTCAGAACTTTGAGATAACAGAGCACGGGTATTATAATCATAATTTTTTGGCTTATTAGTAGCATTCTTTAGTGTCAGCCACAAAACCCACTGTGATCTCATACGTATGTGAAGGAAGGGCTGCCTGGTGGTCAGTTCTGACTCAATCCATTTTAGACATAACAGTTCATATTGACCTTTGATTTTATGGGTCCTATGGAAAGCTTTGTAGAATTTCCTTTTTTTTTTTTTTTTTTGATGGTGTAACATATTTATTATAGGATTTTTTAAAATAGAAATATCCAGCATCTCATCTCTAGTACTACAATACTGCAATAGCTAATCAGCTGCAGCCCCCCTCCACCCCCTCGAATACACAGGTCATCCCCACTCACCTTCCTCCCACGACTAGTCACTGCGCCACAGCCCCTAATGACAAAAGGTATCTCCTGATCAACCACAGCCCACTCCAGCCAGCAAAGCAGGTAGGCACCCTGCCAACCTTTCCCCCTGTGTTCCCCTAGACCCAATCCCTTGTTCCGCGCCCCTTTTCGAGTCCCCTTCACCTGCGAAAGAGACACGTGAGGCAGTGTTCGGGTGGTTACTACAGCGAGGCTTTCTTGTATCAGCAGAAGCGGAAAGACCCAAAGCCCAGGAAAGGCACTGCTATATGTACCCTAGAGTGGCATGTTCACTTCTGATTGGCTGTTCACTCATCACCCCATATTATGCCCCGGGGATGGGCAGTGACTTTGGTATGCTTTTGCCTTTTGTACCTGTGCAGTTAGTTGTTTACTTGTGGGAGCACAGGATGCCCGCGCCATCTTGTAATGGCGAATGTTGTCACACTCACTGTGGCTCCTAACAATCCCTCAGTGTAGTTCCTAATACTACAGCAGGTCACTAGCTGAAGCTTCTCTTCCTCTTGCCTACATCTCCTATGGATCTCACAGACTGCCCCCTCCTAATCTCCCTTCCTCTGCTCTCTTCCAGTAGATATTACTTGTGAACACACCAACTGAGCAGGCCAGTAAAAAAGGCAAAATACAGCCATCACATGCTCCAAAAAGGTGGAATTTCTTAAGATTAGCAAATCTCATACAGAACAAAACAGGGTATGTGGTCAGCGTGTCCTTGAGCCAAGTCACTTCTCTTTGTCAGTGACTGGCAGGTATGTTACAGCAACAATATGAAATAGCTGGAAGGCATGGAACAAAATGGCTGCAGCTATTCTGGGGGTTGGGGCAGTGTCAAACCATAACAGTGTGCACTAAGGGTTTGTTTGCCTTCTAGCCAGATATAGACCTAGAAGGTCTTTGGATATAGTCGGAGCAGTCATGTTGATGGATTAAAATACTTTTTACAACCCACTCTCCTTTGTAGTCACTCCACAGGAGTTATATGTTTCAGGTCTTTTAGAGACCCCTGGACATTGGCTTTGAACAAAACTGGAGGATGTTCAGGTGCCTAGCCTCTCGGCCAGAAACAACTTATTGGGGGCTAGCACATCTCTTGCTGGGCCCAGTAGGACAGTCAGCTTATCTTGCAGGTAGTAGCTATGTTCTGAAGGTATCTTTGGAATCTACTGCCCAGGGTCTCCACACACTGGATCCCTGACCCATGGAACCAGAATGACCATAGCAGAAAGGACTAGGAAGATGAACTGGTAGTCCGTCCCTAAACAGACTACAACTATGATGAAAACTTCAGTATTGAAATTTACATCATTACTAAAGACCTAGAAGTAAACATGGTTGTCCTTTCCAAGTTCCTGGTTTGATTTTGGTTTTAGATTGGAAAACTATTACGATGCTCTACCTCCCAATAGTGAACACTGTGGTGATTTCAGTCTGGATAGTTTCAAAGATGATCTCCCTGAAACAAGTTAAAGTATCTCTTGCAGTTGGTTTGCAGCTACTGGTTTTTCACTAAGCTAAACCTTAGGGTAAGATGACCAACGTACTCCCTTACTATGGGTCATGTCGAATACCCAATTCTGAGTCTTCAGAGACCTTGACCAGGGTTTAGCAAACCTTTTCCGTAAAGGGTTGTATGGTAAATGTATTTGCTCTTTAGGCCATGAGATATCGGATGTGTCTGTTCAACCTGAAGCAGAAAAGCAGCCTTAGGCCTAACAGAGACAGGCTGCAGCTAACCCATGCATACCATGGGGTGAAATTTCTGGAGAAAGTTTAGTGATTATTGGTTACCTTTGTGTCCCTGTGACCATAATATCAGACAGAAACAGGCTAAGTTGTTAAGGGAGGAGGGACTTATTTTGGCTCCAAAAGTTCAGTTCGTTGTGGTAGTGAGGGCATTATGGGGTGACTTGGTTGACTTAATGATGGCTAGGAAAAAGAGAAGAGGAAAGGTTGGTGCTCAGTTGCTTTCCTCTAGTAGGACATGTGTGTGGGGAGTGGGAGTGACAATCCCTGGGGAATGGTACTGCCCATATTCAGATAAATGCCCATATTTGTTGGGAGCCGACTTTTAGCAGAAAGTGGCTATCAGCTTTGCAGCCATCTTGAGCCATATACCTTGACATGAGACTTGTATTACAATAGCCTACAACAGCTGAGCACACTCTGATAACATCTTGCTTTAGATACCCAGGACTTTCCTTGGGTGTGTGAGATTAAAGGTGTGTGATTTAAAGGTGTGACTTAAAGGTGTGACTTAGAGATCAGATTTTAGAGACAAGACCTAAGGGCATGACTTAAAGGCGTGACCACAAGGCATGGCTTAGAAGTGAGACATATAAAAGGTGAGAGGCAGACAGGAGAGTTCAGAACAATTTGGAGTAACAGAGATTCAGACACTAGGAGTAGGAGTAGACATTAGACACTCGGAAGAGAACAAAAGGAGTACAACTAGGAGGAGTACAACTAGGAACTAGGAACTAGGAACTAGGAACTAGGAACTAGGAACTAGGAAGTAGGAACTAGGAACTAGGAACTAGGAACTAGGAACTCAAGACTTGGGACTTGGACTAGGAAGAGAGACTGAAGAATAAATGGGATTGAATTACACTCTGTCTGGTCTCCATCCTCACTCTCTCTTGCTGAACCGCCAAGTGTGGAGTGGAGAGGGCTGCAACATTTTTGGCCGCCCAAAGTGGGGCAGCTCTGGCCTCAACATTTTTGGCATCTGAACAGGGACCAGCGCGGTTCTCAACATTTTTGGCACCCAAACGTGGGCTAGTGTGGTTCTCAACACATATTCAGATAAATCTTTCCCTTCAGCTAGTCCTTTCTGAAAATGTCCTCTTGGGCACTCCCGGAAGTGAGTCTCAATGATCTCTTCTAGTGGTTCACTGACTTCTGCCTATAATGACAGCCTTTGGGAGGCAAAGTGGAGAAGAACTGCCAGGAATTCAAAAACAGCCTGAGCTGTAGACTGAGGCCTGGTGTCAAAACAAAACAAAACAAAAAACAGCAAACAAACACAAACCAAACCAAACCAAACCAAACCAAACAAACAAAACCAAGGCAAAACAAATCCAATCAGACATGCAGTCAAGTTAATAATGAAGACGAAGCATCATAGTAATCTAGAAAGAGGTTAAGTTTTCCATCTTTGCTTCTGAACACCAAGAAGGTGGCATAGTCTTCAATAAACTTCCTGTGATTCCTCTGGAGTCAGTACATACCACATGTAAAGATCTTTCTTTATCCAACTTGCTGAGCTCTGAAACACAACATTGGAGGTTGGTGTTTATGACTATGCTCATAGTGGTTTTTCCACCATTGTGGAAGTATGGGCACTAGAAGGACTGTGTTGTTGGATTGCCTTGAGAGATGATCTGCCCATCAATGTAAGTATCCTGTGAGCCAGGCTCCTGAAGGACTGTGGAAAGCATTACACATCATGAGCAGGTACCAGGTCTTCTGGAAAGCTGAATAAGGGCTTAGCTCATTCTGATATTGAGAGCTACCCTCTGGAGTTAGCTCATTGTGACACAAGTCTACCATCTAGTTAGACAAATGTTTTATGAATTTAACAGCAGAAACCTGCTTACTTTATATGCATGGTGAAAGGGACAAGTAAGATCCAGCAGAAGAAAGAATGACATGATCAATAACATGGCAAAAAATGAACACTTCCCTGGGGTTCGTGAAAAATAGATGATGTGCTGGTTAGTGTTTGTCAACATGACACACACTAGAGTCATCTGGGATGAGAAAATATCAATTCAGGAATTGCCTCCATTAGATTGGCCTGTAGGCCACTCTGTGGGGGCAGTTTCTTTATTAATAATTGACACGGAAGGGCTCAGTCCAATGTGGGTAGTGCTTCCCCTGGGCAGGGTTGTATAAGAAAGTGGGCTGAGTAAGCTACAGCATTGTGTGACTTTCCTTGGAGAGATACTACATGCACATCACTCCAGATAGCCATCCCAGTATAAACCAATGTACGAAAACCATCAAAATCCAACTTTGTGATCAATGAGTTTTATTGGTGTTACTTACAGGTATATAGGTGAGGGGCCACTTACAGGAGCAGAAATGACTCAAAGACAGTTGCACCACGAAAGCCTGCACCAGCATGGATGACAGCTCACAAAGCTGGGACACTGGAACTCACTGCACATGTGACTTGAAGGCAGCTCAGCAGGTTGGAGGGTGTCCCTGCCAAGTAAATCACATGTTCTTTTTTTCCCTTCCATTTTTCTCTTTTATTGAAAATATATTATTTTCTCATATAATATCTCCTGTCCCAGTTCCTCTCCACATCTCCATCCCTCCAGATGCACTCCCTTTCTGTTTCTCATTAGAAAAGAACAGGGTTCTAAGAGATAACAACTAAACATGACAAAATGAAATATAATAAGATAAAGCAAAAACCATCACAGAGAGGCTGGACAAGCCATCCCAGCAGAAGGAAAAGAGCCCCAGAGCAGGCACAAGAATCAGAGACCTATCCGTTCACAGACTTAGGAGTCCCATATAGATACTAAGTTAAAAGCCGTATTATATATACAGGCAGAGGACCTGGAACAGACCCATGCATACCCTGTGCTTGCTGCTTCAATCTCTGTGAGCTCATATGGTTCAGAAGGTCCTGTTCTAGTTTCCTTCATCCCCTCTGGCTCTCACACCTCTCTGCCTTCTCTTCTTTGGACTCCCTGAGCTCGGAAGGGAAGGATTTGGTGGGAGCATCCTGTTTAGATTCTTTCTGTGTAATGTCTGGCAGTCCGTTTCTGCACCTGTTTCCATCCACTGCAGGAGGAAGCCTCTCTGATGATGGCTAGATATGACACTGATCTCTGAGTATAGCAGAATATCATTAGGTGATTCAGATGTTCTAAACCTCTTCCAGGCAGCTTGGCTGCTGTCTGCTTCTTCCCAGCAGCTGGTCTGATCTCTTTGCATTTTGGCTTGTATGGAAGTTGTGGGGAAACTCTGTTAACTAAGGTTGAAGTTTACCAGGATTGGATAGCCTCTGGGCTTGATGCAATATGGGAGACTCCCTTTATTAGCTGGGGCTTTTCCTTCTCTGACCTTGTCTTGGGAATTCTAAGTCCCCACTTATGCCTGCCTCTACCTGGGTAATGTCACATAGACTTAATTAGATTACAGGATCAATTTCCTTTCTTCAGATAAGAACCTATTCAGCCAGCACCCGAGATTCCTAAAATGCTTCCTAGTGCTAATGAGGCATTCCAGGTACCCTAATCTCCCAGCCAATGACCTTTGTCTAGCCTGATGTTCCTACCCTCAGTCCTCCAAAACTTTATAAGCCTTGAATCCACCCTAAGTAAAGTTGATCTGCCTCGTGATAGCTGGTCACAACATGGTTATGCACTGTACATACTCACAGGGTTTCCAACCCCCAACCTCCTCATTGTCTTTGCTTTCACTGTCCTTGTAGACCCTATGGGCCTATGATCCACGAGAGCAGGAAGACCCACAGGAGTGAGTTTCAGCATCATTTACTGTACTCTTGGAAGGGAGTGAATCTGATCAATTTCAGGGACTTCCTGAAGTTATTTTGAGTTGTTTACCTTCTGGCTTAAGAAACTCCCCTTAAGGATTAAGTGTTTCTATCTCAGAGGAAACAGCTACAGAACACATGGGAATAAGCAAGCAAACAGCAGTCTTCTGTGGACTCTGCTTCAGTTCTTGCCTTGGCTTCCAATGGTGATGGACTGTCTTTTTTTTGTTTGTTTGTTTTTGTTTTCTAACTCACTGGGTCTGTTTAATGTTGCCTGCTGGAACATTGACTGATCTTGCTGGCTTGACCTTATATATGTCTTGTGCAGGTAACTACAGTTGCAGTGTGTTCATGAGTGCAATGGCTATGTCATTTCCACAGGATAGTCCTCCACAGCACTCCTCTCTACCACCTGGCTCTTCCATTCTTTCTGATTCCTCTTGCTTGCTGTTGTTGATAGGGCCGAGCACACGATGGTCACTTATTCTGGTCAAATTGACTAGTTATGAGTCTGCATTAACTGCTGCTTACTGCAGAAAGAAGCTTTTTTGGCCAAGGTTGAGGGCTACACTACTAATAGAAATATTTAGAAGGTAGTTTGACGGCATGTCCATTTATCAAAACAACATCAACAGGGTCCCTGCTGTCTAGAATGCATGTGCTTTTGACTATGTTTACAGTATCAGTTATGAATTCTCTCCTGTGGAGCAGGCCTCAAATTTGATTAGCAAGTGGTTACTTTCCCCCATAATATTCATGCCACATTTATGTCAGTGACCATGTTTTACCTGTCAGTTTGGTATTGTGGCATTCAGTCTTCACTGATGGCTAAGACCATTGATGTCTTTTCCCACTTTAGTGGCCTGTATAGCACATTCAGCCCTATGAAAGCCAGCTAGGGGAGGCTATGTTCCAGGTCACTTTCAGCCTGATTTTTCTATGTTCTGCAGCCAAGGGTGTTGTATCTTCAGCAATAAAATACGACAATTTAGTTATGGTGGATACCCAAGAGCAATCATATCCAGCTCTTTTTTTGTTTTTCTTTACTTGGGGGATTTTCTTTGCTGGGGATTTGAACTCAAGTCTTAATATCTGCATAGAAAGATTCTTACCCACCGAGTTATCTCCCCAGCCCCTGGATAATCTATGTATGTTTCATGCCTTTGTAGAATAGCCTCAAGAAGAAAACACCATGATTTTCTTTTATCGGTACACATTGTTTTGCAGTTAATCAACAGCACTTCACATGGAAGTTTCTCACAGGACTGAAGATCATATGGTTCACTATCCCCAGGTTTCACAATAAGTGGCTCTTTGGGATCCCTTACATTACAGGCGAGCCTTTGAGGTCAAGAGCTAGTCTGTTAATTGACATAATTATGATATCTTTTTACACTGTAGATTTCCTTGATTTTCCTCTTGGCATTAGTCATTATAACTAATATTCATGTCACACTTGATGCAACCTCTGTCAGTTCTTGAAATAACATTTGTGTAGCAAAAAATGGACAAAACTGACTGCAGAGAGCAACTTGATGCAACCTCTGTCAGTTCTTGAAATAACATTTGTGTAGCAAAAAATGGACAAAGCTGACTGCAGAGAGCATTTGTTACAGTGTCACTAAGGTGAGTCAGTCACTTGTCAGGTACCATTCTGGGCAGTCAACATTGCACCAATACAGAGCTTGCAGATTTAGACATGCAACCTAAGTTAACCCGAGCAACAGTGACAGACACATCATAATAGAGTTTCTGATGACAGGCAACAGGGCTTGTAATTTCTGTAGCCATTCATTGTTGTGTGCTCAGGATCAAACGCAGGGCTCTGCATACGATAAGCACGCATCCTTCACCACCGAGATTTATTATTTTAATTATATGCATGTTCATGCATGCTTGCACACTTGCGTGTGTACACAATGTTGCTTGTGGAGGTCAGAAGTGCTGAACCCCTCTGGAGCTAGAATTACAGGTTGTTATGAACCTGGGGTGGGTGCTGGGAAATGAACTTGGGTCCCCTACAAGAACAGTATACTTTCTTCACTGCTGAGTCTGCTATAATTTGTAATGATGGATCTCTGAGAGTTGTTGGAGCTGTCAGAAAGGGCTTCCTGAAACAAGTACATTTTGAAAGAACTGAGATGATAGATATGAGAAGGGAGACTTTTGAACCAAGGCTGGAACTACTTATCTCTCCTTAGGAAACAGTCACTTGCTGTCTTCAGAAGGACTGGGGTGAGGTGGAGTCTGAAGGGCAGGGGAGGGCCCTAGAGTGCTGCCTGCTTAGCTGGGCTCCGCCAGGACATCTTGAAAGAAACTTGCCAGAAGCAGAATGGCCTGATGTGGCAAAAGTCAGTGTGAAATGTGGAGACATTGGATCTGTTAGAAGTATTTATTCATTATTTCTCCTTCAGTCTGTGCATTGATTAAGATCTATGTTCAGAAACTGGCCTAAAAGAAACAGAGTCCTGTTATGAGTTCGTATCTAGAATTTGAAAAACTAAGTTTAAAGTTTGCAGTAATTGAGACAGATTTTCCTCTAATGTCTATCCTTCCTTCTTTCCCTCCCTCCTTCATCCTTCCTTCCTTCCTCCCTCCCTCCTCCTTCCTTCTCTGCCTCCCTCCTTTCTCCTTCCCTGTTGGGAGCCGACTTTAGTAGAAAGCAGCTAGATCAACTTTGCAGCCATCTGGAACCATATACCCTGATGAAAGACTTGGTTGTCAAAAGCCTATAACAGCTGAAGCACACTCTGATAAATATATTGTTTATCCCACATAGCTTGTTTTGCTGTTTAGTGACCCCAGCTGTATGGTGCACGTGGTAAAGTGTTTTCACCTGTGTTCTCCTGCTTGTGTATATAAATACCCCAGAATTCCCTTCAATAGGAGAGACTTGAGAAAATAGAAGAGAGACTCAATAAAAGAGACTTGATAAAAAAGAGACTTGATCACACCCTGTCTTGTCTCCATTCTTCATGTTTCTTGCCCCAAGAGCCCCACTCTCTCTCTTGATCAGAGCACCTAGCGACAAAAGCGTTGAGGCAAAGCGTTAAGGTAGAGTAAAGGCCACAACATTTGTGTCGTCCCACGTTGGGCTCCAAACTGTCCCGGCCTGTACTGCCCGGCTTTGTGGGCCAAAATGTTGCGCCCTGCTCTGCTCCACGCTTGGCGGCCACTGTGTCTTGGCCCAAGCTGCCGCTCCAGTCCGAGGGTCAGGGTCTAGCGAGAGAGAGAGAGAGAGAGAGAGAGAGAGAGAGAGAGAGAGAGAGAGAGAGGATAAAGGGGAAGAGACACGAAGAATGGAGACAAGACAGAAAGTCTGATCAAGTCTCGTTTATTGAAGGGAATTCTGAGGTATTTATATACACAAGCAGGAGAACACAGGTGAAAACACTTTACCACATGCACCATACAGGTGAAGTCACTAAACAGCAAAACAAGCTATGTGGGATAAACAATATATTTATCAGAGTGTGCTTTAGATGTTATATAGGCTTTTGACAACCAAGTCTTTCATCAGGGTATATGGTTCCAGATGGCTGCAAAGTTGATCTAGCTGCTTTCTACTAAAGTCGGCTCCCAACACTTCCCTCCCTCCTTTCTCCTTCCTCCCTCCCTCCCTCCCTCCCTCCCTCCCTCCCTCCCTCCCTCCCTCCCTCCCTCCCTTCTTCCTTTCTTGGATAAGCTCAGTGTATTGCACAGCCTGGTCATGACTTCTTGGACCCAGACAACCTCTTTACTCAGATCCCCAAGTAGATGGGACAATCTGCATGTGTCATTGTGTCCAGACTTGAAATGTTTCAATAAAAACATTTTCTTAATTCAGTCAAGTTTCTTTTACTCAGACTTTTGTTTTGATAATGTCTTATATTGCACAATACATATAACCTTGTTGGAAACACATAGAAAACGAATCCTATGACCAGCTCTCAAACAGAACCATTTAAATTTTATGTTTTTCTAGTCACATCACAAATATATGTTTATTTAACTGACTTTCAGTGGTATAGCATAAGCGTCGCATGTTAACCAAGATGCTGTAAAAATATTGAGGTAATGTTCATAATGATCATTTGAAGATTTGCCCCTTTGTGTAGATGGGTGTTCATAGTTCAGTTATCTCTCTATGTTCAGTTGATGTCCACTTCCTCTGTTGTGATTAGAGATGTTACCTGGCATGCCACTGGCATTCTGCTATGCAGATAGGTTTTACATGTATCTGTATCCATATACGATATTTATGTATATGCAAATGTATGTGTGTTTATATCTCTGCACTCTTGGTGCACACCCATTAGCTCTCTGGAAGGCCATAGGTGGGACTTGAAGTTGTTGTAGACCCCAGACTAGTTGCCCTTGCTGCAGGCTGCAGTAAGCCTCTTTGGCTTTGGTGTTTTCTACAAATATCTCTTCTGGTCATTTGTTTTCTTTTGAAATGGATCCTCTTTGGAGCTCAGACTGGCCTGGAATTCACTGTGTTGCCAATGCTGGCCTTGAATTCATGGTATCTTCAACCCCCACAATTGCTGGGATTTCAGGTGTGTAACACTATTGGTTCATGGTCATCACTTTAGTCTGTGTTGTTCTATGAGAAGGGTTGGTATGCCTTGCAGTGATCCAGCAGTGGCCTTCAACATCTGAACTGGCTATTAAACCTGAGATGTTTTTATAACACAATCTTAGTTCATTCTTGTTATTAGGGTATATGTGGGTGTCCACTTTGAGTATGTAGAGGTCAGAAGACAACTTTACAGAGTCAATTCTGTTTCTACCTTTATGTGGGTTCTGGGTATTGAACTTGAATCCTTAGGCTTAAGCAGCATACACTTATCTGCTGAGCAATTTCACTGTATCTAATAAGAAGGTAGGGTATGGGGCTCAAGGCTATAATAATCTCAGCTACTGGGAACACAGGCAGGAGAGTGGCAAGTTCAAGGCCAGTCTCGACAACACAACTAGGTTCCTCTCAGTATACAGTTTTAAAAGGAGTGGGGACAGAGGCAGAGTGTTCGAATTATTGTTTTCCCAATAATGCAGGCTCTTGGGTTCAATCAGACAAGCAAAGGGAAATAAAACTATTAGAACAACATAGAAAAGAAAAGGATGGTAAGGAATCCCCACGGCTGCAGGCTTTCTGTTTCAACAATCTTGAATTATACAGCTTGCACATTTTTAAAGCCATACATGGGGGCCAAAAGCCATGCACACAGGTGTGTACAGGAACCTCTCAAGGACTGGAAGGAAAGCCATCAGGACACTGTAGGTGGCCAGCCCCATGCACATTCCTGGCTTTCACACACAGAATTACTTTCTGTTTTTATCTAGCACTGTGACTGATGACAGTGCAGGGTGACCTCATTGTTTTAGGGGTACTCTACAGTAACTGCTGCCCACTGAGGGATCTTTTCTTTGTTCCCAGTCTCCTGTTATAAACCATGCTCCAACAAGTAGCCTACCGGATGGAGTTTAAATGTGGCGTAAGTATCACCCAGTATACCCCTTGAAAAACAATATATACATATAAAATTAACATCAGTGTTACTAAATTTCCTTCCAGAATGCACAGGCCTGAAATCCTAGCAGTGGGGAACCAAATGGGAGTGATGGCTTGGACTGAGGCTGGGGGATCACCCGGAGTCAAGATCAGCTTCGGATACAAAGCTTCGGATACTCTGTTTTAAACAACAATGACAAAAATAAAAGTAAATACCCTCTCATAGATTTGCAGTTTTTGTTCCCACCAACAACGTGTATGAGAATGTCTCTCAAGCCTGGACCAATGTGATAAATCTTTTATCAGCTGCCAGATGAGAAGCAAATCTCACTGGTTTGATTTTCGTTTAAATTCAAGATTGGATATTAAGCTTTGAACATTTTAAATCAACTTTCTTTCTGTAAGCAGTTCGTGAACAGGCAGAACTCCTACTAGACAGGGAGGAAGCCAAGACATGTGTCTAATTCTTTGCTCTGAGCAATATGAGGCAGAGAAATGTAGTAACAGCAACAAGGATTTTAAGGATAGTGTTATCTGGAGAGTCTTACAGAACGCCTTGGATTTGCTGCCTCTGGGTAGCATGAAGAGCTATGCTCTGGTAGTGTGATGCTTATAGTTAGGAAACCTCAACGTAATACCTGTGCTTTAAAAAATAGAATTAAACCTCACTGTAGGATAGGTGGGTATTTTTTGTTTTTGAAGACAGCAGCTCCTGAACCTGTTTCTATCTCATTCCATGAGTTATTTATCTACTCTTTTTAAAGGAAATGATAGAAATGAGAGTGTGCACCACGTGACATGCTCTATTTGCACACTATTAACCCCCCCCTTATTATTTTATTTTGAAGAATCCATTATTCTATTTTGAAGAATCCACAAGCAAGGGCAGGACTTTGTAGGTCTGCGCATGGATCCTCAAATCAGGCCACCGAGTGTTCGACAGGAGACCTTGAGTCATACGAAGACATTGTAAAGCCAGAAAAAAAATCGACATCCTTTTCTTACGGGGTGTGTGTGGGGGCAGGGGGTAGAATTCCCACAACAGCCCCGACCCTTGCAATATATAAGGGAAACATACATCTTTCCTCTCCAGGCACGATGGATTCTAGTGTCTTGGAGAGTTTTCCATGTTTAAAAAAAGTGAGGAGCAAGAACCTGAGAGCTAGGCGACACCCGAGTCCCACCCACACGTTTCCGATCTATGGGGAGGTCGCGCTGCGCACAGCTTTTTTTTTTTTTTTTTTGTGCTGGCTTCCCAGGATCTGATCCTGGGCAGTTGGGGATTACATCCCCGAGGTGGGGTCCCACGGCGGGTCGGGAGGCGTGCTTGGGGACCTCCGGGCCTGCCCGGTTCCCACTCCTGCGTCCCCGCCCGCGCGGCATCCCCCTCCCCGGCGCTGCGGCTGGCGCTCGCCCCGCCTGACGCTGCAGCTGGGCCGGCGACTCGCCATTGGATTAAAAATAGCAGCTCCCGCCCGCCGGCCGGCCGGGGCAGGGGCCGAGCCTCCCCAGCTTGAGCCGATCCTCAGCCCGCGCGGCCGCCGGTACAGGTCCTGCTTTCCCGCTGCGCCGCGCTCCTCCCCAGGCCCGCTGCGCTCCGCGGCCATGCAGCGCCGGGGCGCCCTGTTCAGCGTGCCGGGCGGCGGCGGGAAGATGGCTGCAGAGGACCTGGGCGAGCTGCTGGTGCCTCACATGCCCACGATCCGCGTGCCCAGGTCTGGGGACCGAGTCTACAAGAACGAGTGCGCCTTCTCCTACGACTCCCCGGTAAGGAAGACCTACGGCGCAGTCGCGCAGCCGGCCTGGGAAACAGGGTGGCGCGCAGGGCAGGGGATCCGATGAGCTTTGGGCCCGGGACTTTTTCTCCTCCAGCTGCTTCTCCTCTTGCTTAGGCTCCCTGGCACCAAGTGAGAGTCCCCGGGCTGCGGCGGTCGAAGACTGGGTCCCCTGGGCCCTTCGCTCTGCTAGCGTGCGTCTGGGCTGCCAGGGCCCCGGTCGTCAGCATTCTGCCTACAGCCTCACCGTCTAGAAAAGCAAGCAAGAGTTAGATCAGGGTTCTGATCTGCTCTCGCGGGTGACAGAGGGTGGGGACGTGGTAGGAGAGTCCCCTAGTCCGCGGCACGCACAGTCTCTCTCTCTCTCTCTCTCTCTCTCTCTCTCTCTCTCTCTCTCTCTCTCTCTCTCTCTCTCTTAGAAGCCTTTTCTTGCCCTGGGTTTCCCACTGCGGGACAATGCTGATGGCCTCTGAGCTCGCCTCTCTCCATTTCCCATCCCATTTCTTTCTGGCCATTGTCAGGTCTGATGGTCCCAATAGGGCAGCATAAATAAGGGGTCTGCCGCTGGCATATGATGGCCCCCTAGAGCCTTACTCAAATCTTTCCCTTCTAAGTGAGTCACTGGGCTGACGTGCGCTATGTGAATTATTAAAAGTTCACTCCCGATTCGTGACCCCGCAGGAGGAGGGGAAGTTAAGAGGCACCCTGGCCTTCCAGCAGGGAGGCTGCAAGAGGTTTCCCACCTGGTGGGCTGTGAGGGTGTGAAAGCCTGTGAGGCAGAAGCAGGGTGAAATATGCCCCCTCCAGTAGTCAAAATGGGCTTCAAAGTGACTCAGCTGTCTGGCGGCTATCTGCCTTTTTGAGGACCGGGCTATTTTTATCCTTCCACTTTGTATCTCATATGTCACCCAGCAGATCTTGGGGCATCACGAAGTGCATGGGTTGGAGGGGGAGACGGGTTTCACAGAGGTTGTCCAACATATTTCGTTCTTAGAGTATAGAGAGTTATTGGGAAGATCGACCTTAAATGAGAGGCAAAATCTCAGAAGTTTCCATTTATTTATTTATTTATTTATTTATTTATTTATTTATTTATTTATTAGTTTGGGGGTTGGTTGACTTGGGATGGTTTGTGAGGCTTATTTTCTTTGACATACATTGTGGGTCTGGTGTTATCTTCTCTGGGACTGTTTAGTTTTTCTCTTATACTATTCCAGATGATGTGGGGATCACACCTAACTAATCTGTTAATTATTTACTTTTCATATCTTTAAAAAAGGCCCAGGTGGAGTGGGACGAATGATTACATCTAATAGCTGGCACATTTTGAACACATTACTCGCGGCGACCGTCAGCGCGGCTGTTGCATATCCCATTCCCTATACCATTCTTGGAAAGACTGTTTTCAGGTTGTGTGGACCCCGTGGGGTAGGTTACACACACACACACTCGCACACACACACACACACACACACACACACACACACACACACACATTACCCAAGAGTGGGACACGGCTAGCGTTTGCCTTAAGCTGTGGACAGACTACAGACACTGTAAGGTGGCTTAACATTATCAGGACACATAAAATGGCTTTCTCTATGGTGGACTACCAGCTTTGATGGTAGACTGGTACTGGAGAGCAGGTGTGAGGACAATTGGATTATTGAAACCGGTTTCCACAGATCAGAGCTGGTTTTCTGTGTGCCAGCCAGTGCTCTAGAAGCTTCTTGTCCGTGTAAGTGATGATTTCATGCATGCTGCCATGTTCCTTGTGTGTGTGTGTGTGGGGGGGGGGGAGACTGGTTCTGTTGACAGGCTATGAATCATCCTGTTTCATTATCTATATTTCAGGGAAGATGACGAGTGTTTATAACAGAGCATTTAAAGCACGGTGTCTGATAATGAGAAGTTTTTTTTCTTGGGGGACTTCAGCAGTTCAGTGCGGATCCAGTGTTTCTTGAGCACTTCACTTAGTGCCAACTCACACAAGTGAGAAACACAGTTGTATGGTGTCAAACATAGCAAAACCTTTCATTCATAAGAACTGTGGGGCTCTGAGGGTAAGGTAAGAAACAGTGACATTGGGGTGGGGGTGAGGGTAGACATCCTCCTTTCAGATTGTTTTGAAAAGGCTCATAGCTAAAGATGATAGAAGATAAAATAGGTGGATATTCTAAGCAAGGGGGGTTACGTGGTCCAATGCACAAAGCAAAAATATTTCCTTCTTGTTTGCTTATAATGTATTGAAAAACAAAAAGATTGATTTGGCAGGGGGTGGTAGTTTCCTAGCTGCTAAGATAAAATCCCCACAGGAGCAGCCATTGAGAGGCAAGATTTACGTTGGCTCACTGAGCAGTCCATGTGAGAGAGGAGGGAATGGTGGAGTTATGTGTGGCCGCTCAAGGAAGCAGAAGGCTCAGGTCAACATCAGAAGCAAACAGAACCCCCAGTGACCCATTTCTTCTGGGCAGACTACACCAAAGGTTCTACCACCCCATCTCTTTGGTGTTTTGTTTTGTTTTTCGAGACAGGGTTTCTCTGTGTAGCCCTGGCTGTCCTGGAACTCACTCTGTAGACCAGGCTGGCCTCAAACTCAGAAATTCACCTGCCTCTGCCTCCCAAGTGCTGCGATTAAAGGCGTGTGCCACCACCACCTGGCCACCCCATCTCTTAATAGTACTACCACCTGAGCACAGGGTGGGGCCGGGCAATGGGGATGGACTCAAATCATAGCAGCAAATAAGATGTAACTTCAGAACCAAGAAGGGAGTAGAAAGAGCCCTGAAAAGGTACTTAAAAATATAATGAATATGTATTCAGTATATATAAAATAAATTATACATATACATTTTTTTTTTGTTTTGCTTGTGGTCAGCAGAGACCCCGCAGTAGTGGGAGCTGGGGTTTAACTCATGGCTTTGTCCATGGTAACCTCATATCCTAACATTGAACCTGATCTTGGTGTAGGCCCTTACACATGTTAGACAAGTACTCTGCCAGTGAGCTATATCCCCATATATCTATCTTTTTATAATTTGAAGTACACACTCACTAAGTAAGTTGCTGAGACAACTTACTTGAAATTATTCTGACCCCTGGGGCTGACCTTTAACTTGGGCTTTTGTACCTCAGTCTCCTAAACAGCTGGGTCACAGGTCTACGCCACCAGCCCAGGCTTAGAAATCTATTGTGTTTTTAAATGAAGTGATTTGATTGATGAACATGTGTGTGTGTGTGTGTGTGTGTGTGTGTGTGTGTGTGAGAGAGAGAGAGAGAGAGAGAGAGAGAGAGAGAGCGCAAGCGAGAGAGCGCTGCACCCACATGAGCCATGGCTTCCTTGTTGAGCTAAGGGTACAACTTGCAAATAGAAAAGGAGTCTTAAATTTTAGGGTTTGAATTCAGGTCCTCCATTTAATTGGCTCTTGTAAAGCTACTTTTAGGTAACATGATTTCATATGTGTTATGGTTTGGCTATGAAATAGCCTTTCCAGGTTCCCATGCTATTATTCCCTAGCTTACGGTCTCGCTATTTTGAGAGATTCTGAAGACGTCAGGACATAGGTCTAAGAAAGGAAGTGAATTATTGGGGTGGGTCTTTGTTGGGTGTCTTGTTCTGGCTCCTTCCTAGTTCTTTCGTCTACTGTCTGCCATGAGGTAGGAAGCACCTTTACCACACACTCCCTCTACTGTGACGTCTCTGATCAAGTCCACGGGGCCACCTGACCACGGGTAAGAAATAATAATCCCTCTTGTCCAGTTGTCCCCTAGGCAGTTTGAATCTAATAATGAAAAGTTGGTGCTGCAAAGCAAGGATGGAGGATGACAGTCCAAGCCTTTGTATCATGGAGGCTCCAGGCCCTAGGCACAGTCGGAGCTTTGCAGGCT
The DNA here is from genome assembly GCF_011762505.2 of Arvicanthis niloticus. Lineage (NCBI taxonomy): Eukaryota > Metazoa > Chordata > Mammalia > Rodentia > Muridae > Arvicanthis > Arvicanthis niloticus. Next base: position 18,290,593 of record NC_047661.1, read on the forward strand.
GCGGTGAGCGGGACAGGGTGAGACTCAGGACTTCCCAGTTCCTTCCCTCCCTCAAGCATCTAGTACAGAACCGATGATAAAGACAAGTTTGCTCCCCTACCTTTTTGGTTTTGCCCAGGTCTAGTCTCCAGCCTCAGTGTGTTCAACTCTCCTTATCTTGGTTCATCTCATGAAGCCTGTAATGTTCTTCCTAGTGGAGCCGGACGGCAGATACTGTGTTGCAAGTTTTGTGAGGTGAAGGGGTGGGGATTGTGTTGGGTCCCCCATCTATTCTGTGCCTTCACACACCCAACATGGCTCTCTCTGAGGTTGAGTTGTTTCTTCATGCTGTGTACTTTGTACTTTTCTGTTTGTAGTCTAGTGAGGCCAGTCTATGGCTTCTTGCTGTGCAGCAGGCGTTTCCTTGACTAATACCACTTTCCCATGGTGATTGTTTATCAGGGCTTTTTCTCATCTACTTCTGATTCCATGCTGTCCCCGAGGACCTACACTGCATAGCCTGTGGTGTATACAGGCACCTGCACTTACGTATCATCTCTTCCTCTTTATTTCCTTCCTTTAATTCTTGTTTTTGAAGCACTTACTTGGTGTGAAGTCTTGGATGAAGCAGGAGGTTCTGTTCAGGGCACACTACTCTCCTCTGATTGCAGGGTGAGCTGCTTGTCTATTCTTTGTTGTCTTAGCCATCTTTTGTTGTTGTTATGACTCCACAACAAAAGCCCATGTTGTGGTTTGCGGTTGAGGGCGCAGTCCTTTGAGGTGGCGGGACTAGTCATGGTCACAGAAATAAGAGGAAGCACATCACCTTGTACCCACAGGCAGCAAACAGGGAAGTGAATGCTGGTGTTTAGTTGCTTTTCTGTTTTTCAGCCTAGAACCCAGTGCCCAGGATAGTGTCTCCCCACTGACTTGAACCCAACCGAGAGCCACGGAGAGGTTTGTCTCCTAGGTGATTCTGGGTCCTGTCAAGTTGACAGTGAATGTTAAGGGTCACCCTGGCCTTATCTTGGGTCACTGCAAAGAGCAGGCTTCAGAACAGGCAGCTTGTGTTGGCAAGCTGTCTCAGAGAAGGGGAAGGGATAGCCACAAGAAGGGAGGAAAGCCCTGGCTTAAGCAGCCTGCAGCTGGTAACAAGTCTCAGGGAGGGGAAGCTGTGGAATGCACCTCCAGTCTTCCACATGAGGTGCAGAAGAGGGGGAGGCTATTTATCTTCTGGCTCCCCCCTCTCCCTGCTGCTCCCAGGACACACCCTCACTTACCAGCTCAGCATTTGCTCTGGAAGTCCTCCTCAGCCTCCCAGGCTTCCAGGAGCAACAGCGCTGGGAGGAGCCTTTCAGCAGCTCACATCTCCCTGCCAGTAGCAGGACCTTTGTGAAGAAGGAACTTCTCTTCCACTTCCCAAGGTTCTTAGATGGTGACATCATGGCTGATTCTCTGTACCCCCAGGAGTCTTTGTAAAATTCTAGTGGAGAAGGGCCTGGTATTTAGGACTGACTTAGCTAACCAGGGAAAGCTTCGGGTGTTAGGGGTTTGGTAAATCTTCCTGAACTTGTTCACCAAGTGTCACCAAACACCCACTACAGAGTCAGGTGTTGCCTGGAACTGTTAGAAATGGGAGTTTTGGCTTCCCAACCAGGATCTTCTGAAAAAGAAATGTCATGAGAGACTAGTTATTTTGTGTTTTAAAAGCAGTATCCCAGGGTCTGGGGAGATGGCACAGTCAGTGCAGTAATGCCATGCAAATGTGAGAACCTGAGTTTGGATCCCCAGACTTTATGTAGAAGGCTGGGTTTGGTGGCATGTGTCTGTCATTTCAGTGCTGGGGAGACAGGAAGATTCCTGGGACTTGCTGGTCAGCCAGTCTACTAAATTGTCCAGGTTCGGGTTCAGAGAGAGATCTTGTCTCAAAAGATAAGGAGAGGAATGATTATGGAAGACAACTAACCTTTGACCTCCCTGTGTGGATACAATACACACGTACTGCCCCCACCACATGAACCCCACACATGGGCACATGGATGCATACCCACACACATGAATACCACATACATGCATACATACTGACACATATAAACACAAACTCACATGCAAACACATACAGACACATACTTTTTAACAAATGTCTTTCATTGGCCCATATTAATTCTATATAATAATGGGTTTATTATGACATTTTCATGGCATATATAATGAATTTCAATCATATTCACCTCATTATTGCTTTCTTATCTCCCTCCAGCCTGCTGATCTCCTCCTTCTCCCAGTTAGTCCCCTTCATATTCTACCATGCTACTTCTGCCTCTACAATTTTGACTATTCTAGTTACCTCATATAACTCATGTAACAGCAGTGTATGTGTGTATATGTGTGTGTATGTGTGTATGTATGTGTATATGTATGTATATGTATGTGTGTGTATATGTGTATGTGTGTATATGTGTGAACAGATACTTCCTTGGTTTGTTCATCTGTTTATTTGTTTGTTGGATTGCTCCTCCCTTTGGCTTCTGTGAATTATGCCATGACAAACAGCCATCTGTCTTTTTTTTTTTTTTTTTTTTTTTAGAGACAGGGTTTCTCTGTGCAGCCCTGGCTGTTCTGGAACTCACTGTGTAGACCAGGCTGGCCTCGAACTCAGAAATCCGCCTGCCTCTGCCTCCCAAGTGCTGGGATTTAAGGTTTGCACCACCACTGCCCAGCCGCCATTTGCCTTTTCAAACACTCCATCCTGTCATCACCAGATCTGGAGATGCCTCCTCTCTTGCTCACAGGCCAAAGGTTAAGCCCTCATCAGCTTTTGGTGGGCTCTTCCAGAAGCTTCTTAACCAACCACCTTCTTCCTCCAGTCTTGCTCCCTGTCCTCTGTAACCTTTCTCCATGCCTGTTTGATACCTCTTTTTCTACCCAGATCTCTGCAGGGTTGCTGATCAGATGGCTTTGCCTCGTCTCCTCAGTTTACCTGGCTGACCTGTCTTGTGTTAGCTCCCAGGCACCTTCCAGGGTTAGGAGTTCCATACCTCACCCCTGCCTGTGGTTTGGCTCTTTCAGCCAGAATACTTTCTCTGTCACCTCTCCCCTGGGTGACCCAGCCATGCTTTGAGGCTGGCTTGGGTGTTGACTCTGAGGACCCCTCCCTCCAAGCTGGGCTAGGCCCTTCCTTTCTTTTTTTTTTCTCCCCTTTATTTATTTATTTATCTTTTTTGAGACAGGGTTTCTCTGTGTAGCCCTGGGCTGTCCTGGAACTCACTCTGTAGACCAGGCTGGCCTCGAACTCAGAAATCCGCCTGCCTCTGCCTCCCAAGTGCTAGGATTAAAGGCGTGCGCCACCACGCCCAGCTATTTTTAGTTTCTATGCCACTTTTTTTTTTTTTTCTTTTTTGGTTGCTGTTCTAGGTAGGATGCAGATTGTCCACACCATGGAATATGTAAGGCCAGAATAGATAATCAAAGGGAAAGAAACAGAAAACTAAAAGTTACATCATTTGGAAGTCTGTCTTACTAAGCCTGAATCTTTTCCTCTGCTTATTTTTAAGACCCTGAACATGCATCTTGGAATGAAAAACATTACTAAATTACCAACGTGGTACTTTAATTTTGCTATATTATTGTTCAAGTCCTAAGTTTGACCCTTAAGATGCCAGGGAATAGTGTCTTGGGTGTTTTGTGTACTGTGATTCTAGATGTCCCTGGGGCTTTGTAGAATTGACCCCATGGCGTTCCCTGAGGAGAGGACCAGAGGCCAGGCCTCTATGGATGCCACCAGGACTGTGCTGTGTTCAGTACTGTATGACTGGTCGCAGGCCCCCTTATCTGTAGGTCCAGTGACTGAATAAGAGCAGGAACAGTAATAATGAATGAATATGATGGATCTGCGCATGCTCACTACTGAGCCAATGCCTGGGACGCAGGATAGTGTGTGTTTCCAGTGATAGGAATCAAAATCTTTGGCTTCAGTGAGTAGAGTGCTTACCCAGCATGTACACAGCTTTGGTCTACTTCAAGAAATGCACAAAACCGGGTGCAAGTGCAAGCTTACAATTCTAGCACTAGAGAGATGTAGACAAGAGGATCGGGAGTCCAAAGTCGTCCTCTGATTCATAGCGAGCTCAAGGCCAGCCTGGACCATGTGATACCCTTATCCCACCCCCATTTTGTTTTGAGTCACTTCTCATTTAGACCCCACCGTTCAGCCTGCACTGGGGTAGATGACATAATGGTAGAGATGTGTCCATGGAGGAGACAGAGGTCCAAGAGCAGGAAGAAAGTGACAGATCTCTGCATGCTAATTTAATGTGTCCATGCGGACTCACCCAACATCAAGGACTTTAGGGAACTTCTTCAAGGCTCGTCTAGGATATAACAGAGATGCAATGTAAGCTCTGATATGTTATGCAATTAGGGCCCCCAAAGTACAGGGTATTTAATGTGGCACTTAAAAATGTATGCTGGAAGATTTCAGGCCTGAGGACAAGCAGTGCGTCTGGGCTTGGGCTCCTGGAGGATTCACATGTGTAGCTTGTTGGAGGAGGCCTTTCATGTATTTGAGACAGTAAATTCTCTTCTGGAAGAGCCAGTCAGTGGGGAGACTCGGTAGCAGTTGGATCCTTACTCTGTGGGCTCTAGAGGCTGACGATCTTGATGGGATTTGAACTGGTGGAGAGCTGGCAGTAGTGACAAGTGCCTGTGATCTTAGCACGAGGGAGGTGAAGCCAGGAGGTCAGCCTTGGCTAGGTAGGCAAGTTCAAGGATTGCCTGGGCTATACAAGACTCTGTCTTAAAACAAGACTAGGCTAGATGGGAATAGAGAGGCTGGAGATGAGGTGTCCATTTTAGAAGTGGAATGTAGACTAGGCCTGGAGTGGGGGTAGTTGGAGACCTGAAGCTAAAGGTCCAAATAGAAGGTTGCTTCTGTACTGGAGGACACCCCTTCATCAGGACAAAGGCCATGGAGGTGGAGCTTGAGGAAGCAGGTAAAGACCCAGTAGAGTCCCACAGAGCATGGATGGAGGAGGACCCCAGACCAGTGTCCTGGGAATAGAGTGTGTCAAGGGTGGCCATGAAGAAGATGAGATGGGACATACAAGTGGGCTGTTTGTACAGCCTGGGAAGTTAGGAATCAGGGACCTCAGAGGCCAGGGTTGGAGTCTGGGGATGCGATAGTGCCTAGTTTGAGTACTCTAGACTTGTGAGGGGGTGGGACCCACCTCTGTGCTCCTTGAATCTTGTCACCCATTTCTTGGAGGAAACAATGCCCATTGTGTCCTTATCTCCTTTTCTGTGACTGGCTCAAGCTCAGGGACCCTCAGGCAGAAGCCTGGGGTAGTATTTTCTCTAGAAGTTAGACATGTGAACAGGCTATCACCAGCTCTTCTGGGCAGAATATAGGTGACTTAAAACCACCGTGGAGTAGATCTACTGTGTATACGGTTAGCTAGGAAGCAGAAATGCCTTAAAAGACAGTTGCAATTGGCTGCAATTATGCAGACTCTCTCCTAGTAACACCAAATGTCCTCCCCTCACTGGCTAATTCTTTGGGTGTGACTGTGGAGGAGGCATGACCTGGCTGTAGATGTCAGTTCCCAGCAGTTCTTAGAAACAGGGTTGTTGGTCTGCTGAGGGGACCAGAACAAGATTAGGCAGGAGAAAAGAGAACAGAAGAGCAGGGATGTGGGAGGAAGGGGGACAAGAAGCTTATGTGCATGGCCTCTTGGGGTTCACTGTATTGGATAGCAGGTCTCCAGCCTGAGGCTTTATGATGAGCTTCAGAAATGTGAATTCTCTCTCCATCTGATTTCTGGACATAGCAGATGAGGGCACAGAGACCGAGGGGATTGCCAGACCTTCAGGTAGCTCAGTGGCATCTTCTGAGCAGCTTCCACTGGGTCTTGGAAACTGGCTAAATGGGGAGAGTTCATCCAGGAGTGGCCACTTTGCAGGGAATCAGTCACCCTTTGACATTTGCGAAGGGGACACCTTTCTTCTCTCTACAGGAGAGCCTGGCAAAGTGCCTGGCACAGGTCCCTCACTGGAGTCTGGTGGCTGTCCCTGTCCTGCCCCTCTGCCTTGAATGCAACAGCCGGAAGGGAAAGCTGCTCTTTTTTTGCTCTGGCGGAGACTGCTGTGCTTGCTGACAGCCGCCCACCCAGCTCCTGCCAGCAAAATGACGTCTGCTTCGTAGACACACTAGGGAGCCTTGGGGGCAGGCTAGCCCGGGTTCAATCTAGTCCCTTCTTTTAGCTACCATGTGACCTCAGGAGTGGTTTCATTTCTGTACATATATGGGAGGTTTGGGTCCCCAGCTTAGGACCTGTGTTATTCTGCTGCCTGTCATACATGGCTTCCTGATGTTCTTCATAAACCTGTCTTAGTCTGTGTTCTGTTGCTGTGAAGAGACACCACGGCCATGGCAATTCTTTTTTTTTTTTTTTTTTTTTGGTTTTTTTTTTAAGTTTATTTTATTTACATTTAAGATGCCATCCCCTTTCCCCATTTCCCCTTCCTAGAAAACCCCTGTCCCATGCCCCCCTTTCCTTTTTGCTTTTATACAATTTTTTTAAAATGTTAATCAAAGGATTTATAAGTTTGGTAATGCTCAATCAGAAGGGTAATCCAATACCCAACCTAGATATAAAGACTGTCTTTGACTGGTGGAGACCTGTGAACATCTGCCTCCATGCCCCCTCTCTCTTTCTCTCTCTCATCACCTAGCTTCTCCTCTCCTTCATCTTCTCTCCTTACTCCATCTCTTCCTCTCAGTACTCCTTCCCACTTAGCTCCTCCTACATATCACTCTTCCTGTTAAAGTAAAACTTTTCTCTCAAAATACAGTTAGAGCATACTTATTCCTAATTGTACCAGTGAGGTATAAGATAGTTCTAATACCCAGTCCATCATTTTGTTGACTAACCAGAACCTCTGTCATCTCTTCTAACTAAAACACTTACTTTTGATCCTGGCTTTTTTTTTTTTTTTTTTTTTTTTTTTTTTTTTTTTTTTTGGCTTTATAATGAATGTCAGCTGAAAACCATCTACTCAGATCTTTTCTCTCAAAGTAAATAGCCAGGATTGGCTATGAGACTATGGGTCTTCAACCCCGTCAGAAATCCAGAATGACTGAGTTAACTGAAGTTATAGGAAGCACTAAACATAGCTTCTAAAACTTAGCCAATTTATAGAGACCGCTAAACACCTGAAAAGCCCCTATACTACCGAATGTTCGAGCATCAAATCTTTAGCCTTCTGGCCCAGAGTCATCTGACAGACCTTAGTGATGCAGGATTATTAAGGGCTGATTACTCTGTCTGGGCAGATATAATCAGTCGACTATTCTGCATGTGTGTCCTCTTCAGGACAGTAGTTAGTCTGTAGATGGAAAGAGGCAATTCTTGCCTAGTGGCTGTCACCACACGGCAATTCTTTTAAAAGAAAACATTTAATTGGGGCTGGTTTACAGGTTCAGAGGGTTAGTTCATATTAGCATGGCGGGAAGCATGGTGGGATACAAGGCACATGGTGCTGGAGAAGTGGAGAGTTCTACATCTGGATCCACAGGCATCAGGAAGAGACACTTGGCCTGGCATGAGCTTTTGAAACCTCAAAGCCCAACTCTAGTGACACACCTATCCCAACAAGGCCACACCCACTCCAATAAGGCCACACCTCTTAATCCTTTCAAATCGTGCCACTCCCTAAGGATTCAAATATATGAGGTTATGGGGCCATTCTTATTCAAACCACCACAGTACCCATGATCTTTGGTCTGTGTTTTTCTTGTGTGTGTGTGTGTGTGTGTATCTGTGTTTGTGTCTGTGTGTATCTGTGTGTATGTGTGTGTATGTCTGTCCTCTCTGAGTAAAAGGTGACATAGCACTCATAGGATCTTGTCTTGGGCTTGGCAAGCACAGGCACGATATTCTTGGTGATCCTGTGAGAAGTTGGGCCCACTGTGAGGATCGTAGGTCTTAGCATTTGCTGGCTCTTTACGGGAACCCCATTCAGTACTGCTCACACTTGTATCAGCCTAGCAAGATGTGCTTTTATGGGCTTGCCTGGAAACCCACTCCTCACATTTAACAAAGTCTAATCAGGGTGGGCAGCTTCATCCTGAACCCATCTCTTTTAAAGAATAAAATGAGAGTCTCGAGAGATTGTTCAATTGGTAAGGAATAAGGCTTGCATCTTAGCCTCAGTATCCATGTTTTAAAATCACCTGGCATGGGCTGTGGAGGCAGCTCAGTGGGTAAGTGCCCGAGTTTGGATCCCAGGTTCACATCACAGTTGGGCGAGGCTATGTAGTGCAGGGAACACAGAAGACAGGTAGCTCCTGGGTGCTCACTGGCTAGCCAGCCTAGCCTACTTGACAAGTTCCAGGACAATAAGACTGCCTCAGAAGATAAAGAGGGAGGAGCCTGAAGACCAATACCCACAGTTGACGTAGCTGATGTTTGACTTCTACATGCGTGTACATTCAAGAGCATGCACACAAATATGAACACACACAAAGAACAATATAATTAAGCTAAGATGTTAAGAAAAAATGAAATTATGACATTTTCAGGTCAATGGATGGGGCCGGAGACAGTTATTCTGAGTGAGGTCATCCAGACTCAGAAAGGCAAATGTTACACATTTTCTCTCACTTCCGTATGTTAGCTTTGAACTTTCAGATATGTGCATTTGGAATACCTATAGATGTCAGGAATTTAGTAAGGGGCTTTTGGATGATGTCGAGGGAGAGGAGATAGAACAGAGCAGTACAAAGAGTTAAAGGTGAGTAATGGAACAGGAAAGATTAAAGTGGGGTGGGGCTGGCAGGGCAGGGTGGAGGAAGGATACGAACATGGATCGCTAACACTAAATCCATTCTGAAAAAGCCACATGGAAATCCACTAACAGACTGTGTGTGTGTGTGTCTGTGTGTGTGTCTGTCTGTGTGTTTTATTGGAGTTACCCTATAATGGATCCAGGGGGTGGAGGAGAGACTATACCTCAAGTAAATCTCCTTTTGAATTTTTGACCCATGATGTCCCATAAACACCAAACCTTACAGGCTGTTGCCAGTGCTCTTGGCTACACGCCTGAACTGGTAGGACCCTGTTGTTTAAGACGCTACATACTTGAGTGATAGGAAATGGAGCAATTAAGATGGTACTGACCTAGAAGCTTCATACGCAATGGGTAGATTTTATTGTACTAAAAGGTCCGCTGCACACAACCAGAAGAGAAAAGTCCTCATCACTTTTATCCAGTTTTGAACCCTGCAAGTTAGAGTAGTGAGTGGCCTGACAAGATACAGCCGCTAGTGCAATAGTGGGACACACGTTTTGGGAGTCACCAGCCACTTTCCAGTTGTTTCTAAGTCCTGCTCCATGAGATAAAATCTGTAGATGACAGTATAAGCATGGCCAAGAACTGTGGTGAGATAGGCTAGGCCCAAGGGAGACCCTAATACTATTATTATTGAATGGACATAGTATGAACTATAACATGAGTTCTGATGACTTACTGCCATAAAACCAGTGCATTTCTCAGCCCTCATCAGAGAACCTTCTTGCAGCAGATGGCACAGAGACCGTCAGCCAGTCACCATGCAGAGCGTAAGAGACAGTGGAGCGCTCAGCTCTAAATGAGACACACAGCTCACAACTCTTCCTTCAAGCCTCCCGGATTTTCATGGTGATGGAGAAAGAGTGTGGATAACTTCAATGAAATGGTGTTTTCTGGACACAACAGGGCAGTTGCACATATGACCTCACAGAATGCTTGAAACCTGTGAAAGCTGAAGGCAGACAAATCCCAAGGTGGAGGGGAGGAGGTGGGCAGAATCTCATCACCGGCTGAGGAGCCTTTGATGTTTGATAGCTGCCAGGAGAGGAGGAGTTATCTTTCTTTAATAACATCATCCCTGGTAGGGTGATCACACTCTAGGGCATGCTGCCTCCCAAGACTGGGCAACCCTAACTTGACTGGATGGGGTGGAGAATGAAGAAGAAAATTTTGTATTTGGTGGCTAGGGAGGTGAGGACAGGGATGAATATGGTCAATATACATTGTATGAAAGTCTTAAAGAATTAATAAAATATTATTAAAATATAATAAATAAAGTTGAGCTAAGAGATAACCAGAAAAGGTTTATTATTAATAAGGTGGTTTCCCCATTTCCCTTTTTAAACCTGCGAGTTACATATTTGGGTTTTAGATTTACTTTATAGCACTGGTGGCTGGGTCCTCAGTCAGCCGTGGCTGTCATCACCCATGGCCCTGTGAGCATCCTGGTAGCTCTCCTTTGTGCCCTGTGCCATCACGCTTCCCAGCTGCTGCTGGTGACAGCATCCTTGTTGCTCAGAACATCTAGAGTGGGTACTCAGTTTTATAGGTGAGGAAAAAAGTATCTGACTCCTCAGTGGCCTGGTAAACAGGTGGCTCCCAAGTCTAGTCCTTGTGCTGGGGAGATGGCAGAGTGACCTTGTGAATGTGATGGGATGGTGGCACTTTCCATTTTAAATACTTCCAGTGGCTTTTAATCCTAACAAAGGAGCTTTTCTATTGTTAGTGGGGTCTCCAGAGCTGGAGCCTCTCCTCCTCTTCTACCCTGCCCTCCTGTCTCGTGTTCCTTTAGCACCCTGGCTTTTTCCCACTCCGTTTTCTTTTTATTTGTCTGTTTTTTGAGACAGGCTCTTGAACTCCTCATGTGGCTGATGATTTTGAACTGCTGATCTTCTTGCCTCTACCTCCCAAGTGCTGGGATTATAGGCAGTGCTAGGCTGATTGAGCTACATCCCTGTTGTCTCTTTTGTTCTTTAAAGAGCTTTGAAGATCAGTTTGGCATCTAGTTAGGCTGCTTATCTTTCTTTACTTGCCTGGCCTCTTATCATTGTGTGTGTGTGTGTGTGTGTGTGTGTGTGTGTGTGTGTGTGTGAGAGAGAGAGAGAGAGAGAGAGAGACAGAGAGAGAGAGAGAGAGACAGAGAGAATATGCAGGTGCCTATAGACATCAGAAAAGGGCATTTGGTCCCCTGAAGTTGGAGTTATATGAAGTTGTAGGCCACCCAGTGTGGGTTCTGGGAACCAAATCCAGGTCCTCTGAAAGAACAGTAAGTGCTCTTAATTGCTGAACCATTGTCCAATCCCAATTTATATTCGTCTTAAATTAAGGAACAAATCTATGTTCCTGAATAACAAGTAGAAAATGCCATATGGGCTGAGAAGATATCCCAACCAAAGACCTGAGTTTGAACCCCAGAACTCATGTTATATAAAAAAAGCCAAGTGTGTTGGTATGCACTTATAACCCCAGCCATGGGTAAGCAAAGACAGGTAGCTTCCTGGAGCTTGATAGCCAGCCAGCCTAGCTTAGCTGGTGAGTTCAGGCTCACAGGAGACCCTTCATCTATCAAAGAAGACTGTGCCTAAAGAACTGTATCCAAAGTTGATCTCTGGCCTTCACATGCACATGTGCACACATGCACAGGCACCTGTCCATGTACTTGGACATGTGTGCTCACATGTATTTGAGTCCTCTCACAGATAAAAGAATGTGAAGAAAACAAGTCCACATTATCTTCCTCTCACATGAAGAAAATGTCTCATGCCAGAGGTTATATGTTGTGTCTGTTATAATGCACACATATAGTTTGGTTATTTACTTTTTTTTTTGGTGGGAGGGTCTTCCTATGTATCCCAGGCTAGCCTTGAACTCTCAAACATCAGGTCTTAGCCCCCTGAGGGCTGGAATTACAGCTGGGTACAACCACATTTGCTGATTACCTTTCCTTTTCGGGAAAAATCACTACACATGTGTTCCCTCAGTATGTGTTCTCAAGTCTGTTTTTATGGCTGACATGTCAAGGATGGGTCATGAATCAATGTTACTTCATCTCATGATTCCAAGCAACTGATTTAGTGAGTTTTTCCTTTACTTTTATTTTTGAAGTCAGTGTTCTAGAAGATACTGTGCCCTTGTCCATTTTGTCTTCCTAGTGTAAAAGTGTGTGGGTCAGTCTCCATCCTGGCTGTGGCCCCGAGCTGCCTCTGGCTCCCTGTGTCATGCTTATTATGGTAGTGACCACTTGTTTTCCAGGAGATGCTGGAAGTGTCCCCAGCTTCCTGAGTTGTCATCCACACAGGCACATTCTACGTTTCTGCCTGCCAGTGAGGCTCCTCTCCAAGAAAACGCCCTCGTGAACAGAATTCTCTGAACACCTGTTGATTGACAATGTGGAGTGTTTTTATTTGAAATGGCTGCTCACTTGTGCCTTTGAGACTTGTGACCTTGACCTATGTGTGGGAATCTTCTGTCATTGTTTTAAATGGCAGACAAAGGAAAAGAAGTCTCCTCACCTCCAATGGTACTCGTGAACAGCATGTGGGTTGTAATACAGAGTTAGTACTGGCTGTGTACACACCATACACATGTTGAAATGCATTCAGCACGTGGGGTAATACAGAGTTAGTACTGGTTGTGTACACGCCATACACATGTTGAAATGCATTGCACGGGCTTTGACACTGCCTGTTTAGTATTTGATCCTGTGTGGGAGAACTTGTCAGGTAAATTCATCATAGAGCTCTGGGAAGTTTGTCTGTCTTTTGTGTGTGACTGTATGTGTATGTAAGGTCAGCTGGAAGGTAAATTATTTCCATCCAGTTCCTATTGTTTGTCCCATAATATGGGTAAGCTTTCTGTTGCTGTGTGCCTTGAACTGCAGAACTCTTGACAAGTCCCTATGAATACCTTCACGAGGACACCACAGCCACTCCTTATTTCAGAGGCCAGTCTTGTGTGTCAGATGACAGACTTCTGTGGGTGTTTATAACAGGCTTTCTTGCTGGTTCTTTCTCTCTGAGTTCAGAGTTGCTTTGTTTGATTATGGACTTGGTTCAATGCCACACAGCCCTAGAGATGCACCCAGAGCTTGGTGCATTAAATTTCTAATGCAGCAAATGCCCTAGAAAATAAAACAAACAATAACAACAAAACAAAACCCGTTAGATGGCTTTGGTAGATTATCCAAGGATTAGCCTATTACTTTGGAATCTACACTGTAGAACAGTTGTATATTTTTCTTTAGGAAAATGTTATTGTATAGCAGTTTCCTTCTTCCATTTCCTAATTTCTCTGTTCTTTCACTACTTGCCTACATTTTCTTTTCTGACTGCTGAATATTTCTTGGCCCTGGTCTGCATGGCTGTTAGAACTGCTTGACTTCCCTTCTGCTGATTTTCCCCAATTATAAAGTGGCTACACCAGTAGGATAATTACCTTATAACAGCAGATAACCAACATTTATGTAATGTTTTGTAGCACAAGAAGCTTTTTGGTGTGTTTTTTTCCTCCTTTCTAGTTAGGCAGTCTCATGAGATGGGAGTTACCAAAGGCATGTATATTAGTCAGGGCTGTCTAGAGTTACAGAACTCATGGAATAAACCTCTGTCTGTCTGTCTGTCTGTCTGTCTGTCTGTCTGCTATCCATCCATCCATCCATCCATCCATCTTCCACTTGTCTGTCTGTCTGTCCATTCAACTATCTATGGGATTTATTTGAATTACTTTGACTTACAGGCTACAGTCCAGCTAATCCAACAGTGACTAGCTGTGAATGGAAACTCCAAGGCTCTAGCAGCTGCTCAGTCCCACAAGGCTGGGTGTCTCAGCTGGTCTTCTGTACCTGTTGGAATCCTGAAGAAGTAGGTTCCAATGCCAGTGAAGGGATAGATGTGGTAGCAAGTCAAGGGCAAGCAGGAAGAGGTCAAAACTTCCTTCTGTGTCCTTATATAGGCTTGTAGCAGAAGGTATGGCCCAGATTAAAGGTGTGTCGTTCGGCCTTAAGATCTGGATCAAAGGTGTGCATCTTCCTACCTCAAAGGTCTGGACTACAAGTGGATTTACCCACTTCAGACCAAGTAGAAAATCTCTTACAGGTGAGCCCTCCATTTCTGGATTGTAGTTAATTCCAGATTCAGCCAAGCGGACAACCAAGAATAGCAATCACACTTTGTTTCCAGAAAATGTGGAACCTAAGATGTCTTGGGTGCCCATCAAGGTGCAGAGCTGGCTGCTTCACGACCTCTATTACAAGTTCCATGCATCCCTCACCTCCACTACATACTTAAGGTTCAGGTTCCTTAGCTGAGGTCACATTTTATTGAGACCAATTGGAACTGCTTTTTTTTTTTTTTTTTTTTTTTTTTTCTGGTCACAATATATGGTGCTTGATTTAATAAGTCAAATACCATTATAGATGTTTATGCATATATGCTACCCATATATCTATATGTGTATCTACTACTGAGTGTAACTATGCTAGAGAACATGTTTACCTGAAAGAAAATCATTTGAAGACACCTCTAATGTATTGATCAAGAGAATGCTTTCTTTAGCTAAAGGGTTGTTCTCTTTTCCTTCCTTCCCTTATTCCCTCCTTTCCTCCCTTCCTCCTTCTCTCCCTCCCTCCCCTCTGTTGTTCTCACTCTGTAGCCCGCACTGGCTTCAAACTACAGTCTTTCTGCCCCACCCTCATTAGACCTGAAGTTAGTTTAAGGACTCTGGATAGGTGTTGGCTTAAGTTTGTTTTTCTTTTATTTTGTTCTATTATTATTTTACATGTATGGGTGTTTTACTGCATGCATGTCTATGTACCTGCTGCAATCTTCCCTCCCTCCTTCCTTCCCTCTTTCCCTCCCTTCTTCCCTCCCTCCTTCCTTCCCTCTCTCCCTCCCTCTTTCCCATCTTTCCTCCCTCCCTTCTTTCCTTCCTTTCTTCTTCCTTTCTTTTGTTTTCTTTTGGAGGGGTGAGACTAGCAGGGTTTTTAATAGGATCCACTTCCTTTGAAGAAAGTCTGGGTAATTTTATAGATTGAGTATTATTCAGAGAGTCTCATTAGGCAAAGCGAGAGAAAGAGATATGAAATTGAGACAGAAAACCAAGCACCTGGAGTGTGAGCATCAATCTTGATTTCATTTTAATGAAATAACTTCATGTGTTTTGAAATATAGCAGGAGAGATAAAAGGAGAAACAGATTGAAATCTAACTCTGAAAATTCCAGGCTGTATATACTTGGGAAAATGACTCGTGATTAGTTTTTTAAAAGATGAAATGGAAATACTAATAAATAACTTGAAGTAGCTGATATTATTACCTATGCTCATGGGCTATATGCCAGGCATGTCTGTTAGTCTTTCTGTCTCTGTGACAAACACATGAGAAAGGTTTAATGGAGGAAGGAAGTGTTAAAGAAAATTTAAAAGTAGTTGTTTCTTGTTTATCTTGGCTAGCTTCCAAATAAGTGAGACAGAGACTGTTAGATTTATCCAATCAACCTTTATGGCACAACAACTGACTAGTTATTAATCTATTCTAATCCTCTCAGCTCATCTGGCTATCTTCCAGCCAAAATCCCTGAGATACTTGCATTTTAGAATTGATACGGCTCTCTCTGCTCCAGATGTTTTCCCGTGGTGTCTCTTGGATCTCTTTTTTTTTTTTTTGTGGTAAATCCTCCTCCTCCTCTTCCTCTTTCTCTCCCCCTCCCCTGGCTGGGGTTGGAAGTCCAGTCCTATTGTCTCTTCTGTTCAGCTTTTGGGTGATCAGCCTTTATTGACAAGTCGGAAATCAATGGGGAACAATGTTTACACAATATTGAGGCAGGAGATACATAGAATAATCATTACAGTGCCATGTCTGGATTGCAGCCAGATAGGAGGGCAGAGAAATCAGCATTTGAATAATACAAGGGCAATCTTTACACAGTGCACAATAACATTATGCCTACAAGGAAGGATTTTTGTCTGGCTCATGATTTCAGAGGTCTTAGGACATAATTGGCCAGCTCCATTGTTGTGGTTTCTGGTGAGGCTGAATGTTGTGGTAGGCTGTGTGTGGCAGAACAAAGTTGCTCACCTCACTGTGTTCAGGAAACAGAGAGAGAATGACAGTGTTACAGGTTGACTCTTCCTCCTCCTCTTCTTCCTTCTCCTCCTTTTCTTCCTCCTCCTCCTCTTCCTCCTTTTATTCTACCTAGTCCATAGCCTATAGTCTGCTGTAGCTCATGGTCAGGGAAGGTCTATCTCCTTAGCAAATTCTCCTGGAAACTCACATGAACCCAGAAGTTCCGCTCAAACTGAAAACTGAGATGTGCTTCATGACATGCAACGATCGTAATTCCTGACACACATCTTTCTAGAGCCTGTGGTATCTCACGTGGGGTGAAAGTAGCCTGCACTCAATAAGCTTGGAGCTCTACTAGGGAGAGTAAAGCCGTCTGTGGTTCCAGCAGATACCTATGAGAGTCACTGTAACCTTTGCTGAGGCTGACCTTATCATCGACTTTCTCTTCCAGTTGTCTGTATCTTGATGACTTGGCCAGGTGTCCTTGGTGACGTTGTCCCCTGTCTCTTTCTTCTAGAACTCTGAAGGTGGACTCTATGTATGCATGAACACATTTTTGGCCTTTGGAAGGGAACACGTTGAAAGACATTTTCGAAAAACTGGACAGAGCGTGTACATGCACCTGAAGAGGCACATGCGAGAGGTGAGCTGGATGTTTGGAGAAGGTTCCTGCATGTTCGCTACGGGGATTTCCCTTCACGCTCAGAACTCCATATTCTCCATGACAGGAAACGGCAGCAGCGTGTAGACACTCCGAGGTTCCTTCCCACCCCTGTCCTTTACCTTAGCTAGTTTCATTTTTCTTCTTCTAGGCCACCAGTTGGAATTAAGAGGCCATGTTGTTGATTGATTGGAAAAATTAATTTTAAGTTTAAAAATATAAAAATGTACAAAACTACGGTATCCCAGTGTTTTCCTTAAGCAGGAGAAGCGACTGTCTTGAAAGTTCATATCTCTTTGTTTCTTTAAAAAAATTTTAATTTTTAAAAAAGAGAACTTGGACTCTGTAAAAGTTAATTAATTTATTTATTCACTTTAAAACCTCCCTTCTCCTTCCAGTCCCACCCTCAAAAATCCCTCTTTCATTACCCCTTGGGGAAGTCCCGCCTTGGGTACCACCCTGCCCTGGGATATCAAGTCCCAGCAGGATTCAGTGACTCCTCTCCCACTCAGGCTTCACCAGGCAATTCAGCTAGGGGAAAGGGATCCAATGGTAGCAACAGAGTCAGAGACAGTCCCCACTCCAATTGTTAGGGAACCCATATGAAGACCAAGCTGCACATCTGCTACAAATGTGTAGGGGGACTAGGTCAAGACACTGCATGTTCTTTGGTTGGTGGTTCAGTCTCTGTGAGTCCCCATGGGCCCAGGTTAGTTGACTCTGTAGGTCTTCTTCTGATGTCCTTGACCCCTCCAGCTCATTCAATCCTATCTCCCACTCTCCCACAAGACTTCCCAAGCTTTTCCTGATGTTTGGCTGTGGGTCTCTGTATCTGTTTCCATCTGCTTCTGGATGAAGCCTCTCAGATGACAGTTATGTTAGGTTTCTGTCTGCAAGCATAGCAGAGTATCATTAATAGTGTCAGGGGTTGGCTCTCTCCCATGGGATGGGTCTCAAGTTGGGTCAGTCATTGGTTGTCTGTTCCCTCAGTCTCTGCTCCATCTTTATCCCTATGCATCCTGTAGGCAGGACAAATTTTGAATAGAAGTTTTTGTGGGTATGTTGATGTCCCCTTCTCTCCACTAAAAGTCCTGCCTGGTTACTGGAGGTGACCACTTCAGTCTCCTTATCCCCAACTGCTAGGAGTCTCAGCTAGGGTCACCCCCATAGACTCCTGGGAGCCTTCTCCATCCCACATCTCCAGCTAGTCCCAGAGATGCCCCTCCCCCATTGATTTCCACTCTTTCCCAGCCCTCTCTCTCCACACCTGATAATATTTTTTATTCTTGAGACTTTATACATTTATTCAATAAAACATAATCACAGCCACCCACGTTCTTCCTCCAACTTATAGTCCTGAGTTACCCCCAATATGTCTCTTTCAATGATCTATGTTCTATCTCTTGATAACCCACTGAGTCTGTTTAGAGATACCCATATGTGCATAGGTGTGTGACCATCCTCTGGAGCATGGGAGGTCTACCAGTAGCCACCCATTTAAAAGAAGATCAGCTCTTCCTCTCCAGCAGCTGTCAGCTGCTGGTAGCTCCTCAGTAAGTGGTGGGGCCTGGAGAGCACATGCTTCACATGTGCTGGGACTGTGGCTGGCTTGATCTTGTGGAAGTCTGTGCTAAGAACCACTGCTTCTGTGAGTCGATGAGGGTCAGAACCACGTCAAGTCAGAGGGCTGCTTCCTATTCTCCAGCTCCTACGTTATTTCTCTTCTTCCATGATGTCCCCTCAGCCTTGGTGGTGATGGGTTGATAAAGATGCCCCACTTGGGATCGAACATTCAGTGTCTTATTCTGAGCACTTTGACTGGTCGGTCACAGATCTCAGAGTTGATTGACTGCCCACTCAGAGAGAAGTGTCTTTGACCAATATTGAAAGAAATCTAGGGCTATAAATAAACACAAATGTTTAGAAAGCAATGACAATGTGACCATGTAGCAAAATTATAATAGCAGACTCTATCTACCTATGGTAGATAGCAAAATTATAATAGCAGATTCTACCTGAGTAGACTGTACCTACATAGATAGGCCTATGACCAACCCTGCCATGGTCTTTTGACGAGGCTTACGGTATCAAGCATGAATCTCTCTCTTGTGGAGTAGGGCTCAAATCCAACCAGAAAGCAGTTAGTTACCCTGTAATGATCAGGCCAGTAGGAATATCTTTCATGTCAGGCTGATGTTCCCTCATGTGGGGTCTAGCACTTAATAAGACCAATGAATTTCCTTTTCTCTCAGAAGCTTACCTAGAAACTGTGAAATCTAGCCAGTGGAAAGGATGGTTCTTGGTTTGTTTGGGATTGATTTCTCTATGTCCTGCAGCCAGATGAGTGGCATATTCAGCAGTAGGGTCTTACCATGGAGTTATGGTGAGTGACCAAGGGTAACCGAAATATCCTGTGCTGTTTGAAGACCTTCAGGGGCCTTGGACCCTGCATTTAATAACCCATGTTTTCTAGGAGTGGCATTGTCCTTCCATGTACAGTAATTCTGGTTGAACTCTTTCAAAGTTATATTTTGAAGTTGGCTTACTAACAAGTGGGTGTCTATGTAAGGTTTTTCATATATCCTTAGTTTTGGTTAGCTCACCCTAAGTTCTGGGATTTACCGGTGTGTGTTGGGGATTGACCTCAGGGCCTAGTGCATGCCAGGCAAGCACTCTGTCAATGAGGGTATAGCCCCAGATTGCTTTGAAGCCCTTCATAACCCCCAGAGGCAGCACCACTCATCCTCATTGCTATTCTCACGCACATCATTATATCTGTATTTATGTATGGATAGTATGTAGTATGTCGTGTGACCATGCATTTTAAAGATGAAGATGCACACCCCTGCTCTTTCTCACCTGTGATTCCGCAGAGTGCCTCACCACCACACTCAGTGTTGTTCTGGACTCTAGTCACACTGAGATGCATGTGGATGTATTCACTTCATATTCATTCAGAGATGTTTAGTATTCTCTCCCAGGCTTATCTCTAAGTTCCTTCCTTCTCCTATTGCCGAACGTTTAGATTTCTTCTGTTCATTGCCACGCCAAAAAGTGCAACCTTGAACATTGTAATGCATTTTCTACAGACACCCTTGTGCAAAGATTTTTGTAAGAAACTTACCCTAGAGATCCCACTGGCTTGTGGGTGCCAACCTTCAGCTTGTCAGGAGAAGGGTAATTCTACCCAGTGTATTAGTGCCAGGGTGTCTCCCTGTCTAAGTGGTGAGGAATGTCTGTTTGTCCACACCCTCATTGTTCTTTGGCCAGACTTTCAGTCTTTGCTAGTCTAATAATTGAGAAGGGACATAAAAATATTTGGCATTTCATTCTGTGGTGATTGACTATTTTCTTATGTATTCATAGTCATTTAGAAAGTTATGATTATCATTCAGTGTCACCTTAGTTACTTCTCTGTAGTTACTGTTCTATTGCTGTGAAGAGAGCTTAACTCTGATCCCCGAGCATAAGGTGGGGGGAGGGTAAGAAGAGGGAGAGGAGAGGGGGAGGGGAGGACAGAGAGGGAGGGGAACAGAGGGAGGGAGAGTTAGAAGAGAAAAGAGAGGGAGGGAAGTGGAAGGGGAGGGAGAGGGACAAGTGAAGGTAGAGGGAAAGAGACAGACTGAGGAAACCTGAGAGGGAGACTAAGAGAGATTGAGAGATTGAGAGAGAGAGAGAGAGAGAGAGAGAGAGAGAGAGAGAGAGAGAAGGCCTGAGAGAGACTGAGACTGGGCAGCCCATTCCCAGTGACACATCTCCTCTAACAAGGTCACACGTCCCAATCCTTCCAAAAGCAGTTCCACAGGACCAGACTTTTAAATATATGAGCCTATGGTGACAATTCTCAATCAAACCACCCAAGGTGTGTGTGTGTGTGTATGTGTGTGTGTGTGTCATGTAGGTCAGAGGACAACTTTTGCAAGTGGGTTTTCCCTTTCTATCATGTGTTTCTGAAATTAAACTCAGGTCATTAGGCTTGTATGCCAAGTGCTTTTACCCACTAAGCCATCTCTGGCCCCTCATTTTTGTTACCGCTTTTATTTTATTTTATTGCAGATTTATTTGATTACTGATATTGTTAGTTTTCAAATATCCATCTTATATAGTTCTAATAATTTACAAAATGTCTTTGATCTTCTACATAGTGGATTCTGATTTGAGTTTTACTTCATTTCCCATGTCACCATACCTGGTATGCCAAGAAGTCACAGTTTCAAAGATAAGCTTTGGAATATTTAATATTTGTCCTGATAATGTGTTGCTCACCTGTGTCTTCTGTTAGGACCTGGGATAATTCTTATGACGTTCAGGTCACTTTACCATCTTAGTGTAAAGGGATGGAATTAAAATGGAGGCCGAGAGACTTTACTTGCTCAGGGTCACAGGGGTGGTGGTGTCGTTGTGGACTGCTGGTGACCTCGTTTGTGTGATTCTGCATCTACACCTTTACCTTAGTGATTCCGTCTTTGGTGGCAACCCCCACTCATTTTTGCCCTTTTGCCTGTGTGTTCCTATTTTGATCTGCTGTTCTCTGGGCTCCAGGCCTCCAGGCCTGTCACTTGCCCTGCTTGCCTCTTATGACTCATAGCTTAAAACACTGTATCAACAACTGTCTCCCTAACTGACCCTTGCCCTTAACAACGCTCCAGATGTTATCCAGTTGATACATTGATGCCTCCCTGTACTAATGCTGGAACTCTCCCACCACTGTGGGGTTTGAGATGACATAAGTCCATTTTGCGTTGCTATAATGAGATAGCCTAGCTTTATAAAGAAAGAGGTTTATTTACCTTATAGTTTGGGGTCTGGAAATCCAAAAAGCATTGTACAGGTTCTGGTAAGATCCCACAAAGGACTTGTAGATGGCAGAGTCTGCCCGTGTGGAAGGCACATTATGAAACAGGAAGTAGGAGAGATGGGACTCCACAGTTCTTTCTGAGGACGTACCCTGAGAGTACAATTTGCCTCAGTTTTAACGTTCTTATTCTTGCCCAATACCGTGCAAAGGGACAAGCTTACAATACAAGAGCCTTTGAGAAGAGGAGTGGACAGTGTCTAATACTCGGCCATGCAGGACCAGCATCCTGGCCTCAGTCTTCTATTTGGCCCTTCGATTGCTCTGTGCTCTCCCAATCTTCTGAGTGGCCACTGAGCGCCGGCTGCTTGCCTCAGGTAGTGCTTAGTCACTGTGTTTAGCCTTGGATTCTACATAGTCTGCAGGGACCTGTGACTGTATTAGTATTTCTCACCTTCTGGAGCTGCCTGCCTGTGGTTTTCATCCCTTTTTCCCTCACTCTGACAGAAAGCTACATACAGCTGTCTTTGTCTTCCCAGTTGCCCCTGCTTTGGGGAACTCACTGTGCTTACCTCCTCTTTCCTGTGACTGGGTCTAGCTTCTTTCCTCAGGTCTTCAAACGGAACAGTCCACCCTCTCCTTCCATCCTCTTGTAGTTAGATTGTGATCTTCAACTGAAGCCTCTTAAACACCTTTTCCCCCAGTCATGGCTGTGTCTCCTTTCAGGGCTCACACTGCATCTGACTGAGTAATCCTGCAGATCCCTGGAAGTGTCTGCCTTCAGTGAGAGCTTGGTTGCCACACCTGCTGGATTCATTTTAGGTCTGAGGTTACTTTACGTTCTAGGAGTTTGAAGATTTGAGACTGCCCCTCGGCATTCTTTTTCTGGCACCACCCATTCTTGTCTCTCTTTTCTGGCTCCTTTTAAGCTCAGGCCCTTCCTTTGGTTAGTTGTTAGTTACATGCCTTTCCTAGGATGCAGTATGACCAGCCTGCTCTCTTTCTCTGAACATGCTCATTTTCCCCGTCCTTGTTTGCATGTTCTAACTGGAGGCTTCCGAATAAATCGCTTCCCGGAACTGGATTGGGCCATCCAAATCTGATCTCTGGTTTTCTTCTCAGTGTCTCAGAAGCTCCTCAGGTTCAGCATGCCAGGCTACACACAGCATTCTGTCTGCAAGCCCCACCCTTCCCTGTGAGTTCCCTAGATCCAGACGATTTTTTGGGGGGTATGGGGGTGAGGGTGATTTTCTTGTGGATCTTCCTGGTAACCAGGTCTTGTTACTTGAGCTTCCAACACAGTTCTGAAGTCCATCCAATCTCCACTAACCTGGCTGCCGTCGCTAGAGTGTTCCTGTGGTAGACATGTCCTGTAACTTGCTGATTAATTTTCCTTCCTTTAAACACAGAACTTTATGTTTTGGCTCATGATTGGGACACACAGCCTCTTCAACCCTTTCTTACTGCACCAAATTTGTGTTCTCCACATGGCTGCTTCTCCGTCCTGGAATGTACCGTGGCTTAGTGCTGGGTAGTACGTTCTCCATATGTATGTGATTTTTAAAATCTACTTATGTCCTCATTTCTCTTTTACCTGTTGTATTCTCTGCAGTTAAAAATATATCCATTTACAAGCAGGGAGGTGGTGGTGCAGGCCTTTAATCCCAGTACTAAGGAGGCAGAGGCAGGCAGATTGAGGCCTGAGCTTGAGGCCAGCCTGGTCTACAAAGAGTGTTCCACCAGGACAGCTAGGGCTACATACAGAGAAATCCTGTCTCAAACAAACAAACAAACAAACAAACAAACAAATAGTCCATTCACCTATACATCCTACTTACCACCACCTATCCATCCATCCATTTCTCCCTCTCCCCTCTCTTCTTCCCTTCCTCCCTCCCCCTCCCTCCCTCCCTCTTTCCCTCCATCTATGCATCCATTCATCTGTCCATCCATCCATCCATCCATCCATCCATCCATTCATCCATCCATCTTTTCATCCATCCATCCATCAATCCATCTGTTCATCCATCCTTCCATCCATCCGTCCATCCATCCATCCACTGACCCATCCTAAGTATCTTCTATATTTGAGGACCAGTGTTCTTCTTACATGACCAGTCCTATCTTATCTCCAGATAAACCAACCATTTCCTCCATTAGTTGTTCCATCTCTTGGATTTCTCTTCGTACTTCCCATAACCCACTGTGCTTTCTGCCTGTACTCAGTTACCCTCTGTGTTGGTGAGTTCCTTGGAAGAAGAACCTGTGTTTGTTCAATTTGCTCGAATATGGAACTTGACAAATGGGCACGGTGCTATTTGCTCGGGAGGAGTTTCAGTGCTTGAGCCCTGCCATAGGAGCAGGCCTTTAGATGTTAGTCCTATTCTTTTTCCCACGTAGGGCGTATTCTAATCCGAGTCTGTGGTTTGAACCAACCATCAGGGAACTAACACACACTCCAGCCAGCCTCCACACAGATCCGCTTTTTCATTTCCTTCTTCCATCTGCAGAAATAGAGATGGAACAAGACCACAGAAGTCTGAAGTCTACAGTGTTTGTTGAGACAAGCGGCCTGTGGATTTTGAAGAGAATCTTTGGTATAGGTCTTCCTTTTACTCCTTCCCCCACACAATGCTCACTTTTTTGAGAGAAGTGAGTGGTGGGGAGGGGACAGAGGTTCTGAAATCATGGAAGGGAGGGATTCTAAGGAGATACCTAGTTGGCGTTAGAGTTTGGAGAGATATGACTTTGAGCTAAGTGTTCTGTAACTTTAAGATTTCTATGAGGACAACTGTAAACCCATAGTAGAAGCTATTGAATCAGTGTAAGAATAACTAAGAGGAGTTGGCTTTCAGTATCAAATAATAAAATGTGGGAAAGTAGACTTAGGACCCACAGGACAAGCATATGAGAAAGAAATGCACAGTGTGTCCTTGACTCGTGTAGCTGTGTGAAAAGGTCCTGGGGTGGACCCTGCTTACAATAAACCTGTGTTCTTCTCTAGTAGCCAAGAAGATATGTGTATGAAAAAATGAAAAAAAAAAAAAACTATTGTAATCATATTCAACTGCTACTGTACAACCATTTGATGGTTACTGCTGAGGACTCTCACCAATGGGGAACATACGACATTTGCCATGGCAGCAAGCTCTCTGTTAGTTCTCCAAAAACATTTAGATGGGTCTATTTATCTTTTCAGATGATCAGAATATCAGTGACTATATATCAACAGTCAATAAGTCCCTGAACAGTTACTGTTGAGCATACCCAGGGACAAGGACTGAGAATCCCTGTGTAGAAAAGGGAGAAGGTAGCTCAGCACAATTTTCTTTCCCAAGTCTGCCCCTTATAACGGACTCTAGCTCTCCCAGGAGGGAGCACAGACCACCAAAGTTCAAGAATCAGCTTCATCTCCTTCTCTGGTTTGTACTTCCTTTCCAAGCGGGATTGCTTTAAAAGTCAATAAAAACAAACAAACAAACAAACAAACAAACAAATAACACATAGTGTCTGCAAAGATTGAGGTCCAGTTTCTGCTTCTTCCAACATCTCTAGTCCAGGAGAATATTTCCTCTTGGCCTTTTATTCTGGGGAACATCTGTGCCACACCCTTTGCTATTGGACTGTATTTTATGGGCTGTATTTTAAGGATCTGTTCTTTTTCTTTTCAGAAGGTAAGAGGAGCCTCTGGTGGAGCTTTACCCAAAAGGAGGAATTCCAAAATATTTTTAGGTAAGATAATTATCAATGGTGTGAGTGCTACATTCTGCCTTCCCCTGTCTTCTTATGTCTAGGAATGAGATGAGGCACCCCGGTTTATACACTGTCTCCCTTTTTATTTTCCTAGCCGTGGTTTGAGTGTGAAATTGGACCCAGGGCTTTGAAGCAATTAAGGCAGCTAGAGAGGAATTACGGTCCTGTTGGTGGTCTCTTTCTGTGTTTCTCCTGTCTCTGTCTCTGCTTCTGTGTCTTTTTCTGTCTCTAATGTCTCTGTGTCATTCCCACCCCTCCCCCACCCCTGTAGTCCATGGTCGATGTCAGGTGTCTTTCTCAATCAGTCACCCTCCTTATTTTATAGACAGGGTCTCTCACCAAACCTGGAGCTTAGCAAGCAATTCAGTTAGACTGGCTGGCTGGCAAGCTCCGGGAATCCTCCTGCCTCTGCCTTTCTAGCACAGGGGTTACAGGCACGTGCCTGTACCTGGATTTTTATTTATTTATTTATTTTTATTTTAGTGTGGGTTCTGGGGATCAAATGCAAGTCTTCATACCTGGATGGCCAGAGTTGTACAAGCCCCGAGAGCCCTTTTGCTCTCTTTCTTTCTTGTCTCAAAGAGAGAGTCTTTTTTTTTTTTTTCTTTTAAAATTTAAACAAACAATGGGTCTTATTAGACTCAAACTGATGTTTTCAACAATACTTAAGAACATTTTGGCCTCAGGAAACAACCAAGAGCACTGTATCACAGCCACCTGACATATTTACTTAGCCCTCCCAATGTCTTATAGTTCTTCAGCTTAAACTTTTTAAAAGACTTATTCTACGTGCATGAATGTTTTGTTGGCATGTAGGTCTGAGCACCATGTGGAACCCTGCTTCAGTGGAGGTCACAGAGTGTGTCAGAACCCGTGGAGGTTGAGTTGTGGATGGTTGTGATCCACCATGTGGGTGCTGGGAATTGAATCCAGGTCCTGTGCAAGAACAAGTTCTCTTCACCCAAGGCATTCTGCATCCCTCACCAGTGGTTCTTAACCTTTCTCATGCTACAACCCTTTACTACAGTTCCTCACGTTGTGGTGGCTCCCAACCATAAGATTCTGGTTTGCTCCTTTATAACTGGAATTTTTCCTTCTGTTGTGAATCATAATGTAAACAGCTGACATGCAGCATATCTGATATGTGACCCCCAAAAGGGTTGCAACTCACAGGTTGAGGACTATTTCCTTAGACTAAGCAAGTCAGCTCAGTCAATCAACAGGTTCGCCAGGGCAGGAGCGAGGATGAAAAAGAAAACAGACAATTAGACAACATTGTAGAGTCACCCCAGCCAGTTCTGAGGCTGAGGCAGGTTTATTTATTTACTTATTTATTTTGCCAATCTGCTTTTATGCTATTTTAATTACATGCAAGTAATAAGGTCAAGCAGTACAATAAACACAAATAGTCAAGGAACAAGCAAGGCAATAAACAAGGTCCCATGATCACTCCCGTGATCACTGTTTCTAAGGGCTCATCACCGTGACCAAGATATCTGAGCCTACTTCCCTGTCCTAGCCCAAAGTCATATTTGTGCTTGAAGCCTACTTCTTTATTCTAGCCTAAAATCAGATTCCTGCCTGAGCTTACTTCCTTGCGATGGCCCAATGACAGATTCCTGCCTGAAGCCCATTTCCTTGTCCTTGGCCAATATCGGATTCCTGCCAAGTGGCCCCAAAAGCTCTTCACATTAGACTATTTTTAATAAGTGATACTTTGAAGGGCACTCCTCATTTATTTTGTAGAAAGCATTTTATTTGGTGTTTTTCATGAGGATCTGAAGTCGTGTGTTTTAGCAAGACTAGTACAGAGGCGGTGAGTCCTGCTCAGTTGCTGGTGTTGAGACGTGTGTGATATGCTGATATGACCTCATGCTGGTGATGTTGAACTTGATCACTTGCTAAAGTGGTGTCTACTGAGGAGATGGCTCAGACAGCAGCCTGATCCACAAACAGGGGCACCTGAACTCAGATCCTGAGCACCCATGCTAAAAGCTGGGCATGGTAATGCATGTTTGTAATTCCACAGCTCAAGGCAGAGATAGGTGATACCTGGGGATCACTGGCAGCCAGCCTAGACTACTTGGGAAGTTCGTGGCCAGCGAGAGATCCTGCCTCAAAAATAAGGTGGAGAGTAGTTGAAGAAACTACCTGACATTAATCTTATACACACACACACACACACACACACACACACACACACACACACACACTCACTCACAGTTTTCACCCCCACACATGTACATACAGCTACAAACTAAAATGTTCAATCAGGAACGTCCCAAAGGTATTACCTGGATTAGCCTGCTAATTTTAGCACCAATCAGTAGATCTTGCCTGCGACAATGATTGCTACTGTTGTTTGATTTTCCTCATTAAGAAGAGCTAGTCTTGCTTACGCAAATGACTACTGGTTTCTAAATCACAAAAGTATCCCAGCTTCAGATTTTGTGCTAAGCTTCTGCTATGGTTTTTCTCAGCAATAAAAAAAATTGATATTATCTGACAGAGTGTATGTATGTCTCTGAGTGGTTACAATTATTATTTGAAAGACATTTCAATTCTGTTCGCATGGTATGACTTCATTTTAATAAAAACAACTGTACACATTATTGTCTACATGTGCCTAAGTGTATACATGCATGCATGTCTATATTTGTGTAGATACATGTATGCATATGTACATATGTGGATGCAGGCACATTTGTGCGTGTCCTGCACAGCACACACATGTACATATTTGTAATACTGGCAGCGTCTAGGAGATTACTAACAGTACCTCTTTTCTTAGACTAAGTTGTTTCTGATTCTCGTTCTCTTTTGGCTTATCCATGTTAAAACATTTTGTTTGTTTGAGCTGTGGTCTTTCTATATTGCCCAGGCTGGTCTGGAATTCCTTGGTCTAAGTGAGCTTCCTTTTTCAGCCTCTTGAGTAGCTGGGACTACTGTGTGCATCACCACACCCAGCTGGCTTTTCTCTGTCAGATGTGTTATTGTAACAAAAAGAGACTGAGGGGTTGGTACTGTGGCCTGCCATCTGGCATGAGAGCTGGAGTTGGGCTCCTCAGCAACTATAGCCACATATATGTCAGGTGTGGTGGCACATGTATAACTTCATCACTGGAGACAGGGAACACATTGTCCAGCCAGTTGGACTAATGAGATCCACGTTTAGTAAGAAACCCTGCCTCAAAAAAAAAAAAAAAAAAAAAAAAAAAAAAAAAAAAAAAAATTGAGAGTAATCAAGAAAGACACTTGATGTCAACTTCTAGCCTTCAACTTGCACGTGCAAACATGTATGTGCACATGTGCACACACAGACAAACATACACAAAGACAGATGAATTGTTTGAGAAGTGAAGCCATTGAAACAGCCATAGAGCTAGGTTTGCTTCTTGGCTTGGTCCTTAGTACTGTGTGCTGTCCAGACTGTGTCTTCTCTCCTGCTCCCAGCTTGTAACTCCCTTGAGGAGCCTCGCCTGGAGAAGCTTTTCTTCCCTGGCAACCTTTCTCATTGCACAGCTAACCCTGAATCTCAAGCCTCACCAACCACTGGACAAACAGCCAAGCTACGTAAAATAGCCTAAAGTGAGCTCCGAGGCGGAAAGGGTCAAGCCATTACAGGTCGGTGTCCCAGCACCTGCCACTGTCATCTAGAATGTGACCTTTTGCCAGTCAGATGACATCAGTGAGGTCTTTGTAGGGGTAGTAACCATTAAGTGATTTGACCTTGTTGTTACTGTTGTTTCAGGTTTTGCACACAGGATCTCATGTAGCCTAGGGTGCCCCCAAACTCACTAGAGTGGAGGTTGACCGGGAACTTGTAATTCTACTGCCTCCATCCCCCAAGTGTTAGGATTACTGGCGTATGCCACTATGATCAGCTTTTTAAATAATAACAACTAATGACAATCATTATCATCACCATCATCCACATTTTCTTTGGCTGCATGAAGGAGTTAGCTAACCTCTTTGCTTTCAACTTTGGTGTTGAAAGACTTTTGAGCTTTTATTTTTCTAGCAGTTATTTCGATTGCAAAGGTTATTGTCAAGCAATGGTTTGAAAAATGAACGGGAAGGCAGCCTCCGAGTCCTTGTTGCTGCCCACCACTGTGTTTCAGTGAAGCCTTTGAGACAAGTTTCGATCTGTGCTTCCTCAGCGGTCTAGAGCTCTGAAACTCACAGGACCGCTGTGTGGTCCCATTCTAGTGCAGACCCAGTGCAAGCATCCTCGGCTGCTGTGAGTGTGTGCTTGTGATGATTGTGGCATGCCCAGCAAATGGCAGGTTGTAGCTCTTTCCTCTGTCTTTTTGCTTCTGCAGTTTTCCCCAAGGTTTGGTAAATATGGTTTAAGTGCTTTGCATAGGGCTGAGCCATACTCAGTCACTTATTTTCACTACTCTGTGATGCCACGAGTCTCTGCATCACCAGCATTCACTGGAAAGAGAAGCTTCCTCGACTAAGGCTGAGAGTAGCATTTGTCTATTGGCATAAACATAAATATTTAGTAGGCAGCTTGATTCTGTGTCAGGTTAGCTAAACCATAATATTCAGTTCCCCTGTGTGACCTATGATCTCCCAACCAAACATATATATTACATACATACATACACACACACACACATACATATATATTTAAACAAAGTTTATAGGGGCTAGGTTTGGATTCCCTCCTGTGGAGTAGACTTCTAATCTAGTCAGGTATGATTGGTTACCTATTTAATAGTGTCTTAGTCAGGGTTTCTATTCCTGCACGAACATCATGACCAAGAAGCAAGCTGGGGAGGAAAGGGTTTATTCAGCTTACACTTCCTCATTGCTGTTCATCACCAAAGGAAGTCAGGACTGGAACTCAAGCCAATCAGGAAACAGGAGCTGATGCAGAGCCCATAGAGGGATGTTTCTTACTGGCTTGCTTCTCCTGGCTTGCTCAGCTTGTTTTCTTATAGAACCGAGGACTACCAGCCTGGGGATGGTGTCACCCACAATGGGTCCTGCAACTCTTGATCACTAACTGAGAAAATGCCTTACAGCTGGATCTCATGGAGGCATTTCCTCAAGGGAGGCGCCTTTCTCTGTGATAACTCCAGCTTGTGTCAAGTTGATACACAAAACCAGCCAGTATAAGCAGTAGTACCCCTTTTGATGTTTTTGCTTGTTGGGCACAGGATAGTATTGGTGTCCTGACGCCTCTTTGACAGCATATATTACAAAGAACATGTCTGCCAAAGAGGCTTCAGGACACTAGTACATGGAGCCAGGAATGCCAGAGGCAGATAAGTCTTGTTCCTTTTCTCTGAGCTATACTGAAGCATGTGGAATCCCATCATCTCCACACTCAGATGACTTGCAGAAGAGCCCTGCATAACATGGTCTTTCTGAAACTCATTTCAGCCTTGCTTCAGAGCTGGACCAGCTCTGGTGTGTGTGTGTGTGTGTGTGTGTGTGTGTGTGTGTGTAGGCTCCTTGTGTTATTTGTTAGGAATTTAGAGAAGAAAATGAGGAGGATGGCAATGATGGCAGTCACCTACGGAGGCTCTAGACTCTAGAGCATCCTGGATCCAACTCCAGGTTCCTGCAGACCTCATTCTCTCAAATCTCCCCACCTGTCCAGTAGGTGACTCATTCAGAGCTGTACTCTTAGCAAAGGCCGGAGCAGGCTTTTTTTTTTTCTTCACTTTATTTATTCAGGCCAGGTAATATTTGAGAAAGCACTAGGTGAATATGTTTTCTATAGAGAAGAAATAGGTCATATCTGGTGCGTACAGGGTCCATTCACAAAAGGGTGAGATTCATGCCCTGTCCCTTACAACTTCTATGTGCATAATATGTTAATAATAGAGGGATGGGGAGAGGGAGCAACTCATTTGAAACTTCCGTTTCCTCAGTTTCCTCCCTTCCTTTCCAGTTTTTGTGCATGGGACTAAAACAAAGCTGCCTTTGCCTTGAGGGTCCCTTGGTATTTATTTTCATTGTTATGCAGTAAATGTTTCTACACTTCTGTTGTGGTGCTGAACTGACTGATCACCTTCCTCACTGAACATTTAATTCTAACTTTTGTTATAGATGGTGGAGCCTCAGTTTTTTATATGACACATCTACATTGAATTATTCCCTTTTTTGTTTGAATTATTCCCTTTCAGTAAGTTTCTTGAGTTGCTTCTTAAACTACTTGACTCTTCCTTGAAACCACCCTTTACAGTACTGGGGGTCTTGAAACCACCCTTTACAGTACTGGGGTCTTTATTTGGATGTTTTTGATTCTTAGGATTTTTAAAGAGTCTTTTATTATGTTTGGCTTATACTTTCGCTGTTTTTTTTTTTTTGTTTGTTTTGTTTTTAAACTTAAAATGATCCTGCTTTTGAGAGTGAAAAGCTGAGTTGCACATGGAAGTAGACCAGCATTTTGTTAAAGGTGATAATAGAACTTAGATTATTGGTTCTCAAGTACCTGTTGTAGTCCGTGTAGCCCAGGAACTTTCCATAGAGTCTATGTGTCTGTGTGGCTTTGTATGTGACTGCAGCATCACATGACTGTCTTTGTCACCATAGTCCCAAACATACAAACACACAAACATGACCTGGGACACTGGCACCCCTTGCGAGGGCAAGGCTGCACCATCCATGGAAATATTATGACCAGTCTTTTCCTTGAGCTATGAGCTAACGTTCAGCAGAGAGGAGCCGAGCACAGAAGGTGCCTGGCAGGGCGGGCTGCAGAGACCTGTTTTATTAATGGAGAATTCTCTAGGTCCTAGGACAACAGGACTGCTCAAACGATGTGTTTCTTCTGGCTTACAAGATTCCAACCACTGTTAGAGATGAGGAGAGCAGAGAGAAGGAAGGCATAGTGAGAGAGAAGGCTGGGTTTCTAGATAGCTGCTTCTGTTTATTGGAGACCTACCTTGTGTTTGCTCTCTTCTCTACCAGGTCTTATGTCTTTCCTGTGTCAGGGGAGTGCTATCTTCTCCATGCTGGACACAAGGGCAGTACATGGGGTAGAGTTTGTGACTTGATTAAAGTTGTGTTAAATGTGTGAGCAAGCACTGAAGCCAGCCTTACCCACTCTGAAACTCATGTGCTTTTGGGTAGGAGAAGTCGCTGTTAGTAAAGTGCTTGCTGTGGAAATATGGGGACCTGAATGCCTCGGCAGACCTCAGGAAATTGGTGTGGTGATGCACGATTGTAATCCCAGCACCAAGAAGGCCAAGACAGGCAGATTTCTAGGGCTCAGTCAGCTCACTGAATCACTCAGCTCCCTGCCAGTGAGAGACCCTCTCTCAAAATACAAGACAAGGACTCCTGAGGAATGATACCTAGATTTGACCTTTGGCCACACACACAGACACACAGACACAGACACAGACACAGACACAGACACACACACACACACACACACACACACACACACACACACACACACACACATGCGCGCACGCATGCATACACCCTTGTTTCCTTTGATCTGGTGAGATTATGGCCCTAAGCTCATAATGCAAACATCTGTTTCTTCAAAGTGTATGAATTCCTGTCTACCCTGTGAAACTTCATGATGTGACCCAGTCATTTATAAACAAATCTGCACCTCTCAGGAAAGACGGCAGGGCCCGTTTCTCCCAGTGTGGGGTAGGAGGATGGCCAATCCTGTCAGGGTTGGATCTTGTCTCTGGTGTTTTAACTCTGTGGGTTCCCTGTGAGGGCTGCCTCGGCAATGGGCCACCTTTTCCTTACTTCTTTTCTTTGTTTTTATTCTCTCCTCAGATCTAGATCTGGATGACGATTTAAATAGTGACGATTACGAATATGAAGACGAAGCCAAACTTGTTATATTCCCAGACCACTATGAAATAGCCCTTCCTAACATTGAGGAGTTACCAGCCCTGGTCAGTGAGTGTGCATGTGGCTGCATGTTGTGTGTGTGTATGCGCGTGTGCGTGCGCATGCATGTGTGCTTGCATGTGTGTGTGTGTGTGTGTGTGTGTGTGTGTGTTGGTGGGGAAGGCCGGTCCAGAGGAAGAAGAGGATACAATGGGTGTGGTGGCACCTGCTTGTGATTTCAGCACTAAGGATGCTTAGGTAGGAGAATCATGAGATTGAGGCTAGCCTGGGCTAAATAGTGAGTTCAGGGCTACCCAAAGCCCTGTAGAGAGACTTGTCTCAAAAGCCAACCAAACCAAGCCAACAAAATAAGTAAATAAAAACAAAGTGTGAACAGGAGTATCTGTCTCCTCTGTGATCTCTCAGAGTGGCCTTTCCTGATTGCTGCCCACTCCAGCTCTGCCACCTCTCTTTGGCTTTCATTGCCCATGAGTCCGTGCTTCTCTGGCTTGGCCAATCTGTTGCTGGGATTGTCAAAGCCTGCACCTCACAGGTGCTGGAACAGCTAGGAAGAAATGTGTTTTGGTTGGAGGGATGACAATGTGTTTGTCAGATTTTCATGCTGTTCTCCTGTGTAAGATTCTGTCTGAGAAACTGGAAGAGTTTGCCTGCTGGGACAGCAGCGGTGCAGTTATAAAAAGAAGCAGCTGCTTGTACCTCCCCTTGGCTTTGCTGAAAACCAAGATGGCTTTCTTGTATCTACATTAGTGAGCTTCCCCACTCCCACTCCCTTTCCTGTGTTCTTCTTGAAGTCAGTTTCAAGGACAGGTCTTGATTTTTCTGTGGGAACTGGTGCTGGGTTGGTGGCAGATGGGAAGATGCCTATTGCGATTGATTCTGGGTCCTCTGAGAGGTCCCAGGGTTCCTGTGACCCAAGATGTTTTCCCTTCTTCTCCCTGATTCCTGTGTGGCCTCCAATACTCTATCTGTCTTCTTTTCCATCGTGTGCATGGATGCCTCTGTTTCTTATAGCCTGCTCCAGAAGGCAGTGGGGTCAAAGTGGGTTGAGTTTAGACATGCTAGCTTATTCCTTCCCCATACCACCCTTCAAACTGTATCAGAATCAAAGCCAGGCTAGTGGGTCCCATAACTTTCTGACAGACCCTGACCAGTGAGAACCATCTGCTCAGTTGCTTCTGCCGAAAGGGAATGTTTGTGCTTAGAGTTTCCATGTTCAGAGGGACTAGGTTTCTAACGTACCCTGTCTTCTTCAGATTTATCAGTTAGCTAAATTTAAGACCAGGGAAGTAAGAGCGCTGTGCGTCTGTGCACTACAGCCCTCCTACTTACTAAGTTAAGGCATCCTTTTCCAGATGCAGTGCTCAGTGAGGCCTGTGGAAATGAATTGCCGTTGCTTTTCTCAGATTTCTCGAGCTGACTCATGTGGCTGTTACCAGGAATAAAACCAATTAGTGGATAAAATGGTCTAATGCCAGCCAGCCCTTAGCCTGAAATGTACTGATGCTTGCGTCTCCAATGCTGAGAGTTCTTTTATTTTATGTGCATTGGTGTTTTACCTGCATGTATGTGTGAGGGTGTCCAGAGCCCCTGAAACTGGAGTTACAGATGGTTGTGAGCCGTATGAATGCTGGGAATTGAACTGGCGTACTTTGGAAGAGCAGCCAGTGCTGTTAACTGCTGATCCATCTCTCCAGTCCCAATGCTTATTGCTCCAATTCAATATAATTCAATATAATTGCCATGGGAAAAAAAAAAGTAAAGAAGCACACTGTAAATAAATGTCATGAGGATTTTTTATTCATTCACTTTTTTATGTGAGAAAAGTAAATATTAAGAAAAGGCCTCAAACCAGGCACAGTGAGTCATGCTTTTAATCTAGCACTGGGAGGCTGAGGCAGGAGGATTGCTAGGAATTCACTGCTATATAAGAGCCTGGTTCGAACAAGAACCAAAACAGATACCAAACCACACCAAAGCTCAAAGGACAAAGAGCCACCCACATATACTACTGTTATACCATCCCTTTATTCAGAGTATAAAAAATGAAGAAGTGCCCTGGAAACCCAAAGCTAGCACGATACAGCATAATTTTTAATAACAGTATTTGAGACTACTTTAAAGTGAAAACTTGAATAAAAATTCTTTTTAAGGAATGGTTTAAAAACTGGAAAACAAACGAACTCTGAAGGTAGGCTGAGCAGGTTGAAAGGAAACCTGACTTTCTGTCTCTGGTGCTCGATACAGGTGGTAGCTACACAAAGGACTCTAGTTAGCTCGCTTTCTTTTTATGCGTCTGCTATGTTTTCAGCGTTTGAGGATTCTCTTCTGAACTTTTAAATAAAAAGAAAATGCTTGGTCTGAACAAACCCTTCAACAGATAGTTTTTCCTTCACATCTTGGGTGTGGCAGCACAGAACACTCACATTTGCATCGCCCAGAGAGGCTGACCACCTTTGAATGGAGGGGCTCACCCCGAGGGGCTCCCAGACCCTGGAATCTGAACCTGGGCCTTTACCAGAGGCGCTCCAGAAGTTGTGTGCTTGGACCTGCCCAACAGCTCTGAGTGGAACAGGCTGCTTGGTGCTTGCTGATTGCCAAGCACCAAGACCCCTAGCATGCCTGACTCCAGGCCAACTACGGCATCTCTGGATGTGTTGAGAAGAATCACTACTGTTGGGAATTTGCAACATTCAGCTACCACAGATGTCAAAACACCAGGAGCACAGAGGCGACTGTACATAAAGCAGCAAGGAAGGAACAGGATTTGATTATGTGGCCTTAAAAAAAAATTTTGTAATTATATTTATGTACAGAAAACTCAAGTGTACATTTTTAACCCAGTTTAGTGGCGAGTTCTTCAGCTTTTGCCTTTTCCAGCTTGGCAATGCAAGCCACAGATTTAGGACCCAGGACGTTGCCTCCCCAGTGGCAGCGGATCTCGTCATATCTGTCATTATAATTGGTCCTAATCGCTTCCACCAGCTTAGCTAGAGCACCCTTGTCTTCCGAGTTAACCTGTGTGAAGGCAACAGTGGTGCATGTCTTCCTGTGGACCAGGAAGCCCCAGCCTGGCCTTTCTCTTGATGATGCAGTAGGGCACCCCCTTCTTTCGACACAGGGCAGGCAGGAAACCCACCAGCTCAATGGGGTCTATATCATGGGCAATCACCACCAGTGCAGCTGAGCCTTCTTGTTCTCCACCAAGGTGGTGACTGTATTGACTCCTGCTTGGAGGACAGGTGGTCTCTTAGTTGGGACGTCCCCTTTGCCAGCAGCTTTCTTCTCAGCACGGGCCAGTAGCCTTTGCTTCTTCTGCTTTGTCTCTGGCCTGTATTTGTGGGCAAGCTTAAGCAGCTGGGTAGCTGTTTGCTTGTTTAGGGCCTGGGTGAACTGGTTAATGGCAGGAGGTACTTTGAGCCGCTTATAGAGGATGGCTTTTTGCCACTGCAGCCTGATGTAGCAGGGACATTTGATGAAGCGTATTATATCTCTTTTGGGCTGGATGTCGTGCCCAATGCCGAAGTTCTTGGGCCTTTTCTCAAACAAAGTATTGACCACCTTTTTGGCCTCCTGTTTCTTGATGACGGTGGGAGGAGGGAGGACCTTCTTCCCCTTGGTCTTCTTTCCTTTGGGCATCTTGCTCGGCTGGAGGAGAGAGAAAGAAGAGGGAATTGTGGGTGATAAGTAATCGGCTGCCGACTTAAGCCTTCTTAAGGGTAATTAAGGTTAAGTAATTTAATTTTAATAATGATTGCATTTATCAGGTCTCTAGCAAAATGTCTTGATATTTCCTTTCTTTTTAAACTTATTTGATATATAAAAACATGGATGCAGGACTGGGGGTATAGTTCGGTGGCACAGTGATGGTTTTGTGAAGTGGCCTTTGTTTTGTTCTGCTCTGAGACAGGGTGCTGCTATACTAGGCTAGGCTGCCTTCCATCACACAACCCTCCTGACTCCTGAGTGTGCTGGGATTCATGTCTGTCTTTTCAGACACTTAACATCTTTATGGTGAAAACCTTCAGAATCCTTTGTTATGTGTGAAAACTGTACTATGTGTAAGTATCCAGAATTCCCTTACGTAACCGATACCCAGTTCATTGTACTCACTAATCAGTCTTTATCTTTTGGGCTTGCTCCTCTTCTCAGCTCCAAGTAACTACTTGAGGAAGCTGATGCTGAGCTTCCCGGGACTCACTTTGTAATGTTGCACACGTGGGTGACAGCATGTGGTGCCCATTATTTTTGTACCTGGCTGATGTCACTGACATGATGATTGTCAGTTGTATCCATGCTATTGGAAGTGACTGGATTTTGTTACTTTTCATGGATATCCAGCATTCCGTTGTTCATAAGCGTCATGTTTTCTTTCTCTGGTCGTCAATAGATAGGCCCCCCTTTTGTTTGTTTGTTTGTTTGTTTCTAATTTTTTCTTACCTGTTATGAATTAGTGCTGGAACAGAGATGCTGAATTTCTTAAAATTTAACAATCAACTCATCATCACTCAGAGGCCAGTTTGAACCAGTTCCAGGGCAGCATTGGCTCTGAGGCCTGTGAGTATTAAGGTAGAGTCCAGGTTTCCTCACTTTGGTCCTTGTACTTAGAGCATCATCACTAGCCTCACGGCAGCTACGAGCCTGAAAAGTGCATTGCCAGTGTTTTATGGTGGCCCAGAGGCCCGACGAAATTTTGTTGGATGTCTCCAGAGAAGATGCTAAGAGAAAGAAGATTGTAAGTCAGAGCTCCTGACAGTGCTGTGTGGCACATGGAGAAAGTGCAGAGGAGAAGCATGATCCAGGTAGCTGGGACACGTGCTGTGGCAGCTGCTGGAAGGCTGGGCTGAGGACACTGGTTGCTGGGGTGAAATGCTGAGGCTTCGGGGTCCAAGCACAGAATTGGCTGGGTAGTGGAAGATGCATTGTGATGATTGGCAGGACAGGTCACTGTAGGTTATATACAGGACAGGATGAATAAGGGTAGCCATTTTGAGAGATCTAATATCCACACATGCCTGTGCTGATGG
This sequence comes from Arvicanthis niloticus, assembly GCF_011762505.2. NCBI lineage: Eukaryota > Metazoa > Chordata > Mammalia > Rodentia > Muridae > Arvicanthis > Arvicanthis niloticus. Next base: position 18,328,551 of record NC_047661.1, read on the forward strand.
GACTAAGCTTCCCGAGGTCTGAAAGAAATGTGATTGGCTTTTTTGGTTTTTTTCACTTAGTGTACATTTTCCAGATTTATCCACATTTCATCATATATTGGCATCCCGTTTCTTTTTATTGCCAAATAAAATCCCATTGTACGAACATACTACATTTGGTTTTTTGTTCTATGTATCATTGATAGGCATTTGCTCTGCTTTTGTTCTGTAGCTGAAATGCTATTACAAAAAATCTCTCAGTTTATCCTCCCGCCGGCAAATGTTTTGATGTTTCTTGGATGTATTCCAGATCGACTGGGTCCTGGGCCTCCTGCTTAAGCATTTGAGGAATTACTGGACCATTTTTAAAGTGGCTGCATTGCTACTATCTAGCAGACTTTGGGTTTTGCAGGTGGCTAGAGAAAAGCTCACAGCTCTAGGCTAGGTTGTCAAGAGAAAGCAGGGCATCTTGTCTTCCTGTTCTGCTGAGCCATGGACGCCAAGCAGGACACCACATATATGTTTGGGAATGGACTCGTCTAGCACAGGGACACCCAGACAGGTCCTCTGCCAGTGTCCTAACTGCATTAGACTCAGAAGTGGAGCTGTGTTGTGTACAGTCTTCTCACGTATCCTTGGCCTCGTACCATTTGAGTTGAGGATGTTGGATATATTGGTACATCAGGAGGACCCTTCTAACCCCGCTTGCCAAGTGGGAGGGATTGTTTGTGTGAACTCAAAGCTTGAGCTGATGGGTGAATGTGCTCCCTTGTTCTCCAGTCACCATCAGTACCCCAAGGTCGGGGTCAAATCTAGCCAGACCGAGGGGAACAGACCTCACTGTGGGGTAGTTGAGATCCGTTTATTAAAATAAGCTTTTGAGTTCACTTCTAGATGCTGAGTTCTCAGTGTTGGCTTTGTCTCCCAGGTAACAATTGCTTGTGATGCAGTGCTCAGTTCAAAGTCCCCGTACAGGAAGCAGGATCCAGATGCGTGGGAAAATGAGCTGCCAGTGTCGAAGTATGCCAACAACCTCGTCCAACTGGAGAACGGGGTCAGGATTCCTCCCAGGTGAGAGTCTGCTGGCAAGATGGAAGTTTAGTCTCCAAACTAGTCAAAGCAATATCTGATTTTTTTTCTCTGAACTAGCAATTTTATATTTTCTTACCTGATGCATTTTATTACAAATCCACTAAGAACTGGACATTTTTTTTATTAGAAATAATTCAGATTTTGAAAGACAAAATCCCTCATGTTTTCTCTCCTATGTGGACTTTAGAGTTAAATTTATGTATGTGTGTGCACACATACACGTATGCACATGTGTATTTGTGTATGTACAGATCATGGGGCTTGAAAGGGGATTGTGACTGGCGGAAGAGATCTCTAGAGACAGAGTGAAACAGAGGTGATAGAGTAATAATGATATGAAAACAGAAGGAGAGGAAGAAGCATAAGGAAGGGCCATGGGGGAAGACTTTTCAGAACAAACTATACTAATTCACATGCATGGAATGTCGTAAAGGGACCCACCATTTTATATGCTAACTTTAAAAATGATTTTACAAAAGAAAGAAAACATACACATAAATAAAAATCAAAGAGATGAAAGCTTCTCTCTGAACATTTTTGGACCTTTGCAGCAGGTTCTGAGTGCTCTCAGCCCTCCGCCTAAGCCCAGGTACTGCCCTGCAGCAAAACTGGTATTTACACACATGTGTGTCTCAGGGACTTTCCACCTGCCACGCCTGCTAAGCAGTGCATGGATGGGCAGACATGCCTGGTGAAGTCATTGCCCTTCTGGAACCTCACACTGGCAGCAGAGCAAGTGGATCAAAACCCAGGCCTTCTGCCCCCTTGGGGGACACTTATCCCCTGGAGTTTCTCATTGGGCCTGAGTGCCAGGTGTCCATGGTGGCTTCTTGTTGACATATCTTGCACTGGATTTCTCCTTTCTTATTTGTCTTTTCCATTCTGCTGGGCTCATCCCCCATAATCTAGATCTGAGTTCAGTCTGGGGGGCCTGACTTGAGACAATGTTGGGCTGTCTTCAGGAGGCCAGAATGCTCTCAGGGATTCAGTAGCATCTCTGAAGGCAGGTCTCAGAGAAAGAGCAAGTGGCCCTTAAAGATATGTCCAGTTTCATTGACGTGTGACTACTCTACTTTCTGTCTTAAGACAGTAGTTTTGGGTAGGGCAGATCACTGCTAGGCCTCATTTTCTTCTTCCATAGAAGAAGCATGGTTACACTGACACTGAGCAGAATTTGTTGAATCAGACGAGGGTGCTTTCTGCGAGTCACTTGACACATAACTGGCATTTAGTGTGCAGTTTGGTTCACTTAGTTTCTATTTGTAGTGTGGTAGGATATGTCAGTCACTTTATAACAAACCCATGAGATAGATCAGTATCATAAGGGGGAGTTAGTCTTGGCTCATGGTTTTAGAGGCATTAGTCACAGTTAGTTGGCCCCATTGCTTTTAGGCAGTGGTGATTCAGGCGGGGTACCTGTGGTGGTACAGGCTCATGGTGGGTGAAAAGAGAGAAGAGGCAGGTCCTGAGTTCTAATGTTTTCTTTTAAAGTATTTTCCAGTTGGAGCTGGAATGGTGGCTCAGTGGGTAAAAGTACTTGCTGCTCTTGCAGAGGACCTGGGTTTGGTTCCGAGCACCCACATGGCAGCTTAAAACTGTCTTTCACTCCAGTTCTAGGGGGACCCCCAATGGCACCAGGCACACACACAGCGTACTTTCATACATGCAGGCAAAACACTGTACTCATAAAAGTAAGTAAATATTAAAAATAAAAAATATATTCAGTGAACACAGAACTTTCTCTTCAGCTATACCTCTTTTAAAAATTATTAAAATGTATTTATTTTACATAATAATGGTTTCATATTTGATTGTTGTTTTAGTTAGTTTCAACTTCTATGATAAAATACCATGACCAAAGGCGACTTATGGAGGGAAGGGTTTATTTCATCTTATACTTCCAGGTAACATCTGTTACTCAGGGAAATCAGGGTAGGAATTCAAGCAGCGCAGAGACTTGGAGGCAGGAAGTGAAGCAGAGACCATGGAGAAATGCTGCTCACTGTCTTGTTCCTCATGTCTTGCTCAGCCTGTTTTCTTATGCACCCAGGACCACCTACACAAGTGTTGTACCACCCACAGTGGTACCTCCCATATCAACTGTCAATCAAGAAAATGCAGTATATGTTTAACCACAGGCCAATGGTTTTTTTTGGGGGGGGGGGGAGTGTCTTTTTTTAATTTTCTTTCTTTGTTTTTTTTTGTTGGATATTTTATTTATTTACATTTCAGATGTCATCCCCTTTCTCCATTTCCCCTCCCTAGAACCCCCTATCCCATCCCCCCTCCTTCTTTTTGATTTTGTACCATTTTAATTATATGCATGTATTAAGGTCAGTTATAGGTTGAGGGTCTAATAATACAAGAGATGCAAATAATCAAGGAACAAGCAAGACAATAAACACAAATAGTCAAAGAACAAGCAAGGTATTAAACCCAATTATGTGGACACTCCCATGATCACTGTTTCTAAGGGCTTATCAGGATGACCAAAATATCTGAGCCTACTTCCCTGTCCTAGCCCAAAATCATTTTCATGTCTAAAGCCTACTTCCTTGTTCTAGCCTAAGATTTAGATTCCTAACTGAAATTACTTCTTTGTTCTAGCCTAAGATTTAGATTCCTAACTGAAATTACTTCTTTGTTCTAGCCTAAGATTTAGATTCCTAACTGAAATTACTTCTGTGTTTTAGCCTAATGTCTGATTCCTGTCTGAAGCCTACTTCCTTGTCCTTAGCCAATGTCATATTCCTGACAAGAAGCCTATTTTCTTGTTCTTGGCCCATGTCAGAATCTTGCCAAGCAGCCCCAAAGGCTCTCTGCCTCTCCCCCTTTTTTATTTCATTAACAAGACTGAGCCTGTGTTAGGTCATGACAAGAATGCCTTCCTTACCCGTCATGGAATATGCATTATCCAAAGCAATGTACTTCTGTCTTAGGTTGGGAAGGCTCCCTACACACCAGTCTTATGGAGGCATTTTCTCAATTGTGTTTCCCTCGTCCAAAACAAAACTAACTTGTGTCAATTGACATAAAAACTAGCCAGCACTATTATGATGTTTTCATACACATACGTAATCGTTTGCTCACATTCACTCCTGTTACCCCTTGCATCCCCTGTCACTCCTGCAGATCTTCCTCTTCTTTCAAACCAGTCCCTTTAATGCTTTTCTCTTTTGGAACATCATGAGTTTAGTTAGGGCTGCTTAGAGAAGCACAGGTGACAGATTATTTATAGAAGCAATGACATCTTATCAATGACTGTGTCATTGAAGAAAATGTTTTCCCTCCCTAGGCCTATTAATTGCCTATAAGTTCTCAGAGATGGGCAGGCCTCATGAATACCTTCCTACTCCATGATGGGGTGGGTCCAATCCTGTAGTCACAGCCACTATGAATTCAGGACTGCAGCAGTAGCTGTGACATATCTAGAAGACAGTATTCTACAACACTCCACATCTCATGTTCTTTTTGCAGTATTATGAGCCGGAGAGGAGGTATTGTAGAAGCTTATGTATAGCTGAGCGTTCTACAGTCTCTTGTTTGCAACATGCTGTTGTGATTCTCTGTGGTCTCTGCCCCCCACTGCAAAGACAAACATCATTGGCCAAAACTGATTGTACCAATAATCTACAACCCCAAACATAACTATTTAGACAACTGTTTAACAGGTACATTATGTCTATGTAATAGCTTCCAAACCATGTTGGCTTCATAACACCACACTGAAAACCTTGGCTTTAACATACAGTCCTTCCTGGGATATGCCCAAGTTGGACTACAGCAAAGTTTTTATCCACATTAGTTTTGTCATGTATGTGGGATGCTTTGGAAATGTCTTCCACATAGGATCCTACATGTTTGTTCCCTATTTAGAAGCCACTGTCCTGCAAGTGGGAGTTTGGAGGACATGGCCTTTTTCTTGCCCTTCATTTCATTTGCCATTTTTTTTTTTAAATAAAGAGACATGTAGGAGGTACTGACAGTCTATGGCCTCATCTCAGAGGCAGGAAGGGCACTGGGTGGTCCTGGGCTCTGGATGGGGAACGGTAATATCCCAGGGTAAGAACTGGGGAAGTTCAGCCAGTAGGATACACTGTTCATTTTTCACATGCCAATGTTTTCCCAAGTACTGGCTGTTCTGACTGTTCTCTGGTGACTTTCTAGTGGCTGGAAGTGTGCCCAATGTGACCTGCGGGAGAATCTCTGGTTGAATCTGACTGACGGCTCTATTCTGTGTGGGAAGTGGTTTTTTGACAGCTCAGGGGGCAATGGCCATGCACTGGAGCATTACAGAGACATGGGCTATCCTCTGGCCGTGAAGCTGGGCACCATCACACCTGATGGGGCAGGTGAGTGTGGCTTTGCATGACTGGCATCTCACATTTGTCTCAGCTCAGGTCTAAGACCTGGGGTCTGCCTCTTTGTAGTGTGAGTACTTGAGATTCCCTGTCTTGGAGCTGTTGTTGGTACTACTCTTGTAGTGTGATTCATGAGCCTGACGTTTTTAGCCCAGTGGCTTTCAGTAAAGCGTAAGTAAAAATTAGCTGATTTTGTATATCTCATGGCTAAGGAGATCTAAGCGGGAAATAGAACGGAGGAAATGATGTGCATATTGAATCTTCTATTAAGGTGGTAGGAGGCAACCCTAGAATTGATTATGAGTATTATCTGTACCACTTAAGAATGAATATATTACAAGAAATCAGTGGGGCTGGAGAATCTGGCTCAGTGGTAAAATGCCTGCTGTCAAGCCTGACAACTTGATTACTGAACAGTTTGATTCCCAGGACCCACATGGTGGAAAGAGACAACTCCCACAAGGTGTCCTCTCATCTCTATAGGTGTGCTTTAGCCTGTAAGAGCATCTCTTGCAAGTGTGTGTGTGTATCTGCATGGTTGCACACAAGTAAGTAAATAAATGTATGAATATGTAGATAGATAGACAAAAATTTGAAAAGAAAAGAAAAGAAAAAAGAAAACCCTGCTTTGATATGAGCCCAGCGATGATGATTCTCATGTCACCAGAAGGTCAGATTCCTGCCTGGACAGCCAGCTGTTCTGTCTTTCTCCTCTCCCAATCCATCTTCTCTAAATGGTTAGCTTTGGGCCACATCTGTACACCTCATTCATTCCTCCTACCATCTTGAGATGGAAAAGGGGAATAATACCAAGTCACGATACAAAACCTAAATCCTGAGCAGTGGCCACGAGGGCACATCATCTTGTCACCACGGGTTTTAAATTCACAGCTAGAGCAGCTCTCAGCCCTGGATCTGCATCCTTTCGGCTTTCTTTTGTGTCTGTTTCCTCTCTGCTCTAAGCTGGGATGATGTTTGTAGAAGAATAAAGACATCATCTTCTTTCTTTCCTCTTTGTGATTATCTGTGATGGAATTAGCCTGCCTCAGAGTTCACTGACCAAAGCCTTCCTATTCAAGCCTTCTTATTCAAGAGTTGGTCTTCAGGTCTGACCATTGCTTTCCTGTGAACTGGCTGAATTTTCCTTTCATTTTATGGTTGAGGGCTACTAGTTAGGGCATGTTAGAATTCTTTAGTTTACCATTTGGAAAGTTTTCCTGATTTCAAATTTTATGGAATTAGTATTGTTGTTATTATTATTGACTTTTTTTGGAGACAGTCTCACTGTATATCTGGATGGCCTTGAACTTACTATATAGTTTAGGCTGGCCTCAAACTTGTTCTCCTTCCCTAATTTCTCATCAGGGAATTCTTGGAACTTCTTAAAGAATAGTGGTTGCAAAGGTATGAGGTGCAAGTATGAAATATTTTCTATCCAAGTAAATGACTCTGCACAAACTGGGTCTCATTCTGAGTGTTATGGGATTAAAAAAAAAAAAAAACCAAACAAACCTCAGCCTATGCTTTTGGGGTCAGCACTGCAACAATACTGTCCTAATGGTTAACACTGTAACAACACTGACAGACAGGTGATGGTCAACACTGTAACAATACTGACAGACAGGTGATGGTCAACACTGTAACAATACTGACAGGTGATGGTCAACTTTGTAACAATATTGACAGGTGATGGTCAACTTTGTAACAATACTGACAGACAGGTGATGGTCAACACTGTAACAACAATACTGACAGACAGGTGATGGTCAACACTGTAACAATACTGACAAACAGGTGATGGTCACCACTGTAACAACAATGACTGACTGGAGAGGAATACTTAATAATGGGGGGGAGGCACAGAAAGCCTTCTCTATGTCCCTCAGAGGTTACAGAAAGGTTTACAGTGCAGGAACATGTGATTTGAATGAGAAATATCTTCCATAGGCTCATGTGTGTGAATATCTGGTCCTTCATTGCGGGTGCTGTTTGGGAGGTTAGGCAACTTTTAGAACATAAAGCCTTGCTGGAGGAAGTATGTCACTGGGGGTGAGCTTTGAAGGTTTATGTAGCCTTGCTTTGATTCCCATTTTAACTTCCTCTGTAAGGTCAAGATGCGGTCTCAGTTTCCCATGCCGCCAAACCTTTATAGGTTAACCCTCGGGAACCATAAGTCCAAATAAGTCTTCCTTCTATAAGTTGCATTGGTCATGATATTTTATCATTACAAAAAAGCAATTAATACAGGAAGAGAACATTACAGTTCAGACTTCTCTATGTTCTGTGTCATCCTGGGCAGTGTTTTCTAGGGTGATTATTGCTGTGATGAAACACCATGACCAAGAAGCAAGTTGGGGAGGAGAGGGTTTATTTGGCTTACACTCCAAGTCATTGTTCATTACTGAAGGAAGTCAGGACAGAAACTTAGGCAGGGCAGGAACCTAGAGGCTGGAGCTGATGCAGGGACCATAGAGGCATGCTGTTTACTGGCCTGCTCCACATGGCTTGCTTAGCCTGCTTTCTTATATTTTTGGTTGTGAGCCTGGCTTTAACAGCTGAGTTATCTCTCCAGCCCTCAGCCTGCTCTCTTATAGAAGCAGAGACACCAGTCCTGGGATGTCCCCACCCATAATGGGATGGGCCCTTCCACATCAATCACTAATTAGGAAAATGCCCTACAGACTTGCCTACAACCTTGTCTTATGGAGGCATTTTCTCAATTGAGGCTACCTCTGTTTGATAACTCTAACTTATGACTGACTACTTGGCATAAAACTAGTTAGCATAGACCAATATATAAGAAACCCAGTTCTCAGAACAACCAGACTGTGATGGTTTCAACTCGACAGGATCTAGAATCACCTATGATATATTTGAGAGGGGTTTCTAGGTTGAATTCATTGAAAATCAGGCATTTTGTCATAGTATTGACAAGAGGGACCAACACAGCACCAACCTTTACCCATCTGCAAATGTAGGTTATTTATGATTCTAATAGTGAAGTCAGGGTAATACTTCACTCATTTTTGGATTCCATACAAAATCTTGGGCATATTAGGCACAAATAGTTTTGTTAACCAACTGGCAACTGAGTATTTAAATAATTAGCTTCTACTTAAGTGAGTCTGCCATGATAACACAGGTTAATTCTCTTTTCTGTGTATCTTTTAATTTTATTTAGTGTGTACATTCATGTGTGCAGGTACAGTGTGTCAGTGTGTATGTGTTAAGAACAGGGTCACCCTTAGGTATGGTTCTTCAGGAACCATTTATGTCTTTTGAGTCATGGTCTCTCATCAGACTGGGGCTTGCTGATTGGGCTGGGCTGCTGGCCAGTGAATTGTAGTAATCTGCCTATTTCTGCCTCTTCACTGCTGGGGTGACAACTCCATGCCATCGTGCTTGGCTTTTTAAAGTGCATACATCATCTTCCTGCCCCAACTTTCTCTTTTAAAGTTGTCATTGTTTCAGTTACACTAGCCTTGTAAGTAGAATCGTAGAATCATATCATTTGTCCTACACTAGAGGTGCGTGAGAACACCCTTCCAACAAATCCTGGGTGACTATGGGTATTATTAAAAGCATCTTACTTGAATTTGCTTTTCTATTAAGGTCAACCAGTTTTCATCATATTCTTTATTTTATTTTTTGCCCTATGTGTGAGTATGTGAGTGTGTGTGAGAGTATGTGAGTGTGTGTGTGTGTGAGAGAGGGGATGGGGGGTATCTTTTGTAACCCTGGCCAACCTTGAAGTCCTGACCACCCTGCCTCCAAATTTTCATGTTGGGATTGCAGACCTGTGCTACACACCTATCTTTTCATATTACATTCTTGGCTATTTGTAGTTTTCTTTTTTTCCTTGAATTTTTTAGACAATATTTTTTCCCCTTTCTTTCTGATCTTGGTGTATATTTAGCCCAGGCTGGCCATGAACTTACTCTGTAATCCAGGAAGTCCTCAAACTTGTGATCCTCCCACCTCTGCAATTACAGGTATAGACTCCTACACTTAGTATCATAGGCTTTTTCTTGTCAGCATATGTGTTAGGTATTTTTATTGGGTTTTATGAACTCTTTCTATTATCAACTGCTATAGCTGTTGTTAAGGTCGAGAACTATTGTCTTTTCCCTTAGGAGGGAGAACTTTAAACGTTGGTTATATATTTTGGCCAAGATCATTTGAATACATGCTCTTACTTCTTTTAACATCCAAAACCCTGGGTAGTACAGCAAGCCGCTGGTGCTCCATACTAAGACTTCAGATTCATAATGTGGGGAATCAGCCTTTGATTTCTTCTGTTTGTTGTGTGATGTTGGTTTTCTAAAGTCTTTCTTTAGTTTCTTACTTCCTCTTAGATCATGATTGCAGCAATTGTTCCTTCCCTCTTTTTAATAGATGTTTCTGCCTTATATCTTTTAAAACAGTTGGTTAGCTGCAACTTTCTACTTCGTTGTAAGCCAAATAAATTCCTAAGATTGACCGTTTCCTTAAGGGTTCAGTGATAAGCATTCAGTGGATGTGGAAGTGTGGGCTGTAGAATACTCTCTGGGGCAGGAAATCCTGTGGAGGGTCGGAGTGTCTGAGAAGTGGTTTTCTTCTCAGGCTAACTTGTGAAAAAGATGAAGTCTCAAAGTCAGGGCATTTGTCTTTTAGGTCATAATCAGAACCACTATTGCCAGTCTCTGTTTATGTCAACATAACCAGTACATTCTTTCCCTGTGGGAGCTGAATTATATTTAGAATATTGCTTGGTGGACATGAAATCTAAGGTTGTGCATTCAAATATCCAGTGGTATCCTGGTCTGCATCTCCCTGCCCCCTACCGGTTCGTTTCCCAAAGAGGTTATACCTACTCAGTGAGACCTTCTTCATTCTTAAAGCCTCTGCCTATGGTTCTGCTTTCCCAAGAAGCCCTGACCCATCAGGCTAGGCCAAAACGATGGCACCCATCATAAAAATGGACCCTGTATCCAGTTCCACTCTGAGTCCCCATGGGTACAGACAGCACAAACAAAACAAGAACCAGATTACCACACAAACCAGCCAAGCTCTCCGGTGTGGGAGTAAGATGAGCTGGAGGTGGGAGAGGGTTGTAGTGGTTCCGTCATGGAGACGGGTTGTTTACATGGGAAGGTTCTCCTGTGCCAGGATGACTGCACACTGATGGTCCAGGTACACAGGGCAGCTGTGAACTGTTTGTCTGACTGGATGTGCTCGCTGCATGGCTCCTCACCTAGGCCTTCAGTCTTTGACTGCTTTCATCCCTTACCTGGGCACAAGGTTCCTTCTGTTTCTCACAGTCTATACTGTTGGGGTCAAGGCATTGAAGCTTTAACCTGCTTGTCCCCTTCTGGTGTGCTGATAGACCCTTGTGCTGAGCCGGGGACCATAAGGCCTGGACACCATCTCTCTTGTCCTCTAACTCTAATTTACCTCCTCAGGCATAGAAGTCACTCAGTAAGGATCTGTGCAGTGAACAAGAAGAGGAAAGGTGATCCTTACTTATATTGACACCTGTGTCTTGCAGGGCTCCTCTCCTGACATCAGTGCAGGTTTCTCCTGCCCCAGGGATGGCCCTATGCCGTAAACACATGCATTCTGTGTTTGTTTTCTGAGTTCCAGCAACCGCTGGCACATCCTCTCATCTCAGCTCTCTTTGAGGGTGGTAGATGGCTTGCGGGTCACAGGTAGCTCTTGGTGACCAAGTGCTGTGAATCAGCCTGCACTTTCTTAGCCCTTTGCTGCTCTTCTTGGTGTGTGACTGGGTCTCAGGTTTTCTCTGTCCTAAGCAGTGGAACCACCTGGCTGTTCCTTTCTGACCTTGAGAACTTCCTTGAGGTTAAGAGCTTGTGGTACACAAATGAACCTCCGCTAAGATGCTATCTGCTGAGGTGCGCCACTGAAGACTAGCATTGTTTCCAAGATTGTTTGAGATACTAGACTTTAAAGTCACAAGAGGAGGGACCCTGCTTATCTTGAATAATGTTCCATCCTCATATCTCTGTGTATTCTGTGTTCAGTTGTGTTTTTTGACTATAATCAATGAGTGAGTTAATCAATGTGTCTGCACAAGTTTGACTAAGTGGTCTGTGGCTCCCTAGAACATACTCTCTAAGATAATTAAATTGTAGGAATTACAAACTTAGAAACAAAACAAGAGTCTCAGGTAGCCCAGGCTGACCTCAAACCCTATGTAGCTAAGAATGACCTTGAACTCGTGAGACTTCTACTGAAGACCCCCAAACTAGGGAGACCCTTACTCAAGTCTCGGGAAGTCGAGACCACCCACAAACTCCAAGGCACCGTACCTGGATGCAATCAGCAGAAGTTTATTAGGGAAGAGAGCTGGCAGCCAGTGGTCAAACTGCACACTCGCGCAGGAGTAGAGTTTGACCAAGCCAGTCAGTCTGAGGAGGGTTTTTAAAGGGGTAGACCACAAACCAGGGGAGTGGGAAGGGAGGTGAGGGGTTGTCAAGGATACATAACATAAGAATAGCGAAACATTCCAAGAGAAACCCGCCCTGAATGGTTTATAGTCATGAAAATTACTCAGTACACTCATTCTTCTCAAAAACGTGGTTTTACCATGTCACTGTGCCCTACCCTGACATTTACCAACTATTTATTAACTATTTCTCACTTGTTCCAGCAATAGAGCCACAGCCTGGTCATTGTGTTTCGCCACCTGAATGACTTTCATTCTTTACAGTCAGTTCCTGAAACTAGCCTGGCTTGTTTCAGAGAAGAATTTTCATGTCCCTAACAGAATTTAAAAAGCATCTATCTCTCTATATATATTCTATAAAAATGATTTTGTAATTTTTCATTCTTCACTACCTCTACTCCCCAAGTGCTGTGATTACAGGTGTGTTGTCCTATGCTGGATTTATGCAGTGCTATGGAATCAAACTGAAGGCTTTGTGCATGTTAGGCAAGAGTTCTACCAACTGAGAGACAACTCCAGTCCCTATGTGTATTTTTTTTTTCAGTTAAAAAATTACAATCAATATGGGAAAATAGAAAAAAAGTAAAATAGATCTCTGTGTTCAGCCATTATTTATCAGTTACTTCTTACAGATCCCTTTTTTGCTTCACCCCTCAGTCCCAGTGTCCATTTCTGCTTATAACCTATTTTTTTATTTTTTGTATAGTTCACAGCCTCTGGCTCTTTGGCTTAGCTTTTCACTGAACTGGAACCCAGAGTCACTGGTCAGCTAATACCCACTGAGCACTGTCTGCACTAGCCCAGGAACCTCTCTCTGGGCCCCATCACTGTGGCTTTTGACCTAGGCTTTAGGCCACAGCAGGGGGTCTGGAAGCACCCTGGCCAGCAGTACTTATAGGATAAGATGAGCTAAGATACTTTTGCTAAGCTGAATTTGGAGATAACGTGAATTTCCCAGTGAAAACACAGAAAGCAACATCTTTAGCCCCGAGTCCACTCACATCTGAACATGTGTGTGTCACTTGTAAAGTTCTTTCTTATTGCCACAGGAGGTACAAGTTCATTTTCAGTTTCTTGTACAGCACTCCTTGTTTTGTTTTTGGGATAAGAAGTGACTATTGTATTTGACCAAATCATGTGATTATTTTTGGACATTTAAGCATCCGAGGTAGGAAATGGTATGTTCTTATTTATTTATTTAGTATACAGTGTTCTGCCCATGAATGCCTGCAGGCTAGAAGAGGGCACCCGATCTCATTAAAGATGTTTGTGAGCTACCATGTGATTCCCACCATGTGATTCTGGGACACTGAAGACAGAGAGACTGGCAAAGGGGAAAGGCAACATAGAGCCCCAAAGCCTATATGACCACATCCCACCATCCAGACAGGGCCTGCACCCCGTCTCCCCCTGCTCTTCCTGCACTGGCAGATAGCTGTCACCCTCTCCCCCACCCCCCTTTCTCTTTGCTTCCCAACTTTGGAATTATGCCCTCATGGGTTGTGGTTACAAAGCTAAAAAATCAGGTATTCCTACTGACCTCCTTTTAAGTCATCTTACATTGAGCTAGCCCCTCTCTGTCTGCTTTAGAGAACTCAGTGTTTTTTAAGTGTGTGAAGATGATTTGTGTTTACAAAATATGTGTTCACATTGTCTATTGTTTGTGGTCTTCTGGTTGGTATGCGCCAGCGCTCCTGCAGGCTCCGTCAGCTATGCCCAGTGTTGCATGGGAACCACGGACAGAGCTCAGTGCTGTTTTCTCTTCGCTTTCCAGATGTTTATTCTTTTCAAGAAGAGGGACCTGTTTCCGATCCTCATTTGGCCAAACACTTAGCACATTTTGGGATTGACATGCTTCACACGCAAGGGGTGAGAAAATCTTTTATCTCTATTTCTACACTGTGTTAGTGATGGGTGGGGGGGGGTCTTTAATTTGTTTAATATGGAATTCTACTAATGTGTGTCTTTACTTCATAGATTTTGTTTTAAATGTTGCACTACTTTGTAGAATTTAGTTGATTAGCGTTTTATATTAGCGTTTGGTTGTTTATCAAGGTGTAGTTTATTTGGGGCTTACATGCAACATTTTTGTCTCCTTTGATGGGCAGTTGTATAAATCCCTGCCTTCTTCACTAAAGGAAGAAAGTACAGGATGATGACCTTTAAAATTATATGTGACCTACAGCACTTTAAGTAACTTCCAGAAGGGAGTGAGGGATGCTGGGTAGTGGGTGGAGTTAATTGTTGAGGCTTTGCTTCCTTGCTTGTTTCAATGTGAAAGTGAAGGACAGACAGAGTATTTTTGCCTGTGAGGCCTTTTTCAGTGTCAGGCTGTGTTCTCTTCCTCCCAGGTTGGCACTTTGTCTTTATGCTTGCATGCTATTTGGCTTTTTCTCATTGGTACCCATCTTTTCACTTACCCGCCCATTTGCCCTTTCGTTTCCTCCCTCTCCTAGGTGCGCCCATGCTTCCGTGGTTCCGTTCACCTTCCATTTAGCATTCTTCTTTAACTGACTTGTCTTTTTGTTTACCACAGGTTTTGCTTTTAGTGTTTGTGAGAGTCTCATGTAGGCTGGCCTCTCACTATGTAGCTGAGAATGAACTTGAACTTCTGATCCTCCTGTCTCAGCTCCAGGAACTCAGGACTTCCTTCATGCTCTGCACACTTGTGCTCCATCCCTCACTAGCTGGCTCTGTCTCCTTCCTTCTTGTTCTTTTCTCTTACCTGAAAACAAAATCAAACACAAAACAGAACATAACAACAACAACAAAAACAAAAACCAAGGAATAACCAAAACCTTTTCATGTTTTAAAAAATTGTAGTAAAATATTTATAAAATTGCCCTTTTAGCTAATTTTGAGTATACAGTTTTGTGACATTGAGTACATTTACATTCTTATGTAATTATTATTGTCTCTTGATCTGTTTAAATAGATTATTTATTTTTTCCATGTTATCAGAGGAAAATGTCAGAAATACCCATTACATCAGAAAAAAGTTTTGATTGTAAGTCCTGTTTAAAGCCTTTTTCTTTTCTCTCTCTTTAATGGTGTCTCAGACAGAGAATGGGCTCCGGGACAATGACATCAAGCCGAGAGTCAGCGAGTGGGAAGTGATCCAGGAGTCAGGGACTAAGCTGAAGCCGATGTACGGCCCAGGGTACACGGGCCTGAGGAACCTGGGCAACAGTTGCTACCTCAGTTCTGTCATGCAGGCCATCTTCAGCATCCCAGAGTTCCAGAGAGCGTAAGTGGGCACCATTGCTGACAGCCACTGTGCTGCCAGTCTCCCTGGGCTAGTTGGCTCCGTGTTAGGGGGAAACCCATTGCTATTGTGTCATGGTGGGAGTGTGGCTTCTCACCCTGAGGCCCGGTGAGAATGCTTATCCTGTGTTACAGGGTCAGGTTAGACAGAGAGTGCTTGGAGACTGAGCAATCCCTCATAGTCACCATGGCTCCTAGACCACACTCCCTGTGCCAAGACTGTATCTGCCTCCGTCTTCTTCATAGCACACCTGCCAGATCCTTCCTGTAGATGGGCCAGTAGAAGGCTGGTGTGGCCAGCGTGTATTCATCATGGAGAATTTTAGGTTACTATTTGTTTTTAATGGTGTGTCTTTGAGATATGATTGCCTGGGTTGATAGGTGTGGGGCCCCAGTGAGGAGAGGGTGGGAATTGATCGAGCTCCTAGAGACTGGTGCAGAAATCTGCCTGCCTCTGCCTCCCAAGTGCTGGGATTAAAGGTATGCGCCACTGCTGCCCAGCTACTCTCTATTCTTGACCAATTGGCTGCACTGCTTTGGGCCTTTGGGATAGTGTCTTAGTTAGGGTTTCTATTGCTGTGATGAAGCACTATGACTTAAAACAAACAAGCAAGCAAGCAAGCAAACAAACAAACAACTCAACAAGTTGGGGAGGAAAGGCTTTATTTGGCTTACACTTCCAGATCATAGTCCACTATTAGAGGAACTCAGGACAGGAACTAAAGCAGGACTTGAACCTGGAGGTAGGAACTGTTGCAGAGGCCTTATAGGGGTGCTGCCTAGTGGCTTGCTTCACATGGCTTGCTCAGCCTGTTTTCTTATGGACCTCAGCACTACCAGCCCAGGGATGGCACCACCCACAATAGGCTGGAGCCTTCTCCGTGATCACTAATTAAGGAAATGCCCTACAATGTATCTTATGGAGGCATTCTTCAACTGAGGCTTCTTTCTCTTTGATGACTCTTGCTTGTGTCAAGTTGACACACAGAACCAGCCAGTACACATAGTCCATGGTGGCAATAATGTGTGGACAAGAGTCATTCATGGGCACTTCGTGTGGCGTGGAGAGCTCCCACTGACTCCCGAAGGCACTTCCCCAGTGACTCTATGTCTTCACACTAGGCCCCACTTTCCAATAATGCCACACGCTGGGGAACCAGCCTTTTAACAACATGTGGCCTTTGGGGACAGGCATCCAAGTTTGGTAGTTCATTTCTTGTTTGGTTATTGGTAATTGTTTGATGAAATTGGTGATGTGACATTTCAGTGTATAAGCATAGCTCTCATCTCCAAAGGAATACAGATTGTTTACTCTTGAGTCAAACACGTGACCATGTCCAAAGAACATGTATTCAGGTTGCCCCAAAAGACAAGCTCACTGTGGACTGGTCACATGGAATTTTATTAGTTATAGAACAGAGAAAGTCATAAATCCAATGTGTTGTTGAGGACCACAGGTAGACAAGTCACAGCTGAGAGGGGACAATCTCTACTATAGGTATCAGATACTATCTGTTGACATTTTAGCTTTGGGATTTGTGCAAGCTAATAGTCTACTAAGAATGGATTGTAAAGACCTTAGTAGTTATGGGATGTTAGGTTAGATGCAGTACATGAACGGGCAATGAATGGCTTTCAAAGGAACTAAAAATAGCCCAAGATAATTTAGCTTTGGTCTGTTACATTTTAACTGTCCATAATCTTTTAAGTTCAATCATTTGCTTGTAGAATCTGTAACTCAGGTACGGCTTTTCTTTTTTCCTGGGACCTTAAGTTCATAGATGATATGAGTCCATTTATTCAGTAGATGTGTACCAAATATTTTCTATGTCAGACACTATTCTGTTACTGTAGATACTGTCTACATGGAGTCTCCATCTTTACACAGATTACACTTTAGTATGGACTCTTGAGTCACAGATAATCATGAAGAGTATAAACAAGCTGTGTAATTCCAACTAACAATGGAGTCTAAGAAGTTGAGCCATTAGCAGGGAACTGGGAGGGTGATGGTGAGCTGCCATCCTTCCTTTTGCCCAGTCTGGGGAGGAGGCTTCCAACAGACCTGAGGAAGTTACCAAGCACCTAGGAAAGAAACAGCAATGGCCTGGTCTTGAAGCAAGGGTGAAGAGGGTGAGTAGCTAGAGCATCCTGGACAGGAGAGAGCTTACAAATGAGATCAGAGAAGTGGGCAACAGTAGGCTGCATGAAGCCACAGGTCAGCCTGGGCTGTAGAGTGACAACACTGTGTCTCAAATAAATCACAACAAAAGAACAACGACAAGTAGAGAGGGTGGAGAAGCAATGAACGGTGGGAGTGGAGGGAGGGACATGTTGATATCAGATGTCGAATTAAGACTAGTAGTGTTTTGTTAAGATTGTGGCCTGTTAGGAGGAAGGGTAGCCAAACAGTGACAGCCTGCAAAGTATCAGAACTCAGCTTTTGAGCCAGGCTCTCTCTCTCTCTCTCTCTCTCTCTCTCTCTCTCTCTCTCTTTCTCTCTCTCTCTCTCCTGTTTCTCTGTCTCTGTCTCTGTCTCTGTGTGTGTGAGAGAGAGAGAGAGAGAAAAAGAGAGAGAGGGAGAGAGAAAGAGAAGAGAAAAGAGAAGAGAAGAGAGAAGAGAAGAGAAGAGAAGAGAAGAGAAGAGATAGATCTTGGGCCCCATCACTTACTTATTGGATGCTACCCAGGAAAGTGATACCCCAAGTTCTTATTCCTATCATGGGATAGTGGCAGTATCGACCCCTTGCTCATAGGGATGCAGTGACAAATTCCTTAGCCATATAGGAAGCCTTTTCTCAGGAAAGGCTTACCTCAAGAAAGAGTAGGTGTCATTGCTGATACCTTCATTTTAAAATTATTGGCATGATTCCCAACAGTAAAGGAAAATGTTACCTAAATATTTGCTAAGATAAAAATGGCAGATCTCTATTCAAGATGGGCCATGGTGAAGGACTTGGTCATGACTCCAACAAGGCCAAGTAGAGAAGTCTAACAAAGAGCATGGTCAGGCTTAGAAGAGAGCATCATTGTGAGGAAACATAAGGATACAGCTTTCCGAACAAATTCCAGTCAGATTATTGTTGATTTTAGGCCATACTGGTTTGTTATTGAGGATGGAGACTTTCAATTAAGTGATGGAGCAGAATTCACAGGCAAGAAAAAGACTCTACAAAGACAGAGAAGGAAGTCTGCAGCTGAGCTAGGCAGAGTTCAGGACATGCTCATCACTTTGGGTGAAGATGAAGACTGTCAGTAACCTTACCTATTTTGCATGGGATTGAGTCTTACTATGAAGCACAAGAAGCCTGGCCTTGAACTTGCAACCCTCTTGCCTTAACCACCCCCATCTGCTGAAGGCGATTTGTTTTTGAAGCAGTGATTGTGACAACATGGTTTCTGATATGTCAGAATGATTGTAGAGAACTGTTGGCAGAATTCGAAATCCTAAGCTTGTGTCTCAGGTGAGGAGACTGGCACATCTGAAGGGTGCTGCTCTAAGGAAGGTGACACTCATCGATGGAAGCTTCCGGATTTGGGGATGGCTCGTGAGTCTGCTCTGAGGGAGGAACTCAGGAAAGCCTTTCTTCAGCTGGGTGGCCATAGAGTGACAGCTTGCTTCTGTTGTCCTATTTCTATGTGGTGACCATGCTGTTGTCTCCTAGGTATGTAGGGAATCTCCCAAGGATATTTGACTACTCGCCGTTAGATCCAACGCAGGACTTCAACACACAGATGTAAGTGCCCAGTGCTGTGTTTTAAGTTTCCGATTGAGTGTTTGCATTGGTTACTGCTGAGTTGAAGGCAATTCTTTTTTCTTCTTTATTTTCTGTATTTTTAAGTGTTCTAGAATGGGTGTGTGTTACCTTTATAAGAAGAGATTAATAAAGTTATAAAGTACTGAGGAAACTTTGAAAGTGGAGTCAGAATACCAAGCTGTTTGTGAGGAATCCGGATAGAGAGCAGCCCCGCTACAAGAAGTCATGGGTCATCTTCACATCTCTGTGGGAAACAGCAGTGGCCTCTTTATTGTTTGTCTCTCTCCTGGCTAGGACTAAGTTGGGACATGGCCTCCTCTCTGGCCAGTACTCGAAGCCTCCGGTGAAATCCGAGCTCATTGAACAGGTGATGAAGGAGGAACACAAGGTATGTGTCCCCAAGTGCAGGTTGACTTTGGGTAGTAATGGGATTCCACCGGTTGGCAAAGGGCTGTTGTAAGTTCAGTGAGCTGTCAGGATACCGTGAGTGAGCCTTGTCCCTGAGTTCTTACAAACATTGGTAAGGAAAATGCAGCATCAGTCAGAGTTCCCACTGTCTTGGGTCAACAGGGGCCATATGTGTGCCCTCATTTATGATTTTCTTAGGCAGAGGGGGACTGGAAGCATGAAGCTTAAAAACTTAAAAACCTTCCCCATTCCAGTCAGGGCTTGTTTGTATTTATTTATTTATTTATTTATTTATTTATTTATTTATTTTCCCTGAGTCAGGGTTTCTCTATGTAGCCCTGGCTGTCCTGGAACTCAGTCTGTAGACCAGGCTAGCCTCAGACTCAAGTAGATTTTCTTGCCTTTGCCTCCCAAGTGCTAGGTATAAAGGTGTGCATTACCACTGCCTAGCTTGTGGGGTTTTTTCAATCTTAAGTTCCAGATATTTTGCTAGGTCCCCTGTCTCCCTCCTTCCTTCTTTCCATTTCTTCCTTGCCATTCCCTCTCTACCCACTTTCTTCCTTCTAGAAAGACTCTCACCCTGTAGGTAGGCCAGTGTTGTATAACGTTTCCTGCAGAGACATGAGCAGCATGTACTTACCAAAGGTGGGGTACCCACAGCAGACTAGAGTAACGATCTATCCAAGTTCACTTTTGTGAACCAATGGGTCTCTTGGAGAGTATTTAGAGGAATCAGGATGAGAGGAGTGTGGATGCCTCAAAGCCAGCCCACCCCAGCAAGGGCAATGACTCAGGCAAGCAGCATCCCTAAAGCTGTCTGTCCAATTAGCTGACAGCTCTACTGAGGAGCTTCCTCTTCCTCAGAATTACTCATTGCTTATAGAACATCTTCTTTTAAGTGTTGAACCGTCCTGAGTCTTGTAAGTTTCCTGAGCTTCCTGACCTTTACAGGCCAGCTTGATTCTTCTTGTTCACTTTCCAGAATGCTTGTTACAGGTTCTCTTTTGTTAAACCATAGCACATGGCTTTCTCAGCCCCTCCCCAGAGCTGAGGATTAACAATTTCTGTTAACTTCTTGCTGTTGGAAAGTTATGAGTGGTTTCCCAGCATGCTCAACCAGGGAAGGTTAGTTAGCTACTTACTAATTAATAGGTGAACTGAAAGGTGGGCTTGAGGGATCTCCATGTACATCCTGGTTTGCTATTTTCTCCCTGCACTTCTCTGTTATACAGCTCCAGAGGGAACTGCTTGCAGCCTGCTCTTTTTTAATTGGTGCCCTATGACAATATGCAGTGCATGGTGTGTGTAGCTGGGTCCGGTATGCCTTGCGTTTATGACCACACATATCCTGAGTGAAACCCAGACCCATATCCCCACCTACTGTTCAGAATACCTGGGTTCACTTGTTCACTTAGTGCCCAGGCCTGTCCCATTCTGAGCCTCCAGTTTGTGACCTCTGTGCCCACCCCCACCCCCTGTTAGGTCAGCTGTCCTTAACTACTATGGTAATTTAAGAGCAGGATGAGAAGGGAGCTCATGCTTGGTCATATGGAGACAGCTGCTAGTGGAGGTGGGCAAAGGAGAGAAGAAGGATGAAGGGAGTGTACCCACATAGGTATCTGGATGGGGAAAGGAAGCAGGTTAGGAAGAAGGGAGGCGGGGAAACAGATGCTTTGCTTAGAGAGCCCAAGAGAGTCAAGGAGTGGATAGGGAGAACACACCTTCTCAGAGGGCCTTGTTACCCAGCATTGCAATAGAAAGGCTATAAATCCATCAGACCATGAGGGGATCTTTACTGCAGACACAGTGGAAGGTGTGTTTGGATAGAGGGTGGATCACCCAGGCTTCTTTCTCTAGCTTCTATGAAACTTTGAAGGAACAATGATTGATTTTTTAAAAAAAATGTGTTTTGATCTATTGTTCAGGCTGTGCTGGGCCTTGGGTAGCTTTCTTGGGGGCAGCCTCTGCCTTGCCTGGTAGAGACAAGGAGGCTGGTACTGAAGGGCTGTGTGACTGAATATAGCTCATGGAATCACAACCTTCAGATGGCTGCAGGTGGGTGGGGGCACTTTCAGGAGTTTGCGCTCTGATGATGGCAAATCTGTGTGCATTTTATGACCATTTTGTGCATTTAGCATCTCCTTATTTGAGGAAGTGTAAACTCTTCAGGTTAGCATTGTCTGGAAATAAAATTGCATTTGGCTACTATCATGATGTTGTTGGTAGGCAGGTGGGAACCTCTGCTCTGTCTGTCTGAGGACTGACTGGCCTTGCTTGGCTGTATTTGGCTGCTGAATATGTTTTCTTGCTTCCGACATAATATCCAAGCCTTCTTCCCTCAGTGGCAGCTGGAGCCCACTGGCAGACCTCCTGTACATGGAGGGACATGACTCCCAGCTGTCTCTAATCCCTGTGGCTTGTGACCTGTTTAATGTTCCTGGCATTTGGGTTTGTGACCTTTGGTCTAGATGCTTTAGATAACCCTTCCCTGCAGTGTAGA
This sequence comes from Arvicanthis niloticus, assembly GCF_011762505.2. Classification (NCBI taxonomy): domain Eukaryota; kingdom Metazoa; phylum Chordata; class Mammalia; order Rodentia; family Muridae; genus Arvicanthis; species Arvicanthis niloticus. The sequence continues at coordinate 18,350,358 of NC_047661.1, forward strand.
ACCAGGACCCAGTGGTCTAGAAAAAAGGATCCCAAAAGAATTGGGACTTTTAATTGGTAGAGTGCTGGCCTAACATGCTTAGAGCCCTGGGCTCCATTCCCAGCCCTGCAGAGACTGAATGTGGTGGTACAGGACTGTGATCTCACCACTGAGTATCATAGCTCATGAGCCTTGGGACACCAGGGGATGGAGCCAGTAAATGAGACGGACTAATACAATAGACAAGTTTATTCAGAGCATCAGACAATTTATATTCTGAGGGTTAAGGAAAAATTGCATGAGTAAAGTTCTCATATTCAGTCTCTATACAATTACAAGAATAAGACACATGTGGCAAAAACATGTTTGCCACAGAGGTATATAAAGTATAGTTTAGACATCTAATTGAATAGCAACAGCCATCAATAATGAGTGATCTGAAGTCAACTCACTCCTATCTGCTATACCAGGGAGGAGCAGGAAGAAGGAAGACACAGTCCAAGAACAATTCTGTGTTTTAAAGAAACTGAGGACATAAGACTCTTGTCTTGTTTTCTTGGAGTTTTCTCCCAAGCACTCAGAATTCTCTTCACATGACTACATTACTAGACTCTGTTTGACAACAAAGGAAGTGGAGGCAGGAGGATCAGAAATTCAAGGTACATAGTGAGCTCAAGGCCAACCTGGGCTATATGAGGTCCTGTCATTCAAAAACAAACAAACAAACAAACAAATAAACAAACAAAGTTAAAAGGGAAAAAAACCATGCCCGTGAGTTACAATGTGCTCTCTGGCAGTGGAGAGGTCTTGTCTGCAGGGTGGGGATGGGAGCAGGTCTTTGGTTTCAGGTCTATATGGCTTCTGTGACATTCAGGATAGAGGTTGAATTGAATGTCTCTCTCTGTGTGTGTGTGTGTGTGTGTTGTTTTATTTTGTAGTCCTGACATGTCCTGGGGTTTAAGCAATTTCTCAAATAGACCGTAGTCCACACAGACCTCTACTTCTATTGACAGTAGAGAGGTGGAGGGAACTATTTTCTGCTGGTAGTTCACGTCACACCATGCTTGTTGAGGACCAGGCTCTCCTGTGTGGAAACACAAATCCATGCAGAAGGGTCTTGCAAGAGTGGAACACTGTGGACTTTGGAGTTGCCTCAGGCCATGTGGTGCCTGTGCAGCTGCAGTTGACAACTGCTGGTCTTGCTTGGATGGGGGCATTTCAAGTATTCAAATTACCAGCTAGCTCATTAGCATGGACTTTTCACTTCTCACCTCTGTGTTCTGTCTTGTATCTTGGTTCATTTCTGATAGATATGCATCCTGATATAAAATCATTTGCTACAGACCCAGGAAAATCCTAGATTTTTAAAGTAATATCTCAGTTAACCATTTCATATGTAAAAAAGATTCCCAGTGACTTTGTAATGGGTTCTATTGATGTGATAAAACTCCAGGACCAAAAGTAACTTGGGGAGGAAAGGTTTTATTTTGTCCTACACTTCCAGGTAACAATCCATTACTGAGGGAAATCAGGACCAGAACGTAAGCAAGGCGGGAGCCTGGAGGTGGAACTGAAACGGGCCATGGAGGAATCCTGCTGCTGGCTGGCTCCTCATGACTTGCTCAACCTACTTTCTTATGCACTCTGGGATCATTTGCCCAGGGGTTGTATCATCCAAAATGGGCTGGGCCTTCCCTTATCAATCACTAATAACGAAAGTGCCTTGTCTACAGGCTTGACTGTGGGCCATTCTTATAGAAACGTTGTCTCAGTTGTGCTGGATTCTCCTCAGATATGTCTAAGTTTGTGTCACATTGACAAGAGCAATCAACAACCAGTATTAGAATTTAAGAGAAGATTTTACTTTTATTTGTGTGTGTGTGTGTGTGTGTGTGTGTGTGTGTGTGTGTGCAAGCACTAGTGGAGGTCAGAGCTGAGATTAGGTGATTGTGAGCAGCCCAGTCTATGGGTGCTGGAAACTGAACCTGGGAAGAGCAGAAAGCACTCTTAGCTGCTGAGTCATTGCTCTAGCCTAGCATGTAATCTGTGCTCTACCATGTCCTTAAACATTTGTTCTTGATATTTGTTTATTTATTTATTTAAAGTCGAGGACCAAATGAAGATTCTCCCACATGATAGACAAGTGCTTTTGAATCTTCTTTTTTTTTTTTTTTTTTTTCTACAAATAGCATGTTTGAAGTGTTGAAGTTGTGTATTCTGAGAAACAGTGTCCTGGACAGCTTATCTGGTTCCCAAATTAAATCATTTTGGTACTACTGTGGGTTTAACATCACCTGAGGTAACCAGTATCCTGCTGCACTGAGAGGTGGTAGGATTTTAGCTTTAAACATGGAGATTTGCTTTAATTTATATTTACCTTGTTGGGCAAATGTAACATTCTTGTCTTTTTTTTTTTTTTTTAAACAAGAAAAAGCACATTTCGTTGCACGTAAATCCAAGCCAGTGGTGTTTCTAAGTGAATCAAACCATAGCCACAGTGTCTTTCCAGATTGTTTTCCTCCACCATGCTATTCCGTAGCTATAATTAGCCAGCTTCAGTCTGGTTGTTTTACGTCAGATGATAAAACAAACAGGAGGAGGAGAAAAGGCTGCCGAGGATACAGTTAGCACTCTCACAGTTGGGCCTGAGGTGTAGCTGCTGGAGAAGAGGCTGTAACAGCAGAACTTTCCATCCATGGCACTGGTGCATCCATGCTGCCTTCACACAGAGCACCAATCCATTTCCACTGTCTCAGTTATTCCGAACAATAATACTAATACTCCTTTCTGCAACTGCTCTGCAGTGCTGAAACTAACCAGCAACTTTCTTGTAATCTTGTGTTAGGGACAGGTTGAGATGTATGTGTGGTCAGAAATATCGCCAACCATTGCTCCCATGTGCTGGAAGCCTTCAGCTAGCTCTCTTCCTCCTTATTAATTAAAACACCAGGCTCTGGGGTAGCGAGTGGACAGTCTGGCTGTATGCCTGCATGTTGTTGCAAAGTCATGCGTAAGCATCTGGGAGAGAGTCTGAGTACTGTGGTCCTCTCTCTAATTTTAGTTGGTCTCATTTTTACTTACTGATGGAGAAAGTAAATACAGTTCACTAGTCATACCCCAGGTTCCCTTGGTGGTTTCTATTTTGGAGACTCTGGGCCACCATTTTACAAAGTGAGTGGTCAAGAGGCAGCTTACAACCAAGATAGTGGGCTTCATGCCTGTTTACAAAGTGGAGCCTTGGCTACCCACCGTCCTTACACCCACCTCTGAGTCCATATCAGGAGTCCTAATTGGTTTTTATGTAAGGTTTTGGCATGAAGGTTTCAATATGTATGTGATCCTCTCTATATCCATCCATACACATATATGTATACATATGTGTCTACATATGTTTAGACAGTCTCATGGATTCCAGGATAGTCCTGAACTTGTTATGCAGCTAAGAGTACCATTGAGCTTCTGATCTTGCCTCTATCTCTGAAGTGCTGGGACTACAGATGTGGACCACCACAGCTGGTCCCTGTGGTGGTGGGGATGGAGTCCCAGGCTTTATACAGGCTAGATGAACACTTTAGTGATTGAGCCAACATGCTCTCACAAGGTTTGTAGAGCAGTGTCTGAGACATGCTTAGTACCCCGTAGATGCTGCTTTTTGTCATGGTTAACTTTTTTTTTCTCATTGGAAAAGTAGAATTCACAGGTAGACCAAACCAACTTGCCATTCAGGCTTCAAATGTATATGGGGGGAAGGGCTGGCTACTGATTTTTTTTTTTAATTTAGTGTTTTTATTTTTTTTACTTACTTCATACACTATATCTCAATCATATTTTCTTCTCCTTTAACTTCTCTCAAGTCTTTATCTACCCAACTTCTTCTTTCTCTAAAAACAAAACAAAACAAAAACCAAAAGTCAAACAAACAAAAATTCCAGTAAGACAAAATTTTAAAACAAAACAATCTGGAGTTTATTTTGTGTTTCTGACTACTCCCGGCCATAGGGCCTGCTCTGGAGTGTTGTTGGTATAACCAGTGATACTTTATTATTAGCAAGTATAAACTGCAGATAGTTTCTGTGTTAGAGGTGGGATTGTACATCCACTTCCCCCTCTCAGTGCTGGGATTTTACCTAGGCTGAGCCTCTGTAGGTCCTGGGAATGCTGTCACTGTCTCTGTGAGTTCATACGTGCATCAGTCATGATGTGTCTGGAAGACTCTGTTTCCTTGGAGTTGTTCAGCACTTCTGGTGCTTATAATGTTTCTGCCTCCTCTTCTGCATAGACCCTTAATCCTTGAAGGGAAGAGTTTGGCAAAGACTTACCATTTAGGACTAGGTGCTTTATAAAGTCCCTCACGCTCTGCCACTGTCCACTTTTGGGTCTCCACATGATGGTCCAGATGGTTAATCACCAGCCATGGCAAGAAGCTTCTCTGATGAGGGCTGAGTGAGGCTCTGATCTAAGAATATATACATACACACACACACACACACACACACACACACACACACACACACACACACACACACATATATATGTACAGTATGTCAGCAGGAGTCATTTTATTGCGATGTCCCTTTAGCAGAATAATGATAGCAAGTTTTCACATACATAAGATGATTCTGTCTTTATACCGTAGCCTCAGCAGAATGGGATCTCTCCACGTATGTTCAAGGCCTTTGTCAGCAAGAGCCACCCAGAATTCTCCTCCAACAGGCAGCAGGATGCCCAGGAGTTTTTCTTGCACTTGGTCAATCTGGTAGAGGTAAGTCTGGAGAGCATCCATTGGGGAGGTCAGAAATGTACCAAGCTGCTGTGGTGACAGCTTGATCAAATACGCCCTTCTCTTCACCTCAGTCACTCACTGGACCTCTTGGTGGCTGTCTCTGCTATGCACACTTGATGTGGCAGTCACTTAAATTTGAGTTCCAGGTACTGCTGGATTGTATATCTTTCATGCTGTGTGTGTTATATTGGTGTGTTTTGTAAATTAATAAATGTATTTCTATCTCTGACTAGCTTCCAAATGAAAGCGACTGAAGCTAGGAGTTATTTATTACTGAGGGAATTATCCCTAATCTATGTTTCTAGTGCTAGCCTGGCTACTTCCCCAGCTGTGCTTCCTAGTACTTGCTATCTGAGTCTCACCCAGGTTATTTCTGCTCTATCAGTCTGTACCTCAGGGTCCATTTCACTTGGGCATGTGCTCATGGCCCATCATGTCTAAGGGAGACTTCCTGCTCTCTCTCTCTTTCTACCTTTTCTCCTTCTCCTCTCCCCTCCTTTCACTCTCTTTGTGGCCCCTACATGTGACCCCTATACCAGTAATTAAAGCTCTGACTACCTCTCTTCTACCAAGAATTTGTTGTAGCTACTTTTATTTAACCAATAGCTTTAAATTGGGGGGCAAGGTTTACACAACAAAGGCCACTGTATGTGAGAATTTGCCTGACTGGGTACAACCAGATCTTGGGGTTTGAAATTTAGCATCTCTATACACAGCACCAGACCAACCCTCAACATTTCCTTCTTTTTGTTTAAATGAAAAGACTCTTTAATCCCAGCACTTGGGAGGCAGAGGCAGGCAGATTTCTGAGTTTGAGGCCAGCCTGATCTACAGAGTGAGTTCCAGGATAGCCAGGGCTATACAGAGAAACCCTGTCTCGAAAAAAAAAAAAAAAAGACTCTTTCTTTTATAGTAATAAATGACATGTAATACGAAACAATTATGAAAACTCTTAGGTAGGAGTTACATTTATAATGCCCTGTCCATTTGTTTTTGGCAATTTTAGATAAAGTATTTTATTGTTCTATCTTGGTGACTTTAGAGTTCTGTACCTAAAGCATTTTCTATCATTACTTGTATTACTAACCTAAAATCATTTTCTTAGACCTAAAAATTTCTTTTAAAAACCTAAACAGCTTAAGCTTATTTGTGAGACTGTAACTATCTAGACTTCAACCCATCAGAGACCTGAGAAGTCCTGACTGGAATAGTCTGTGATGCTGGACGATTTGAGCTAGTTGCTTGGCAGTTGTCCTGGAAGCAGGTCTCTTAAGGAAACAGCAGAATGCTGGAACAGTATGCCTCAGCATCTCAGCATCCCTGAGGGTGCATCTTGTTAGAACAGTTTGTCTGGTTGTTATTCTCTGTGAACACATAAGTTCTCAAAAGTAATATACATACTAATGAAAAGCTTTGGCATCCAGGAGGTAAACCGAGGTAGGCAGCCAGTGGGGGTCAGTGCTTAGAGCTGCACTTGGGGGTCAGTCCAGATATCGACTGGGGCTGCTGCCTATGGCAGCCAGTGATTAGAGAAATTACTCAGCAGACTTTTCTCTGAGGGAAAAAAGAACTTAATTTACTGGGGTTGGCATTCCCTATAGCCGGCGGAAAAACTCTGAACTCTTTTTAACTCCTTGGAGCCAGAAAGAAAGAAAAGGAAAGTGGGAAAATTCACATGTACACATACAGAGTAGAGGAAGCAAAAGTCAGACTTCAGTAACTTCATACATACAAATGCATACATACATGTATGCATACATACATCCATTCATGCATCCATGCATATAGACATGCATACAAACCTGCAGACAGACAGACATATACACATTCACATGGTGAATAGCTGGAACAAAGCCCCAGCAAGCAGTCTCCAAGCATTTCACACATAGACATATATACATATAAACATACAGTTGATGGATAGAAAGAACAATGTTCCAACCACTTTATTCTTTATTCATAGCTTATATATCCCAGAAAAGTCTTTCAAGCAGTATAAAATTACAATGTGATTACATTTTAGTTTTCTTCTAGTGGATAGTTATGAAAAAACACTGTGTTCCCCAAAAGTTTATAAGAAATAGCATTTTGTAGTACAGGTAAAGAAAACAAATTATCTTCAAAGTCCTAGGTACATTTGTAACTAAGCAACTTGTTATAGATTAACAAGGTGTGAGCAAGCAAAGTAGTTTTCTTAGTCAGTTTCTCTTGCTGGCAGGCAGCGATTTATGGTTACAAAGAAATGAGTAATTATTGTATTATTTATCTTTTAAAAGTAATTTTGTAAGAATTTTAAAAGAATTATAAATCTGCATTTTTATATAAATATCAGTCATATCTACTTTAAACCCTCAGAATGCAGACTATTTATCATCATTTCTTATTAAATCATATCATGAAGCTGAGGGCAAAACTCGGTAGAAGGTATCAATTGTCACCAGTCCAGCCTCAGTGAGAGTCATGTCAGCCAGTGCTGCTATTGTTCTTGTTCTCAGACCATAACAGGTCCCTAGCTTAACTGTTCAGAGTGTGCCTTCCCCTAAGATATTCTACATCAGAGCCAGGAGCAAAAACATCTTAACCTAGCTTCACTAACAATTTTATTATTCCAAATGCTTTCTAAGTTCATAGCTGTTCTTCTACAGCTCTAAGTTCTTTCCTAGGGTAGGGATTGAATCATTAATCTGCTCCAGCAGCAATGCCTGAAAGAGGTCAAGCATGCTTACTGTGAGTGTCAGAGATACTGTCCAGTGAGGAGCTAGATCCCCCTGTAGAGTTTCCATACAGTTCTTAGATCAAGAGGGATATGAGGGTAACAAGCAGAGCAGAACTCTGTAACAGCATGAAGTCCTCAGAACACGTAGTCCTCGGGGCCATGCCTCACTGAGGCTCACACGTCTTGGATATGCTAAGCACTGGGGAGCATTCCATGAGTTCTAAAGCAGTTTGTTGTTCCTCCTGCATGGCCCTCAGCATGAACAGTTCTGTATTAACCTATATATGGAACATGCAAAGTGCATAGATCAGTTAATGGAGATTTTTTTGGTCTTTGAGCAGGTGAAGTGTATCTGTCTCTATTATAAGCTAGTTTGGACTGTAGCCAAACTGCAATATAAAGTTTCATGATTAGTCCTGAGGATTTTGTAGCTAACAAGGTTTATTCATTGATTACACATAGATATTTGTGTCTTAGCTGGTCTCATATGTGGTCACCTGCCTTGTTTGGTCTTTTTGATCTCTTTCCTTTTGTCCATAGCCAAGATCTTCAGGAGGTCTCCCCCTGTCAAATCTGATTTTTATCAATTTGGATGGGAGACAGCTTTTCTTTTCCTGTTGGAAGCAATGTAAAATCTCCTCAGCATAATTCCTGTTTTACATTCTGAAGTTATTACATATATATGTTGATCTGATTCATCAGTTCTTTCTTTATCTAAGTCAGCTTTAGTTTGATCTTTCTAAAAAGGATGCATAGAACTATATTTATTACTGAACCTATTATTATTATTATTTGTATGTTGATAGTCAAAGCAAACTTATATGCGGTCAAAATGCCCCCATTGACAGTGTTCTCTATCTTTTAATATGGAAATATCTATATATCTATATATATCTATGAATGCATATTTTATTATTTAAATTTTTAATTTTTGATTATGTTCAGCTTATTTATTTGTTTATTTTAGTATCTACGTACCTTTGAAACCATTTTTATCTATTTCTCTTTTTCTCTTCTTTGGAGACTTTATTATGTCTGTGTTGTTTTATATTTAGTGTCTGTCTTTCTTTAGCATAAAAGCATGATTTTTAAACATGTTTTACATTATCAGAAGTTCCATTGCTTTGCATATCTTTTGTGTGTCTCTTAGTCTACATTTCATCTCAGATATTCTGCTGTGCTTGGCCATGGCCTCTGTCTGTCTTTCTGCTTACAGACAAGAGGCATTTTGATCTTCCACCTGTAACCAGGACCTGCCTCATTAGATCCTGACCTCTCCTGAGCAGGCCAGTGTGGGGAGCCGACAGAAGGCGGATATCATCCTTGCAGCCATCTTGAGCCATATACCCAGATAAGAGATTTGATTACAATAGCCTACAACAACTGAGCACACTCTGATAACATCTTGGTTTAGATACCCAGGATCTTTCCTTGGGTGTGTGAGATTAAAGGTGTGTGACTTAAGGGTGTGACTTAGAGATCAGATATAGAGACAAGGCGTAAGAGCATGACTTAAAGGTATGACTTAGAGGCATGGCTTAGAAGTGAGACATATAAAAGGCGAGAGGCAGGCAGAAGAGTGGAGAACAACTTGGAGTAGGAATTAGGTACTCAGAACAGTACAACTTGGAACTAGGAATTAGGTTAGAGAGTATAACTTGCAGCAGATTATTAGGTAATAGGCACTTAGCACTTGGAAGAAAGAACTTGGAACTTGGAGGCACTAGGGACTAGGAACTAGGGACTAGGAACTCAAGACTTGGAACTTGGAGAGAAGAAGAGAGACTGAAGAATAAACGGGATTGAATCACACTCTGTCTGGTCTTCATTCCTCGCGTTCGTTCTCACTCTCTCTCTTGCTGAACCCCGACCTGCAGACTGGAGCAGCTTGTGGCAGTGCAGGCTAAAAAGTTAGTCTCCAAGGCTTCTGGCAGTGTGGGTTCAAACATTGACAGAGCGGTCCAAACATTTTAGCCCCCAAGTGTGGGGCAGCTCGGGCCACGACAAGCCAGAGCTTTGAGGAAAACCTGAGGGAAACTGTCGTGCAGTTCTGAACCCATGAGCTAGCTTGTTCCTCACTGTTGTCCCAGCCTTGTGTCCCAGCCATGTTGGACTGGGCCATCTATGAAATAAAGAGCTAGGAAACTGCTTTGTTCCTGGGGAGTGCTTGTACTGTCTTCACATGGAACTTTTTAAGTTTAGTTTTATGCTGTTATATTGGATATCAAATGTCGATTAATGAAGTTATTTCTATCCCTGGCTAGCTCCCAAATGAGAGAATGAGGCTTGGATTTAGTTATTCAGTTTTAATACAATTACTGGGGGAATTACCCTAATCTATCTTTCTAGTGCTAGACTGGCTACTTTTCCAGCTGCACTCCTCAGTACTTACTGTCTCACTCAGGTTACTTCTGCTTCATCAATCTGTCCTCAGGGTTCATTTCACTCGGGCGTGTGCTCCTGGTCCATCATGTCCAATGGAGACCTCCTCTTCTCTCCTTCTCTTTCTCCTCTTCCTCCTTCTCCTCCCCTTTCTTCCTCCCTTTGCTCTCCATGTGGTCCCTACCTGTGACTCCTGTCTTAGTAACCAAAGCCCTGCCTTCCTCTCTTCTCCCAAGTAAGTGGTTGTAGCCACTTTTTTTTTTTTTTTTAAACCAAGAGCTTTAAATTGGAGAGCAAGGTTTACACAGCAAAGGCCGGTGTATGTGAGAATTCACTTGTCTTGGAGGCAACCAGATCTTGGTGTTCAAAATTTAGCATTCATATTATACCGCACCAGACCAGCTCCCAACAGTGTTTGGTCTCCGGACAGAGCCCCTTGAGAGCCTCTCCAGGTACTTGATACCCAAGTACTGCTCAAGTGACCCCACTTCCAATGCAACAGAGCTGAATCACACAGAAGCCATGAAGAATTCCCGAGTAAAGCCTTTCATTTACCTTAAAACAAAAAAGAACAAACAAGCAGCCTCCCCGCCTGGTTATGAAAGTGTCTTGTATGGAAAAGGAAGAAAACTCGGAGGAGAAAATCAGAGCTGCATAGTAGCTACTTCCATAGTAGCAACTTCTGCTGTTAACATCTTGGCAGCTGACCCTTCCTTCAGTCATTTCCCAACCATGTTTGAATTCTCTGTGTTTGTGAGCAGTGTTTCCCTTCATCTGTTGGGAGGATGTTACCATATCCTTAAGTATCCTAATACAGCATGGTTTCTTTATTTGCATATAGTTTACATCAAATGCATTTGAAAGTGTATCAAACATACGTTGATTTTTCCCAGGACAGTATTTTTTCCTCTTTTTATTTCATTAACTTCTTTTCCTTACTTCCTCTAATTACACCCATGCCCATCTATCTGTCTTCTATGGTTAATGGCTCTGTAATAGTACCATCCATCCAACCCCTCATTTGGGGATGCTGTATAAATCCCAGTGTCTTAGTCTGGTCCACTCTGATAATACTCAGTAAAGTAAGACCTTGATGCCAGAATCAGAGTTATGCTATTTTTCTTTCATAGCTTCATTTCCATGCACCTGCTAACCTGGTATTGTCTGACCTTCAGAGGAATCGCATTGGCTCAGAAAACCCAAGTGATGTTTTCCGGTTTTTGGTGGAGGAGCGAATTCAATGCTGTCAGACCAGAAAGGTCCGCTACACGGAGAGGGTGGACTACCTTATGCAGTTACCTGTGGCCATGGAAGCAGCAACCAATAAAGGTAACAGTCCTCCAAGAGAAAAGAACTATGTGTGTCTCTGTGGGAAAACTCGCGCGGCGGCGGTCGGGTGGCGGGGACAAAGTCCTGAGGTCAGGCGAGGTCCCTGGCGGCCTTTCCCCAGCGGAGCATCCTACTTTCACGCAGTTGCAGTGGGCAGGCCGGCAGCTGCATCTGGAAGGTCCAAGGTTCTAAAGGCTGGGAACCTGGCGGCAGGCCCAGGAGACATGTGGAGTCCAGGGGATCCAAAGCTTTCATTGTTCATGGTGTGGTGGATGGGTCTAGATGGTGCGCACCCCCAAAAAGCCAGAGGAAGGTTGGCTTAAATAGGGAGGGGGAAGAGGGGAGGGAATAACTTAATTAGCTACGCCCCTGGCCTTTAGGTAACTCATTAATATTTAAATCTTTGGAGGTGGAGACCTGTTAATCACGCCCTCCACCTGTGCCCTATGTGACTGACAGGTTATGTTGAATGGAGATTAGACCTCCTGTCAGGGCCCTGGGTTCTGAGAGCGTGGCCGAACACCCACAACCCAAGAACCAGGATACCCTTACACGGCCTGACATGTCTCCATTCATTGAGACCTGCACCAGAGTTGAGGTGCCAGTCACTGAGATGGGGCTGTGTTTGGGTGGCACCGCCCCTCCATCTGTTTTTAAATCCCCATGTGACTTTCCATGGAGGGTCTAAGTGTATCCTGGCAGGCTTTCTAGAAGTGCTATAGACAGGAGCTACTTTGGAACCCAGAGAATGTGGTTCATGGTTAGTCAGCATAATTGTGGACAGGTTGTTTGGTGATGTGGGTACGAGATTCTCTCTTGTCATTGCTAATATGCTGTGGTGTAAAGCTTGATGGAAATGCATCTCTGGATGTTAGATGTGCAATCTTGGGAAGCAACCAAGCTTTGCATCTGGGTTTTTAAGGCAGGGCTTCTGAAGGTAACTTGTGGCAGGCACAGGTTTGTAGCAGTGAGACCCAATAGAAGAAGGTTCGGACTTAGAAACGGAGGAAAGGAGTCTCCATGTAGCCTTTCCAGGGCACGGCTCCTCCCCATGCTGTCAGTCAGAGCTCACAGGATGGATGGATGGATGGGTGGATGGATGGATGGATGGATGGATGGACTTCTTTACAGTCAGTGTTTTAGAGAAGAAAAGGCAAAATGGCTGTGGCATTGCTCATTTTGGGTTCTTGCCATCCATGTGAAGGTCAGCACTCTCCAAGTTCCTATGGCTACTTTTTGGGGGGGGGGGATTTAATTTCCAATATTAAATTTCCAATTTAATATTGGAAAGTGATGATTGTTTCATGTAGCTTTTGCTACCGAGCCTGAACTCCAGGACCCGGCTAAGCTACCAGGCCCCACCCAGATTACTTTGACTCCACCGATAAAAAACGACACACACACACACACACACACACACACACACACACACACACTCACACACACACACCAATTAATCTTAGAATGCCTTTGCTAACTCAATGACTAAGCACTGCCTAACCTCTCCTGCCACCCCTGCCACCCCAGACATATTTGGATAGACCGAAAACTCACATGGCTGGTTGGCTTTATCTTCTACCACCACTCCAGGCTCCCCCTCCCAGCCCCACTCAGTCCTGCCTGTGTCTTCCCCAACAACTCTGTCCCGCTCCATCCTTGGTCACTGGTGTCTTTATTGATGAATCAAGAACCAATTGGGAAACAGGACCTTAGCATCAGAACCAACCCTTACGGATGATTCTGTTGATTTAAGATGAAATTATTTTTATTTTTCTATAAGTGCATACAGCTTTGAACTATGTTTAGATTTTTGCTCATTATACAAGGTATGTAAGACTGTGAAGTGTGTGGTTTGTTGCATTTTGAGAATGATGGCTGTCTTAGTTTTCTTTTTGTTGCCATAAAGTGTCTGACAAAGGGAACAAGGGAGGAAGGAAGGAAGGAAGAGCTTATTTTGAGTCAAAGGTATAGTGTATATTCAGGAAAGGAAAGTCGTGTTGACAAGAGCTGGCTATATTGTCTTTTCAAGTCAGGGAGATGAATGCTCCTTGTTTGACTTGCTTTCTCCTTTTGTGCAAGTCTAGGCCACTGATGGTGCGACTCATTTTTAGGGTGGATCTTCCCACTTCAGTTAACCTAATCAAGATGATCCTTCCTTGGCTTCACTCTGGGCTAAACTAATCTAGATAATCCCTGACAGCTGTGCCTGAAGGCTTATCTCCTAGCTGGCTGGAGAGCCCGTCAGGTCGACAATCAATATGAGCCATCAGAAGGAACTATCACTTTTCCTTGCTCATCTCAGCTTTGCATGTTCTGTTCAGTTCTGACAGCCTCGATGATGAAGACTGTTCAGTAAAATTCATGTTGGTGTGAGTCTCGTTGCCAATGGAATACACATGCTATAGGAAGTCCTCTGTGTGTTTAAGGCTGGGGAAGCAGAGGGATCTTTTAAAATGCAAAATGAGAAGTATTGTTTGAACTGGTGGCACTCTGTAATCCCAGGCTCCAGGTTGAGCATCTTTCATGCAAGGTTGGGGTTCGGATCCTCTCGTGCTGGCTTGTATGTCAGGTATAACCGTAGGACCCCCTCCTTTGCTCTTGCTTTATTTATTTAGTTGTTAGGGCTTGACAGAATGGAGCAGTTTGCATCTTAATAGCTTTCACACTTCTGTGATGTCTAATTTACTGTATTCTAGGAGATTTCTAAGTTACTTTCTGGATTTCTAGTAACGTCTAACCTTTGTATAGATAGAAGTAGTGTACTGTAAACTCTGGACAGAGGGGCTTTAAAAGCTTTTAGGAGGAGTTATAGAAGATGCATATGTGCACAAGCCGATCTATTAGGAGGGAATATTTTTGGCTGTGCTATTGTGAAATAATCAACCAGAAATGACATTCAAGGCACATGTGTGTTTTAACTGTGTAGTTAGTGTCAACATGGCTCTGAGGAGGTCCCGGCACACTTACTTCTTTTTTTGTCTGCATTCGTTTGATTCCCTGAGAGGCCTCCAGGCAGTGGATTAGAGACCTTTGATAAATCCTCAGGGGCATGCTGTTTATACAGCCCTTGGGCCCAGGAACACAGTCACACTTGCTGGAGGAACCACAGACATCTAATCTGGCCATTGTCTGGGGCTCAGGGGCAGTTCTTCTCATTTCCACATTTACATTCTTCCCTTGGTCCTGTTGCTTTGGGGACAGCCCGAGGTTGGCATCAGGAGCTTTGTCTCTTCCCTTCCTTCTGCCTCCCTCCACCTGCCTGATCATTCCCCAACTCTGACGCCTTGGATGAATTCCTTCTGGGCCTCATCCACCGTTTGTTGACTAGGGTTTTAAATCTAGGCCTGTCAGCGTTTGGTTATTTTCAACCTTTAGCTTGAGCTTCTTCCGGGGCTTGGGGTGCTGTGGGGGGGGGGGGGAGGGAGGGGGCGGGGCGGTGCCTCTGGCTTCCAGATGGCTGCAGAACTTTGGTGTGAAGTCTGTAGAGAAGCAGTACCTGGGTAACTGCAGAGGGGGAAAATGGAAGAGCAGCTTCCTGTGCCCGCCATTCATGTCCCACTCACAGTACGGTCTGAACTCACTTCTCTCTGTTTGGTCTCAAAGAGAAATAGCAAAAAATAAAAGGGGATTTAAAAAATGGAAACAAAAAGTGTTTCTGACTCTATAAAGCCTGTTGGTCTTGGGAGGGGTCTTTAGGCAGGCTTCTCTGGAATGGACAGACAAGGCAGCAGCCCTGACCTACTGGGAAAAACACTACCCTAGAGGGTGTGGCTGAGGAAAAGAGTGATTGCAGGTCCCTGCCTTCCTTGGTCTTCCTCAGATGAGCTGATTGCCTATGAACTAATGCGGAGGGAAGCAGAAGCCAACAGAAGACCCCTTCCTGAGCTGGTGCGAGCCAAGATCCCATTCAGTGCCTGCCTTCAGGCCTTTGCTGAGCCCGACAATGTGGATGATTTCTGGAGCAGCGCCCTGCAAGCCAAGTCTGCGGGGGTCAAGTGAGTAAGCCAGGTTGTTGACCGGGAAAGAGGGGCCTAGTGAGGTGGGGGCCGAGTGAGGCGGGGAGGGGACTGGGTGTTCTCAGAGTCCTGGAGTGCTTGTTCATGAGGGTGGGATGGGTTGTGATGTAGCCGTCCTTCACTTCACTTGATGAGGCTGACCAATAAGACAGTCCTGTGATTTGGGTTATGCTGTGGGATTGGGAGTGTCTACCTCCTTTTTTTTAATCAATAAAGCAGAATTATGGTTTATTTTATGGTTGTAATTTTTCCCTTCCCTTCCTTTCCCTTCTTCCTCCCCTCTCTCTCTTCCTTCCTCCCTTCCTCCCACTCTTTTCCTTCTTTCCTCTCCTTCCTTCCTTCCTTCTTTCCTTCCTTCCTTCCTTCCTTCCTTCCTTCCTTCCTTCCTTCCTTCCTTCCTTCCTTCTTTTTTTTTCTTTTCTCTTGCCAAGAGAGTAGAGTAGGGTTGAGAAACACCCTTCTTCCCACATGGCAAGAATGATTACTGGTAAAGAAACAGAATTACTTTTCGGAGCCTTCCATATATAAATGCCACTGCATTGTCTTGTAATTTTAAGGTTAAGTTTTAGCATAGTTGGGGGAAGTTTTGGGCATGCCAGGGAAGCTTTGCTTGGTGAGCTGCTTACAACTGAGTCAAGAGAATCATGTTCACACTGTGAGCTTGGTCGTCAGGTACATGTATTTTCTTTTCTCCACTTGATACCTTAATTGATTTGATACTGCCAGCTCTTGCCAACACACTTCATATCGCCAAGTGAGCTGGGGAAAGTGTGTGTGTAGGACAAAGGGCTCCTGGGAGCTCTGTCCACTCAGTTCTCCGTCCGTTTTCCTCTTCATCAGGACATCTGCTTTTTCTTTCTCTACACTTCAGTGCTGGAGACTGGACCCAGGATCCTATAGACGCTCAATGAACACTCCATCAGCAAGCTCTGTTCCTAGTTCTTGGAAGCTTGTTTCTGGAATTATACACTTTGAAATGTTCTTTGGCCCCTCCTTTCAAGAGTGAGACCCAGCTCTCAGTTGACAGAGTGAAGGATGGAGGGCTATAATTTCCTGTTTTCTTCTTGTTTTGTTTTTTTTTTCTGCAGTCTGGCAGCTAAGCTGCTGGTGGTTGCTGTCTCCAGCACCTGCAGGACTCTTCAGACCAGACTATGCATGTCAGAAATGGGAAAACAAAACAACTGTTTTAAAAAATGACCTTGTAGAAATGCATCTCAGTGGGAGAGCTCCTGCTTAGTGTATGCCGGGCCCTAGGCTTGATCTTCGAACTACAGAAAAACAAAACAAGGCCAAAACCTGGCTTACAACCATGTCAAAGAAAAAACAACAACAACAACAAACAAACAAACAAAAAACCCCCAAAAAACCCCCCAAACCAAAACAAACCAAACCAAAACAAACAAAACAAAACAAAACAAAACAAAAAAAAAAAAACCAAAAAAAAAAAAAAAAAACAAAGCAAATAAAACAAAAGGCCCCATTCTAAGTCTGAGAAGGTACATGCAGATGAGACTAATTGCCATTCATTCTGTTATCAGCTGTTTTTCCTTAGGTAAGTTTTGTTGCAGAAGCTGTTGACCTCTCTCTCTCTCTCTCTCTCTCTCTCTCTCTCTCTCTCTCTCTCTGTGTGTGTGTGCTATGCCTACAGGCACACACTTAACTCTGTGTGCTTGTGGAAGTCAAAGGACAACCATCTCTCACCTCACTGAATGAGCACTGGGATGACTGAGGTATATCACTGCCTGGCGTCACATAATTTGAGGATATTTGAACTCAGATCCCTAAACCTATGAGGCGATTCTTCATCCAAAAGCCATCTCCTCAGCCTCCATAAGCTTGTTTCTATGCATGAGAAGATTTAGCATTGTATCGCAATTGTTATTACCTGAAGTAACCGTCCTTGAGGGAACGAAGAAGGCTAGAGCTAAACATCTCCTCTTTACGGCCCACCCACCGAGGAGCTTGGGATGAACTTGCTATCAGCTATTTTCTTTCCATACTACTCTTGTATTTTGAGACAGGATCTTGCTATAGCCCAAACTCCCACCCACCAGTTATCACATTTAATATGGTCTTAGCAGTGCAGGGTAGGCTCCAGTGGTCTCCTGCTTTACAGATGGGGCAGTAAAAGGATAAGCAATTGGCCAATAAGTGGCATGCTTGGGAGATTCAGCTGGTCTGATGGCATTCAGGGATGGCACTTCTATCCCAGGTTTAGCCACGTAATCCACTGAGTCCATACACATAGCCATGGTTAGTGGTCCTTACGTATTTTGTAGTTTCAAATGCAAATTTTGGCATTTGGTGAAGCCAGCTAGTGAACTTCTGAAATTTTTTATTTTTAATTTATCTTTTAGCAATCAAGGCTGTGACTCTACTGACATTTTATTAATGTCAGTTTGAACCTTCCTTTTGTTAGACCCAGAGTCCGAAAATCCAGAAAAAGGCAAAAGGCATCTATTCTTGCTGGCCAGGTGGGGCAGTGCATACCCATGATCTCAGAACTTGGAAACCTGAGACAGGAGGATTAGTGAGTTCATGGCCAGCCTAGACAACAGAGAGTTCAAGGTCAGCCTGGACACATAGCATATCTATTTAAAAAAAAAAAAAAAAAAAAAAAAAACCACAAACAATACAAAGAAAGAAAGGGTGGGTTGATCTTGGTGGGCCTACAGGTCAACCTCTGGGTAGAGACCCCTTTTGGGGAGAGAATGACTTTTTCACAGGGTCAAATATCAGCTATCCTGCATACCAGATATCTAGATTCTGATTCATAACAGAAGCAAAATTAGAGTTATAAATTAACGATAAAATAATTTTTTGGTAGGGGTCATCACAACATGAGGGACTGTATTAAAGGGTCGCAGCATTGGGAAGGTTGAGAACCACTGCTTTAAAGTGATCCTGACAGGCTGTGTCTGGGAAGCCTGTTATTGTTTGGAGCATTCATTCACCTATCAAATATTATTGCTCTTACTAGGCAGCGTGCTAGACAAGACCCAACTCCTGTCCAGTGTGGCTGTGGGGAGATTCCCACTTACACTTTTTTTGGGAGAGAGAAGCATAGTGTGGGCTCCAGAGCAGACTCTCTAGGTCAGCTGGAATGTGACCTTGGCCAGCTGACTCTCCTGCCAATGCCCTCTTTCCTATCTGTAAAGCGGGGATAACGGAAGGATTTTATTTATAGAACTGATGTCAAAGAGAGCTGAGCAGTGTAAATGCTTTGCCTGTGCCTGTCAGTAGCTTTAGGAAGGACAGCATTGTCACTGCCATTGTTGTGATCTTTTGTGAATATGTGTGTGCATGCCTCTGTGTGTGTGTGTGTATGCCTGCCTCTGTGTGTGTGTGTGTGTATGTGTGTGCATGCCTCTGTGTGTGTGTGTGTATGCCTGCCTCTGTGAGGGTGTGTGTATATGTGTGTGCATGCCTCTGTGTGTGTGTGTGTATGCCTGCCTCTGTGAGGGTGTGTGTATATGTGTGTGCATGCCTCTGTGTGTGTGTGTATGCCTGCCTCTGTGAGGGTGTGTGTATATGTGTGTGCATGCCTATCTGTGTGAGTGTGAGTGTGTGTGTGCGTGCTTATCTGTGTGAGTGTGAGTGTGTGTGCTCGTGCATGCCTATCTGTGTGAATGTGTGTGTGGATGCCTTCCTCTCTGTGTTGTTGTGTGTGTGTGCATGTATGCCTATCTGTGTGTGTGTGTGTATTGGCTGTGGGTCATGTGGTTTGCATTTAGTTGACTAATCATATTTTTGGCACATTTACCAGAAAGAGTCTAGTACTCTTTTCTACTTAACCAATTTTCAATGCTATGGAATAGACCATGTTAGTCATTGCAGCTTGCATTTTTTTCTTAATAAGATGTCTTAATAATAGTTAGTCTTAATTATAATTAGTGATCAGTGTTAATAGACATCATACAATTGCTAACCTGGTAGTAGTGCCCAGACCTATCCTGAGTACTCTCTATGGCCGGACTAATTTAATCCCCACAACAACTTTTTATAAAGCTGAATTATGTTTGCATACAGACTTTTTTTGAATTTATATTCTGATAGCCTTTAATAAAAATATAAAGTTCTCTAAGAAAAAAAAATCCACAGATTCAGTTTAGGAATAAAAGAGTGTGCAACAATAATTTGTTTATACTTCCTTGTTATTCTTTTGCAAAGCACAGTTTAATACTTTGTCAGATTTAACGGTAACTTGGTGTCCTCGAACTACTTGCTTGTGAGTGGAGATTCTTATCTCTCTTGAGACGAACCTGAGATATATGTAGAATAGTTGCAGTGGGGTTGAGTTTAAGACCTGGGTTTTGAAGACTTCTTTAAGTGGTTGGTAGTTACCCATTACAGAGTCATGCCTTAAATTATTCCTCCACCCTCTGTCCCACCCTTAAACTGAGCCACTGCCCAGACCCTATTTTCACCAGTTTAGAATCAATAACTGTCATGGCACCAGAGTCACCATTTGCATATTATTGATTTAATTCGATTTCCCTAGATTTGATGTGAGAAGAGAAGGTCTGGGGCAGGAGAGAGGCCTCAGTTGCTAAAGTCTGCTGCTTAGGAATGAGAACCTTCCTGTGTGGGATCTGGTGTCACTTGTGTAAAAAGCAGAGTGTGATGGGACATGCCTGTAAACACAGTGGTGGGAAGTGGACGTGGGAAGATTCTGGGGTCCATGAGAACTGGTCTCATCTGAGCTCCTGGTCCAGTAGAGACTGTCTCATAAAACTAAGGTGGAGAGAGATAGGAAAGAAGACACCCAGTGTTGACCTTTGACCAACACAACATACATAAGCATCTCTCTCCTTTCTCCTCTCTTTCTCTCTTCTCCTTCTCTCTCATACACACACACACACACACACACACACACACACACACACTACAATTGAAGGATAACTTTTTTCCCCATCAGTTGAAAATGCCATAATAGCAGGTGAATTTTGTTGGCTTTCTGTAAACTGGAGGTCTGGGCCTCATTTAAATGAGAATGATGTTTATTTAGACCTCTCAGACAATCAGAGAACCTAACTGGAGGGACTGTAAGTTTCTTCAGAGAGCCAGGAAAACCCTAGATCGTTCCCTTTGCAAGGCTGAGCTCTCATAGCTGCTTTGCACTGTGGCCTGTGACAGAGAACCATCCTTGTGTACCATCCTTGTGACAGAGAACTTGAGACACAGCAGGCTATGTGACTTGTCTGGGGGGAAGATACAGGCCAGTGACAGACCAGTTCAGTGTCCAAGGCCTTAGGGCTGATGGGATTCACTCTAGGTCCTTACTACAATACTGTCTGGTTGTAAAGGGGTTTTCACAAGGGTGAGTGAGCACAGCACAACCCTGGCAGCAGATACGTGAGTAGGTTCATTTCTAGATGTAAAACGAGCCTCAGAAGGGCCAGTGATTCACCCGGATCTGGACTGAATTACGAGCCTATTGAAGACTTACAGCCACACTTTTCTACTCTTTGCCCATGGTCAGTCCTGTGCTGTCTACTATTCTGCACCAGAGGGCAGCAATACGTTGGTATTTGCTTTGTTCATTCTGGGAAAAGATGTGTACCAGATAGAAGGCAATGACTCTAATTCAAACAGTGAGGTT
Organism: Arvicanthis niloticus; assembly: GCF_011762505.2. NCBI lineage: Eukaryota > Metazoa > Chordata > Mammalia > Rodentia > Muridae > Arvicanthis > Arvicanthis niloticus. The sequence continues at coordinate 18,371,165 of NC_047661.1, forward strand.
TAGAGGAGGAAGCTCGGAGTCTTCTGTTTCAAAGGAGACCTATTGTCCCATCTCTGGCTCATTGTCTATACTTGATTTTAGCCAAGAGGCTGAGAAACCGTGTGGCTCATTGTCTGTTTATATAGAAAGAGGTCCTGCAAAGACCTAATTGGTGACTGAATGAGCTGGGTTCCAGCACTGAGAGGCATGGATTTGATGTACAAATTGAACAGTCAGTGTGTGCATAAAAGTGATGAACCCAAGCCCAGAATACTCTGTATTTCAGTTTGAAGTGAACTCAGAATTAACCGGGTTAATTTGTCAAGTTCAGGGGCTGGAGCACTTGCCGCTCTTACAGAGGACCAGGGTCTGGTTCCCAGGACCTACATGGTGTCTCATAACCATGGGTAGCTCCAGTTCCTGGAGATTCTTATGGGGATTCCAGTTCCCGTTTTTCTTATGTCTGCAGACACGGGGCACAAATGTGGCGCATATCCACACATGAACTAAACCCATACACATAAACTAAAATCTTTTTCAAGGTAAGGCTTGGATTTAGATAGCTTAGATAATTACTCCACAACAGAGCTAGCTATGGGACTCATACTACCAGCGATCCAGATATTTTAAAGAGACCCTGTAATGATCAGCCTCAACCCAAGTTCTGGCAACCCTCCCTTGCACCAGTCCAGGCTGTAAGGCAGTGATGCCAGGTAGGAGTGAGGCTGGCTTCTCCACACCGTGTAGGGACTGTCACAGACACAGTGCATACTTGACTGAGAACATACACAGATACATACATACACAGGTAAGAGCATCCCAAGAATGCTGGGAAACCAAATGGTTTAAAAGCACTTTTCAGAGCATCGCAGCAAAGAGTCACTGTGAGATAGCTGTACCCCATGATCACTATGTCCTGCCGTCAGCATTTTCTGCTGTGGAGAAAGCCAGGAGGTTGGAGTGAGTGCGTGAGTACCTGAGTACTGACTGTTGGTTGGTTCTTCCCCACAGGGCAGTCCTTGGCATTGCCAGGCGCCCCAGACAAAGCTGCCTGTGAGCCATGGATGGCAATCGTCTTTCTTTCTGCCTTGTTTGATTGATCTCCTCCCCTTGTGTTTCCCAGAACATCTCGCTTTGCCTCATTCCCTGAATACTTGGTAGTGCAGATAAAGAAGTTCACTTTTGGTCTTGACTGGGTTCCCAGAAAATTTGGTAGGTATCCTTTGCATGCTTTCACTTCAACTATAGAGTGAGCCACTTAACAAGACATGGCATGTAAAAGAGGCTGTGGGAACATCTGCCCCTGTCACTTCCACCCCATTGTTTCCTCTGTTACTCAGAGTCTAGGAGAAACACTACAATAAGCAACATTATATGCTAACCACCCCTTCACCACTGAACTCTGGGAGGACCAGACTCTGAGAAGGAAAGTATAGTCCCCATGACAGCACATCTCAGATGCTACTGTGTGTACAGGTCACCTGGGATCTTTGGAAAATGCAGATCCTGATTGGCAGGTGTAGGTGGGCTGAGAGACCATGTTGCTAACCTATCCAGATGGTGTTAGCATTGCCAGTCCAGACACCATAGTTGGAGTAGTAGGTAGCTGGAGATATAACTTCCTCTTAGCAACCTTCCCTGCCTTTGAGATACAGCAGTGCTGTATATATGTGATGTTCATGTAAGTCATACAAATTTTCCTCCCAATCACTTAGAAACATTTGCATTGGACAGTTGAAAGAAGGATGTGGTTTGGGTTTCAATGGACTGTCTTCATCAATACGGAAGGCCCTTGGCCATTGTGGAAGGCTCATTTTCCAGATGAAGCATAAAGGCCATGAGGCAGTTTCCTCTGCTACCAGGGTTGAATGTGAGCTGCCTTAAGTGACCTCCAGGCTTGTGGAAAGATGTACATTTCACCCTGCATAGCTTCTCTAGCAAGGACTTCAAACTGTTTGCCAGTCTCTTATAGATTTGTGTTTGGGCATTTGTCCAACAAAGCCATGCAAGTCTCAAGAGTCATCCAAATACCTGCAGAAGGGGACCTGGAGAGAGAAGGGAGAACAGCCAGGGTGATTTCCTAGGAAGCCAGAGTGCCAGTTTGATCATCCTTTGTGCTGGGCTATTCCCAATGCCCAGGAGACCCTTGATTTTCTTGCTGGAAGAGTTTAGGGAGCAGAGAGGGTCTGAAGGCAGGGTGCTGACCACTCTGTTCTCCACTGGCCTCTGAGAGGGTTGAGATACTTAAGAATCTTGACTCATTCAGGCTTTGGACTGCTGTGGACAGGGTTTTGGTTTGTTGGTTTGTTTGCTTTTCCTTTTGAATTTTTGTCAAGGAAGAAAAATAAAGTCAGATTTTATTGACCAAGTTTAAAGGAATCTCAAGGTAGGGCCTGGATTTCTCTCTCGAGGAACAGCTGAATCCGTTTTGTGAGTCTGTCCTTGTATTTAGTTTTACTTGTCCTTAACATTTAACTTTTTCAAATATTAGCTTTTGTTCTTGGGTTATTGTTTCATTTATTTTAGTGGGTTTTTTTTTGAGATACTCACAGAGCCCAGGGTGGCTTTGAATTCACTGTGTAGATGGGCTAGCCTTGGACTTCACTGTGTAGATGAGGCTAGCCTTGGACTTCGGCTCTTCCTGCTTCCACATCCCAAGTTCTATGCTTACAGGCATGTGCTACCACGCCCAGCCTGCCTTGTTGTCTTAAATAGGATTTACATATCTGACGTCATTTGGAGGCCGTTGTGCTCCCGGCCTGAAGGACAAAGCCTTGCACTTGTACTGGACTCATTTCTATTCCAATTTGCATAGGTGCAACACTGACTCTCGCTGCTCTTAGGCTTATAAATCTTGCATTTGAGTAAGTCAAATGTAGTAGCAACTGAGGCATGAGGGCTCTGTTTTTCTCCCAGAGCACCCATGGGTGCTTAAGACAGTTAAGACTCAGCCAAGTTCTTTTGAGCTTTATGATTGATTTATAGCTTAGCATCATCATGGTTCGAGAAAAAGTATCAATTTGGAGTTTCGAACTCAGATGTGAAGGGAAGGGGAAGCAGCATCTGGGAAAGGAGAGCTGCTGGGTAAAGGGGTACACAGGTCAACCTCATGGAGGGCGCCACTGTGCTTAATGACAGCTTAGAAAGACATCCTTTCCCATAAGCATGATGTTCCTGTGTGGGGCAGTACGGAGCAGTGGGGTCAGTGTGAAATGGTCCCAGCAGCCAACATTGTCCAGATTAGAAGCTAAAGGGAAGCTCAGATAGTTAACACAGAATGTGCTGCAGCCTTGTGACATTTGAAATCCAGAAGTCTAAATTTTAACATTAAATCTTGTCCATATTTCAAAAGCACCAAATGGAATGAGTCTCGGTCACAGATACCCTGGGCTGCTGGTCTCTGGCTTCTGTCTTACCTGACCTGTTACTGTCCAGTGTGTCACCTCTATCCCATCACTCTCTGCTCTTCCCCCTGAGTCCTCCAATAACCTCTCATGTGGCTTGACAAATCTGTGCTGAGTGTCCCTTAGGCTGCCTACATTCATGCATGCAGTGAACACAAGCGGATTTTACAATGATCTGACTGAGGGCTCTGCAGAGTCCAGTGAATATGATCTTTTGTTTTGCAGATGTTTCTATTGATATGCCAGACCTACTAGATATCAGCCATCTCAGAGCCAGAGGCTTGCAGCCAGAGGAAGAGGAGCTTCCTGACATCAGTCCCCCCATAGTCATTCCTGATGACTCAAAAGGTACCATCTCCTACTGCAGTGGTTCTCAACCTGTGGGTCACGACCCCTTGGGGGGGGTTGAATGACCCTTTCACAGGGATCACATATCCGCTATTGTAGTATAAATATTTACATTACAATTCATAACAGCAAAATTGCAGTTATGAAGTAGCAACAAAAATAGTTTTATTGTTGGGGGTCATCACAACAAGAGGGTCACAGCATCAAGAAGGTTGCGAACCACTGCCCTATTGGAAGAACACTCTCTCTTCCACCAGCCTGGAATAGTCACCATGTTTCACCACGAATCTGCTTCCTGAGAGGTCATCCTAGACACTTAGGAATGAAGCCTGGCTTCAGCTGTGAACTTCAGACATATACAATATACTCTGCATCACTGATTTGTGTCCTGTTGGCAGGTGGCTCTGGAAAGGGCCGACAGACAGGCAATAGTGAGCAGCAGAGAAGGCCAAGGTGGTTTTTCATACTGCTCCTATCAATAAAGCTCAGGCCAGAACCCTTGATTTGCAACTAGACAGTGTTCTTAGAAATACATGCAGGGATCAAAATGATTTAGCTCACCGAGCTGTCAGAACTTTCTGTTTCATTTGCATCTGAGTGCCCAAGCCTGCCGCTTCCCTCACTACTGTAATGAACTGTGTTTTGCAGGTGATGTGTGTGGGGTAACCAGGAGTGAGAGGGTCTGGGAATCTCTTTTCTAAAACTGTTGGCCTTGGCTAGCTCTCACTTATGACATGTCCCTTCATTTCCAGACCGCTTGATGAACCAGTTGATAGACCGTAGGTATCTTTTAAAATGTTTTTGGTGTCTTATATCTGTTCCTAGTGTGCCATGTTTTAAAGACGTATTTATTTCATATATATGGGTGTCTTGCCTGCATGTTTGTGCTCTATGTGAATAACTGATGCCCACAGAGGCTGGAAGAGGGTGTCAGATTCCCTGGAACTAGAGGCAGAGAGGGTCGTGAGCCACCACATGAATGCTGGGAACAGAACCAGGGTCCTCTGGAAGAGCAGTAAGTGCTCTTAACTGCTGAGCCATCTCTCTAGACCACAGTATGACAGATTTCTCTGTGTTAGTTCAGCAAAGAAGTATTGTTATGTGCTGGATAGTTGAAGCCATTCCTGGGTGGAAGGGTTTATAAGTTGAATGAATAACAAACATAGGCCCAATGACATGCTTCTTAAGTGGCCCTTATGGCTCAGGAGGGTGAGTGTAGGCTTGAGAACCAGCAGCTCTGCCTGGTCACCTTGCCTTTGCTGCTTAGGCCAGCGTGGTGGAACAATTCACTCTGTGTACCTCCGTTCCCTCATTTGGAAATTAAGGTAGCAATACCATTGCTTCTTATGAATAGCTTAATAGTTAGATGGCGTAAAAAGAAGTCACATTAGGACTCAACAAAATGGCCCTGTGTTCAGGCAGTCTGTAGGTAAGGGGGTTGAAGACGCCTGTAGTTCAGTTTCTCACCGTGGGATGTTCTGCTGTGCCCTGCAGCCTCAGACATAGATGAGTCCTCGGTGATGCAGCTGGCTGAGATGGGCTTCCCTTTGGAAGCCTGCAGGAAGGCTGTGTACTTCACTGGGAACACTGGGGCTGAGGTGGCCTTCAACTGGATTATCGTGCACATGGAGGAGCCTGGTAGGTGGCAACACAGAGTGCTTTGTTGTTTGTGTTCCTAGTGCTGTGTCCCTAAAGATGATGGAAACCTGCTACAGTCTGGGCAAAGTCACAGCCATAGTCTCCTTTTAAACAGCAGCTTTCTTGGAGTGGCTTCTGCCTTCCAGGTGTACACAGTTTGTCATCCGAAAGATCCTCAGAAGGATGCCGTCTCTGTTTCAAGTTGGAAATAGAAAACCCAAAAAGTGAGGCCCTTTCCTTAGCATCTTCTTTTTATCTACTTTTGAAGATGTCATTGCTGTGTTTACCCATCTCAAGTGTGTATCCACATGGATTTTACTCACCTCACAATTAGGGGACTAATTCATGCTAGAATACTTTTGTATACCCAAAAGAAATGCTACAGACAGGAGCCGTCTCTCTCATGCTCTCGTTATGTCCTGTGCCTCGTGTTCACTGTCTACTCTCTATGTATTCTACAATTCTTATAAATCTGCCTATTTTTTACAATTCATATGAATGGAATTGTATTACACGAGGCCTTTTGTGTCAAGTTTCTATCACTTTCCATGATCTGTTTAGGGTCTTATGCTGTAGCATGAATGGAACTTCCTTTTTTATGGCTGTATAGTGTTCCATTGTATAGCCCTACCACAGTTTATGTATCCTTTCATCATGGGGTGATAAACAGTTGGGTTGTTTCTCCTTTCTGGCATTTATAGAGCTGCTGTAAACATACATGTTCTTGTGTATGTGGATTTATACTTTTGTTTCTCTTGAGCAGAACTGATGTAGTTCTGTGTCTAACTTTTTAAAAGCTGTGAAGCAATTTTACACAGTGCTGAGCCACGTTTCGCTCTCACTCATGCCGAATGAGGGGTCCAGCTCTCTGATTCTCACTGTTAGTGATTTTGTTATAGAGGCTCCTGGATGTACCATGGATGTCACTGTTGTTTAAGAGGCATTACCCTAGTGACTAATGATTCTGGGAATATAATGAGTTATTTGCCTTTTTATTATTGAGTTCTAAGAATTCTTTTTAAGTTCTAGATATAGGTTTCCTCTTAGAATATGATTTGCAGAGGTATCTTTCTGCTTTGCCATGTCTTCCCTTCTTTAATGATGTCTTCTAAATAATTTTTTTTTTTTACATTTTGATGAGGTCTGGCACAACTTTTTATGAATTATATTTTTTTCTGTTGTATACAAGAAATTATTAATCGTTTACTCCAATGTCACAAAGACTGATGCCTGTGCTTTCTTTTGATTTAAAAAATTAAAATTAATTATTAAGTTAATACCTTTAGTTCCCATGTTTAAGACAGTGATCCATCTCGATTTGATTTTACATGTAGTGTGAGGAGGGACATCTGTCTTTATGGTTTTGTATGCAGATAGCCAGCACTGTTGTTAAATAGACTGTTTACCCTGCTTGAAAATCACCTATCTATGGGCTCTCTGACCTCCCAGTTCTGTTAACTTGACATATATGTCTAGCCTTACACAACATCCCTTGATTTATAATTTTGTAGGTATTTTTCCACTTTGCTCCTAAAATGTCTGCTTCAAGACAAAACCCAGAAAAATTTCAGTACAATTATTTTCCTCAGATTTTGCTGAACCACTGTCCGTACCTGGCTATGGAGGGGCTGGGGCCTCTGTCTTTGGTGCTACTGGACTGGACAACCAACCTCCTGAGGAAATCGTAGCTATTATCACCTCCATGGGATTCCAGCGTAATCAGGCAGTGCAGGCTCTACAAGCAACGGTGAGCATGGGGATCTGTGAGTCTGGGACAACTGGCCTTGCTGGAGGGGGTTTCAGCAACAGAGACCTCCCAAGGCCTTTTGATCATTCTATGTCATCTTCGTCTGACTGTGTCCCATCACATCTCATGACAATTTGTTTGCATGTAGTGTACACAGAACTAAACTGAATGAATAAGGGGTTCATGTGGTGAACTTCCCATAAGGGGATATGGAGCCGGGCAAGGTGACAAGATGTTGATTGTTCCTTAGTGGGGCTCATAGGTCTACCTGGAGCTTGACAGCTTCAGAGCAAAGGGGTGCCAAGGTTCTGACTTGGAAAGAAGGTTCTTAAGATGAAATCATGCTTTTTTTTTCTGTTCTCAAGACCTTAGGAAAATATGTCCCGAGGTTCTCAAAATATGTCTTGGAGGTCTCTGCCACTGAGTCCCTTTACAGAAAAGAGGTTCTTCTGATAGTTATGAATATCTTCATTTATTTGGAGATAGGGTGGTATAGGTATCTGTTTAATAGTCAAGGAAGTACACTAAAACCTACCCTCTCTTGTCATCAGAATTCATTCTGAGTGGCATTCTGTTCTTACATCGTTTTGCCTGTCCTGACCAGGTGCCTGCCAGGTCCTATTGCCCAGGTTATAGTGAGTTTTGACCAGGTCATGGGAATTTTCCTTTTAAAAAACCAGAGATTTTTCCCCCCTTGGGTGCTTTCTGGAGCCCTACTTGCTTCATTGAAGTTTCTATATCTGAACAAATCCTTTAGCTTGTTAGTGCTGTCACAAACAGGGGAAGGCAGAAGGAACTTCATGATTGGTTGGTTTGAACCATTTGAACTTCCATTAAAACAACCATTAGCTACGGAGACATCTGTTTTCCCATTCTTCCAGTACTTAAGACACAGAGGCACTGACCCGGTGTGCACACGGGCGTCTTCATCTCACAGAATCATCTGCAGAAGATGTATTCAGTCAAAAAGACAGTGCATTTAATTACTTTGGCTGGAGAAAGGGCTGCATGTGAATGCTGACCTTCCCCCTTTTACACCCTTGTCCTTGGCACCAGCCTGCAGCACTGCTGAGCTAAGACAAGTGGAGGCTCCGGAGCTAATGCACTGCTCTGAACTATTTTCTGGCGACTGCAGTGGTAGTGTGTGGGTGGGAGAGTGTCAGAGTCCAAGCTTCTCACTCAGAGGTACTTGGCACCAGTTCATTCGGGCCTCCTGCCTAGCTGCTTGACATCTGGTGCAGATGGTCCAGATGTGATGAGGACCTGAATGCTGAATGCACTGTGAACTTCCTTTCTTCAGAATCATAACCTGGAAAGAGCCCTGGACTGGATCTTCAGCCACCCCGGATTTGAAGAGGACAGTGACTTTGTGAACGAGATGGAGAACAATGCGAACGCGAATATCATGTCTGAGGCCAAGCCAGAGGGGCCCAGAGTCAAGGATGGGTCTGGAAGTAAGTCCCAGCCCTAGACATCACCTCAGCAGTCGTTCAGTCCACAACTTCCTCTCCTTCCATGTATTGAAACCTTTGATGCCAACTTTAGTGCAGAGCTGTCCTCTCATAAATGGTGTACCCTGCCACTCGGGCTGCCATGATTTGATAAAAATCTAGATAATGTAGAGTCATGCCACATGAGTGTTGGTGTGTCTGTGTGTGTTAGGTACCAGTTTAGACTTTTTCCTTTCTGTATGTGCTGGGTATTGAACCAAGGTATTGCCAACCTAGGCAAGCAGTCTCTCTTGGAGCTACATGTCCAATCCAATTGTGTCTCTTCCAGTGACGTTTACATTTCTTCATGAAGCATGACAGCTTTGGCCAAAAGAATCATTAATATTCACAGAGAAATGCTTTGAATATAGAAAAGCAATCTTAGGCTCTCCCATTCCCAGGCTGTCGGCTGGTAGTTTTCTCAACGGCTGTTTCAAGATGGCGAGGAGTAGCAGACCGGTTCTGTCTCTCCGTAGCCAACTGTTATGTAGTGGCTGGATGCCAGGCACTATTGTAAGTACTTTGTATATAAGCATTTCTTGAAGTCTTACCATAGCCAGTTTCACACTTGAGAAAATGGGGTGGGAAGAGTCCCTGAGGTCCTTCAGCTCTTCAACGGTAGGGACAAGCTTACATCCATTATCCATGGTCTTACCGTCATGATAGCCTCCTCTTTGGCTGTCATTTCCTGTCAGATGACGTTTAGCTTTCTAGCCTGCCATATAACATGCTCTGTATTCTACCGAGTTTGTTACTTCTGCATCCTTCTTCCGGCAGCCTGTGTCACAGCACCACACTCAGCCACCATCCTCTCTTCCTGTCAGCTCCAGGCCTTGCCAGGTGAATCCCTATTTGTGAAATACTCCCTCCATCACTGAACCCGTGATGTCATCACCTTGTGCTCAGAACTTGGCCACTTGCTCTCTTCTCCTCCCTTTCCTCCTATTCTTTCTCACCTCATCACCAGCCTTTTCCTTCTTCCTCTATAAAATGGAAATTTACTCACTGAAATGCTTCATTTTAGCTGTGTTGGAAAAGATTAAGATACAAGTCTCCCAAATTTCCTATTTATCTACAGTGGTGGTTCTCAACCTGTGGGTTGTGACTCCTTTGGAGGTCGAATGACCCTTTCACAGGGGTTATCAGATATTTACATTACAACTCATAACAGTAGCAAAATTTCAGTTATGAAGTAGCGATGAAATAATTTTCTGGTTGGAGGTCACTATTAGAAAGCTTGAGAACCACTGATCTACAAGGTCTTGTGGTTTTTGTTTCCAGAATCCAGTAGTCCCAAACACAAGATGCCATAATAAACAAGCTATCCGTGATTCATGAGCAGTGTGTCCATTGGTTCACTGCTTCATCTATGTCCAAGATGGTCTTTGGAGATGCTGAGCCCTTTTGGTAGAAGGGTTGTAAAGCTGCCATGACACTGGGCTGCAGAGAGATGGGGCTCTGACATTGCTAATTTCTATGGACCTGCCAGCTATACAAATTAGGACACAGAGACTCTTGTATATTTTGAAAGTTTAGGCCTTTAACTTTGGATTACCTTTCAGCTCCTCTAACCCGACTAATTCTGTCTATATCCCACCATGGCCCCATCTACCTCTCCGATCGTGTTCACGTCTGTCTACCACCATGTCTGCTTGCTGAATCCCCTCTTCTCATCTTTTCTCCAAGGTCTCTTTTTCTCTCTACTAGGAAGTCCCGCCTTCCACTTCCTGTGCAACTATTGACTGTCAGATTTTTATTAAACCAATTAGAGAATGCCTTAGCAGGTAAGGAAGGACAGAGAAACATCTTACAAAAAGATTCTCCCAACACTGATCCTCGGGGTTTCCTTTCTTCAGAGGGGCATGGAGACTTCCAGCTGTCAGTTGGTCAGTGGTCAGTAATGACCAAAAAAAAAAAAAAAAAAAAAAAAAAAAAAAAAAAAAGACACATTATCTCCCAGGCTTACTATACCTTAGGGCCATGTGAGGATACCCGGGTCTTGCTGGATATTGAATTTTGTCCTTGCAGAACACCATAAAATTGTGTTCAAGCATCTTTTAAGACACTTGGGTCAGACCATAGAGTTGAGGGTGCCAATGGAGAAGGAGGGCTGCTAGAAATCCTCTGAAAAGGTACTATTTATATTACAACCTTAGAAGGCAGAGATTAGCAATCCCCAGAGCAAGCTGACTAGCAAGACCCACTATTTAGGTGAGCTCTGGGTTTGATTGAGAGACCCTCAGTGACTAAGGTAGAAAAGCAATCGAGAGCCAATCCTGATGTTGACCTTGGGTCTCTAACCCTTCCCCCCCCCACACACACACACTGGAAACTATACACTTGGAAACAAAAAAGGAGAAGAATATAACTGATGTTATAAGTTGTGGTAGGCCTCCACTTATTTCATTTTTAGACTAAGCTTCTTGTAAGTTTTCAAGGGAGAGATACAAACTTTGAAGGCTTCTGCAGCTCCCTGTCACTTGACTTCCAGAAACAACATTATGTACCCATTGGCCACTCCTCCCTTAGTGGGGGTTGGGGTTGGTCTTTCTATCTAATTTTCTTGTGTGAATGGCTCCAAGATTTATGAAAGCAGGTCTTTGGGGACAGAACAATGTTATACTTTTTCTTTGATTCCCTCCTCCTACCCTACCAGAGCTCTCTGGGTTTATTCATAAATAATCATTGTGCTTCTTTCTGGCTTAGAGGGTATCAGAATGATACTTCTTTAAATTTTTATTTAAGATGTTTTCCTGTATATTGTTTAAACTGTCACTGGCCTATAGTAAGTGATTGGCAGACCATGGGAAGAATGAAGTGAATTCAAGGAGGTGGCATTGCTTACACTGCTGAGGGTTGTAGAGTTACTGGGTTTGTGGTGGGCTGTTTTGTAGGGTGCCATTGTAGTTATATTGAACATAGAGGTTAGCCTGGGGAGATGTGTGTTCCATTCAAGAATACTATTTTAAATTCCCAAATTATTTCTACCCATTTTAGCTGGTGAATCAGTTGAGGTATTTGATATAGAGGTAGTGAATGTCATTTAGACATAAGATGTCCCTATTTGAGGAGCCAAATACTGAGAAATCTTGAGTCTAACTTAGCAAAAATGAATTGTTTTGCAAATTCTGGCAAGCCTTGGGATGGAGGCAAAACAGACCCTAGGCAATTTGATCCAGGATGCAATTGCTTTTATCTGAAAGGTCCCTGGTCCTGGCTTGCTGTGGGTAGGTTCTGTTACTGGAGATGAATGCAAAGGATGAAAGAATATATACAAGAAAGACTGCCTATATTGAACTGAGGCTTCAGGTCACTAGAAGAAGGGAGTTGGTACTGACCAGAGACCAGACTTTTCTGCTGTGAGTTTTTTTTTTCTTTTTCCCTGGGGAGAAAGGAGCAATAGTCTACTCACTCCAGTGACACTGATGACAGACCAAAGAAATTGTTCCACCCACGTCAAGGTTACTTAACCTGGGAGTTTATTGGGGTTACTTATAGGAATCTGAATGAGACAAAGGTGGCTGCATCCCACTGTGCATCACTAAAATGCCCATCCTACTGTAGGTGAGGACTCTCTAACGGTACATTCCTGGAGCACAACTTGTAGAGTCTCTTCTTCCCAGTAGTTTCTCACTGCTCTAAAACCTTGGAGGAAAGGTTGGCTTGTGAGTCCTGTAAGTTTCAGAGTTTTCTGAGCCTTGTGACTTTCATTGGCTTCTACAGTTGCAAGAACTGATTCTCTGTCTCTCTGTCTCTCTCTCTGTCTCTCTCTCTGTCTCTCTCTGTCTCTCTCTCTCTCTCTCTCTCTCTCTCTCTCTCTCTCTCTCTCTCTCTCTCTCTCTCGGAAATGCTTCAATTTTAAGGAACTAGTTACACAACAGAGAGATTCTAGTTGCTTTGCCAGGCCAGGCTCCAGGTGTAACTCCAGAGGGACTTCAGATGTTGCAACTGCTGAAGGCACATTAGGGATAGAGAAAAACACACAAGGCTCAGGGCCCATAATTGGTTGCCTCTGTCCTCTTGTTTGTAGCTTCTATTCCGGTTCCATTTTCACAAGGCTCCCCAACAACTCCAAGATGGCTTTCAGGGTCCCCCTTTACAGCTATGTTAATGATGACCAGCACAGAGTGGTTTGTCCCAGCCTTCTCAGGTTCCAAGAGTCTGTCATATGTTCCCGTTCAAGTTGTGGACCCCACACAAGAAAGCTCAAAGTTGAGCTGAGGAGAGTAGTATGAGTCTTCTGAAAGTCTGGTTCAGATGTGTTCTGGGGCAGTAGACCCTTACTTCAAAACACGTCAGCAATGCAAATGGTCAGGCCCTTCTCAAACCTGCCTAATTTAGAATTTGGATTACCCAATATTACATCGTTCAAGAAGCCTGCTAGGAAATGAAGTCTTTACTTAAGAACCACTTTCTGAAAAGCAGTTTTAGGGTAACATAGCTGTAAGAAAGTGGAGAGTGGCTACCAGAAGCTTCCACATTAGGTTAACACTGTACACTGTGAGGTAGATACCTGACTCAGGAGTGATTATTGCCAAGGTAGAGGCTCAAGGAGGACATGTGCGGCGGCTGCATTTAGAGGTTTTGTGGGTTATAAAGAGCTGTGGGCTGAGCACCTTAACATTTGGGGTCCCACACACTCCCAAGTCTGGAGGTTCTGAGTATTGACGTGATCCCTCAGGTGGAAAAGTTTACACCCGAGCTCATGTGATCGGTCACAGTCAGAGGCAGGCATAGTAGAAATAATACCTTACCTTCCAGGTCTTTTAAAGAAATGTGTATGAAGCAGAAAGTATCTTTCTGTTTTATCTTAGGTCCCAACATATGCAAATATTTAAAAACAAAGCAAAAACATTTGGAATCTTGGACATTTCGGGTCCCAAGTGTTTGGGGTCATGGCTAATGAACCGACAGGTGCTTCTGTCTTTCTGACTGAGCAAGCAGTGTCACTGCTTGGGAAGGGCATTGTCAGCCTTCAGAAGCCTGCTCTTGTCACAGCCTTGCATGCCAGGGGCTTGCTTCCTTCTTTTCTGCTCACCAGGAGGATCAGATCCAACGGCCACTAAGCTGTCACCACACACTTCCCATTCTCCGTGTTTCACGTCTGCCATCGAGTTTTATGTCTTCGTTTGGGATGGAGGTGAAAGCCCACTTTTCATTATGCTGACTTATTGCCGGATCTTTCGCATTTTAGACCTAATGCCTCATTTTCTGTTGAGTTTTGAACATTTTCTAAATGGGGGAATCAAGCCTTTATTCTGGCCTATCTGGGCTACTTCACTTGATAACCACTCCCTAAAAGCAATACCAGGGTAACATAGCTGTAACGAAATCATCCCCATTCTATGTCGTGCTTAATGAGTGTTTAACTTTTTACAGAACCTACTGATTGCTGGTGTAATTACCATATGATTACGCGTGATTACTTCAAGCCTGCACCCCCTCCAGCATTGCTTCTGTGGTTCAGACAGCTTCAGCAGCTGCTGAGAGTTTTCAGCCAGGAAGCAGACACCCATTTCATCTGCTCAGTACTTGTTCACCCAGACTTCAGAGCTTCCAACTTAAGGGATAGTTAACTCCCCTAAAAACCATTATCTGGAGCCAACTAATTTACATCTAAGTGTAAATGCTTGAGGACTGTTACATTTGGAGAGGCGTGATCTTCATAATTTGAAGCATTATGATAAGGATGGAGAATGGGGATACAGCTCAGTGTCAGAGAGCTTAGCCCACGAAGCCCCAGGTTCAGTCCTCAGGACCACAGACAGACAAACATGCAGGAATCCTTGGTTGCTGCATAACATAAGCAAATGACCTGCTTCTATTCAGAAGAGAATGTCAGCACTATTGGTAAAGGCTGTGGTTTTCTGACTCATTAACGCTTGTGCAGACTCAGAGAGACTGGAGTCCTGAACTTTTAGGGCCCCCCAAAAGAGAAATGAAACCAAAGAAACTAATTCAGAACCTATAGGCTAAACTTTGTGCGAAAGGGAGACAGCGCCCTCTGACAGAGAAGTCCAGGGACTTGCCTGTAGTCCTGCCTTGAGGAATGGGTAACCATAGCAACAGCTTCAGCTTTATTTCTTCCATCATTGTTAACCATCCTACACAGATATTCTGATTGTGTGGCAGCCTGGCCTGCCCCAGAACAAGCACAGGCCACTGGAGCTGTCAGGAGACGATACAGGGGAGTGTGGAAAACCTAGCTCTCTTGAGTAACAGACTAAGATGCTGAGGTTAGTTTTGCCTTTTGGTTCTCTAGGGAAATCCCAACAATCTCACTTGCTAAGTGGCTTGTTCTTAGAGACATTGTAGCAGAGGCACTTGGCTTTTATGCTTCTGGGTTCCATGGCTAAGACTGTTGGAAGAGTGAGCAGGTACGGAAGAACACGTGTGGCTCTTTAAATGGATAACAGGCTATGAGTTAAGGCTCTGGTGACCTGTCCAGGATTACCATAGTTCCAGTACTCTCTGTCTCTAAGGGTCTGGATGTTGTCAACTGGATTGAGGTAGCCAGTTGTAATTACAGTGACGAAAATGTGAGCTGTTAATACTGTAACGCAAATGCCAAAGGTGGTGTAGTATAGGTGATGAGAAGGAACCACTGGGCTTTACAGCCTCTAAATGATCTACCAGCTGTTTCTTCTTTTCTGGGCAGACTGGGGCCCTCAGGAGACTGGTGCTGGTTGTGTATAGTAATTGCTTGTGACAGTGGGTTCATGCCAGGTATTCTGATGCTGGAGTTGATTGGTATAATGACATGTAGTTAAGGTATGATTTTCAAGAAGGCAAACTTACGACTTTTAAGAATATGAAGTGAATGTACCTCACAGATTAGCTGATTGATGGAGAACCAGTCAGACACCACCACTGCATAAACACATCTGAATAACTAGGGTATTCGCTTTTATTGCCTTTTGACTGACTACTTTGTAGTGCTCAGACTAGAACCCAGGATCTTGTGCACACCAGGCAGAGCTTTATTACTGAATCACAGCTCTAGCCCAGGATGTTGGTCTATTTAAGGACAAATTAACAAAAATGTTGGGAGGAGCTTATCTGGGTTAGGTCAAAGTGGGATGTGTTCAAACTACATCCTTAAGCATATGGGTCCCATGGGACAGAAACTGGTTTTTATCTCTATTAGTCAAAAGGTGCAGCTTGGCGGTGACTTCCTAAGTTTGGGAGTTCAGTAGTTAAGTGGTAAGATGAACCTAGGTGACTCTTCAGACTGGAGGCAGCAGAGTTACTCTAATGTCATTGCTTTGGGTAATTTTGAGTTATTAGAGTACAACCCTAACCTTTTACTTTCAGATTTTGACAGTCATATTCATAGCTATGTCATACTCCCCTGAGTATGCATATCATACTTTTCTCAACAAAAGCAGGCTACAGGGTGGGCTTTGACTCATGGGATCTCTAACTTGTGGGTGATCTCTGGGTGACCTTTAATCCACATGACATTCAAATGCTGTCAACCTCTTTGACCTACAGACTTTGATGAAATTTTGTTGCAGGGTTCACAGTGCAAACATTGTGTTATTTACCAAAAAAACCCTTTTTTCTAGTTGTGGCGTGGCTCAGCCCTTAGCACACACCTTTAATCCCTCTGGCTGGAATATAGACACACCCTTAGTACACACCTTTAATCCCAAACAATGAAGGTAAACTGGTTTGTAGAAGGAAGCATCCATGTTTGAAAGTGATGTCTAATTGAGTGGCAGACAAAGTGATGAATCAGAGATAGATTTGACAGAATAGGATATGACTGACGCTCAAGAGAAGAGAGAGGAAAGGGAAGCTCCTTAAGAGAACAGTGCAGAGGGAGAAAGGAAAGAGGAACTTTTACCAGGACAGTGGTACAGAGACAGGTTGTAGAGAGAGAATAAGCTAGACACCGGTGAAGATTAAATGAGCCAGAGAAAGAGAAAGAGTCAGAAGATTAGAACATATTGTAAAGTTAGTATGAGGTCAAGCAGAGCAATTCAGTAGAGTCTGAGAGAGAGAGAGAGAGAGAGAGAGAGAGAGAGAGAGAGAGAGAGAGAGAGAAGCCAGATTGAATCAGTCAGCTAGGGGAGGAGTTTGAGCCACAACAGCTAAGTTGAATCAGCCAACCAGAGATCAGAGAGAGCTAGGAAAGAATGAGCTTATTTGGCAGTAAGTCTCAGAGGCTGAAAACATTCTAGGGCGAGATAAGATTGTACAGAGGCTAGAAGCTTCCAGGACTAGGACTAAGTTAGCAGACTGAAGCAGTATGCCTCGAAGACGACAGTTTATCAGGAGAATAAACGTTAGTTTTACAGAATTTATCTGACAGCTGCTTTCTCAAAGAACAATAGTAGAGAGTACAGATGATATTATGTTGGATGAGGATGGTGGTGGTACCATGTGATAAATAAGCAAGCACACAAACAAACAAACCCCCCCCCCTTTTGAAAGACTGAGCTAGTTTTCATAAAGTTCACACAGAGCAAGTTTTGTGTGGAAGAAGAGTGCTTGTTTCACAGGTAGCTTGAGATTGTCGTTTCGAGGGATGTTCCTTGGATGTTCCTTTACAGATGGAGAATGTAGCAGTTGTTCAGGTGCTCAAACTGTTCCAGGTACTTTGAATGTTTCTCTGTTGAAAGTCAACATTTCTGAGCTATTTATTTTTGTCTCAAGCTGTGTTTTCTCTCTGTCTAGGAGGGGATGTGCATGGTGAGGTTCTTGTTTGGGGACAGGATCTCAGGGGACTTAGAGAAGAACCATGGGTAGCTTTCCCATTGGCTATAGTCATTTCAGTCTTATTGGAAACAGATAAATATTGGCATCTCTTGCCCACTTAGCTTCTGCAAATGTGTTGAAAGAGATCCTCTCTTTTGCTGTCAGTCCTTAGTAGGAAGTTTTGAATAATGCATGGGGAAGCTGCTTTTATTGATGAACATGGTTAATTTAAATTATGGGCCTGGAATTCATGCTAAACTTCAAATTTTTATGATTCTGAGTATACATACCCATTTAGTTTTTAACCAGAGAGAAAGTGCTTTGTGGACTGGTTTTGTGTCAACCAGATACAAGCGAGGGTCATTTGTGAAGAAAGAATCTTAATTGAGAAAATTCCTCTATGGGATTGGCCTTGTAGGCCAGTCTGTGGTGCATTTTCTTGATTGGTGTGGGAGGGCTGGGCCTTGGACATGTGATCTTGGATAGTATAAAAAACCAGTCTAAGCAAGATAGCTTTAAGGTGCAAGCTTGGGGTGGGAACTGCTCCTTCAATGCTCAGTTGAACTTCTGACGACACTGTTTGAGGGTACAGTTGATGGGGTGGATAAGCCTTGGGAGTACTGTGTCCTCTCTTCATGAACACCTATAGGGGAGCTGCACTTGGAGACAGTAGCATTGTGTCTTTTCAAATGAAAATTTGGGATTTGGCATGAAATTGTTCTAAAGAGGTTTGCTTACAAAGCTGCTTGGTGTTAAGGACAGGTTCATTAAGGAAAGGTGGCGTTTCCTGCCTATTGAGGCAGAGTGGATTCTTAGCCTAGGAGGGAGGCTCAGAGGAGGGGAGACAAATGCAAAATCTCTGGGTCACACTTTTGAAAATTGAATCCCAGTTATGATGACTGTCATTGCAACTCTTTCTCCTGGTTTCTGATTTTTAAACTAGGATTCCATTTCATCCAGTCAATATGATAGCAACAGAAACTTAGCAGATGATTGATTTCCTATTAATATTGACTTACTAGTGTATACCCAAATTTACATGTTGGTATGAGGTTGATAAAACTATATTCAATATAAGAAGCTATAAGAACAAGTGTGGACATGAGAGAAGAGTTACTTGCCTCTTTCAGTTATTAAAATATTCAATAATCTCATAAAAATCATTTTTTTCTATGCCTAGAATAGTTCAAGAAAAAATGACAAATTTTCTTTGTCATGCTGTGTTCTAGACTGAGCTAACACTTGGTAGATAGGTATGTGACTGTGTGTGGCACTTGCCATTGTTTGGAAACCAAAGCAGGGTGAGGCCACAGCCGGAGTGGGGTGAGGTAGAGGATAGGTGAGTGTTTATAAAGTGGCATCAGACAGGAAGCCTGGAGTCATCTGAGGACTGAAGAAAAAAGTTGGCTGCTAAAAGGTGTGGAGGCTTGTGCCAGAGCATACTGGGTGTGCTTGAGGCCCTACTAGGGGCCAGAGTAAGTAGAGTGAAGTAAGAGGAAAGATGGGAAGGGATTAGGGCATCTAATAGGCTGTTGCAAGAATCAGAGGTTCCAGTGCTCTGTAGGAATCACCAGAGGGTGTTAGGAACAGTAATGATCACAGTTTGACTTCCACTAAAACAAACAAAACACAAACAACAACAACAACAACAACAATAACAACAACAAAAGGAAAGGCCCACTTTGGCAGCCATGCCCAGAGTAGTCCAAATTGTCAGGGACAAGAGAGGGGCAGAAATCAGGGGACTTGTAACCAGTCCTGAGAGAGCCCTGGTGACCTGGACCCAGGGGGACAAGTGGAGAAGGCTGTGGTGACTGGCTTCTGCATATATATTGAAGGACACAGTGACTGGGTGAGATTTAAGGAGCAAGAGAGATACCCAGATTTTTGACACAAGTTACTAAAAGACTGGAATTGAAGACTAGAATTGCCATTGACTGGGATGGTAAGGCTGAGGGAAAACTGTCAACAAACTAGGGATAAAGGAAACTTCCTCAAGTCAATAAAAGTAACTAGTGACATGGTTTTACATGTAAAGAACCTTAATGATTCTATTGATAGTCTTAGAACTGACAAGTGAGCCTTGTGAGGTTGCTGGAGATGTACAAAATTCGAGGTTATGCTCTGGTTTCATTTCTCTCTCTCTCTCTCTCTCTCTCTCTCTCTCTCTTTCTCTCTTTCTCTCTCTTCCTCCTCCTCCTCCTCCCCCTCCTCCTCCCTCCTCCTCCTCTTCCCTCCTCCTCTTCCTCCTCTTCCTCCTCTTCCTCCTCTTCCTCCTCTTCCTCCTCTTCCTCCTCTTCCTCCTCTTCCTCCTCTTCCTCCTCTTCCTCCTCTTCCTCCTCTTCCTCCTCTTCCTCCTCTTCCTCCTCTTCCTCCTCTTCCTCCTCTTCCTCCTCCTCCTCCTCCTCCTCCTCCTCCTCCTCCTCCTCCTCCTCCTCTTCTTCTTCTTCTTCTTCTTCTTCTTCTTCTTCTTCTTCTTCTTCTTCTTCTTCTTCTTCTTCTTCATTAGGGTCTCAAACTCTGCATCCTCTGCCTTAGCCTACTGAGGTTTGTAGACCTGCAAATCTCATGCCTAGATAGTTTTACATATGTATGAATGATTAGCATTCTAGATGTGAAGCTATGAAGCAGTAGCAGTTGTTCCAGTAGACAGAGTGGGATTAACTAGAAAGAGGATATCTGCAGATAAATATCTGAAATTGAAGTTACAGGTACTGACTTTTGTAGGTGAGGGGTACCAGAAGATGGGACAGATTGGAGATCATCAGTGTGGCATCTGGACAGCCAAGAGGTCATGATTTGGGGAAGGAGGGTTTGATTATCAGGTAAAAGTAATGGGGGTAAGGAAAAGAAGGGTAAGAAGAGGCTGGGAACTTTATGGAAAAAGACCATGGAGAGTTGACTACTGGGAAGTGGATATGTAAGCCTGTTTGAATGTCTCTTACTCATTTAAGAAGATGTCTCACCCATTACTGTGAAAGTCTGTAAAGGCTTGCTCTGCCTTTCTCGCCACCTCACTGTAGTCTGCTAGAGTTTGCTGAGCGGGTCGGTACATGTTCATGGAGTTCACTTTGTTTTTGTGTGAGACTAAGATGAGTAAAGTGCCCCAGGCTGCTTCTTCTCCTTCTCCTTTTCTCCTTCTCCTTCTCCTTTTCTCCTTCTCCTTTTCTCCTTCTCCTTCTTCTCCTTCTCCTCCTTCTCCTCCTCCTCCTCCTCCTCCTCCTCCTCCTCCTCCTCCTCCTCCTCCTCCTCCTCCTCCTCCTCCTCCTCCTCCTCCTCCTCCTCCTCCTCCTCCTCCTTCTTGAACTAACTCAACAAGAACTCAGAAGAGAATAAATGTGGGACCAAACTCTGCGGCGGTCCGGTGGTGGGGTCCTGGGCAGGCTTGCCACGCACTTGGCTCCCACATACATGCAACAGCAGCGTCCGCCCTGCGGCTGTGTCGAGGGAAGTACTCCACGCTGGCCACAGGACTGCGGGTCCCAATAGATAGGAGAAAGTCCGGTTCCAAAGGCTGGAAACCTGGCGGCAAGCCCCAGAAGACACGTGGAGTCCAAGAGTTCAAAGCTTTATTGTTCATGGCGAATGTAGATGGTGTGCGCACCCCCTAAAAGCCAGGGGGTGCCAGCTTAAACAGGGAGGGGGGAAAGAGGAGGGACTTAATTGAGCCACGCCCCCTGGTCTTTAGGTAACTCCTGAATATGGAAATCTTGAGGCAGAGGCCTATTAGTCACGCCCTCTACCTGTAGCTGTAGATGTTGATGAAAAACCTCTCTGGGAGGAGCTACTGAGGTTAATGAGATGTAGACCGCTTGTAGGAGCCTGGATTCTGGGAGCGTAGCTGAACGCCTGCCATTTCTCCAATGGGGAGTCGGGGTTCAAAGGCCCATGCCCACCCAAGAACCAAGACATCCTCCCACAGCCCGACAAATAAGCATAGCCCTGCTCTCTGAATCTCTTTAGAAAAGCAGAAAGGTGATATCCTATGATCCTTATAGGTTTTAGCATGAGTAAGTCAGACATCTTGTGTGAACCATTGGCCCTTTCTAAAACAGTGATTATCTTATCTCTTGACCATACATGACATTTGACCCCAAATTTCACAAACCTCTGCAGAGTGGTTGATTTCCTTCCCTTCTCATTCCCTCTCCTGCTTCCTCCCCTCCAACCCTCTTTCTCTCTCCTCTTCCCAGCCCCCTTCCCCCTTTCCCTCCTCTCCTTTTCTTTCCTCCCTTTTCTGTTTTCTCCAAGCTCAGTGATAGAAACAAGCTCAGAAAAGTGAAACAACTTTTTCATCCTCATGCATCTTTCAGATCTGCAAGCTTGACCAGACTGGGAAAATAGGGATTTTAATCCTGCTTCTACATCTAAGTTTAGATCAGCAGTGCTTGCTGTACTAGGATAGTCTGTTCCTGCTTGCTGATGGAGTGCCATATCAGTGTGTATGCGTGTGTGTGAGTGTGAGTGTGTGTGAGTGTGTGTATAAGAGTGTGAGTTTATGAGCATGTGTGCTTGTGCAGTGCTGTGTGTGTCTCTGTGTGTGTGATCAACATGGCAAGGTTAGTAGACTTGGACTGTTAATCTACATAGTCAGTCTCCTGCTGCCCCAGATTCTGTTCAGAAGCATGCTGGGTTCCCGACTGCTGCCTTGGAACTGAATTATTTTCTTTTCCCTAGTGTACGAGTTGTTTGCATTCATCAGTCACATGGGAACATCTACAATGAGTGGCCATTATGTTTGCCACATCAAGAAGGAGGGACGGTGAGTCTTTTTAGAAGGTAGTGGATAGATGTGTCAAGCTTCTCCTGGGCTCAGCCATTCTAAATATATATATATATATATATATATATATATATATATATATATATGCTATAGTAGTTCCTATATATATAGTTCCTATAGCATATATATATATATATATATATATATATATATATATATGATTTCTGGTTCTCATATTACTTTGTTTTGAGACAGGGACTCATTATGTAGACCTTGGCTGGCCTGGAATTCACAGTGTAGAGCAGGCTGGCCTTGAACTCATACCCACTGCCTCTTCCTCCATAGTGCTGGGTAGGGTTAGAGGTGAGTGCCGCCATGCCAGCCTCTCATAGTGGGTTGAAGAGGTATACTCCCCTACCTTTGTTTTTAAACCTGAGTCTCTATGAAGCTCAGGCTAGCCTCAAACCTGTTTTGTAGTCTTAGCTAGTCTTTAACTTGAGGTCCTCCTGCCTCGGCCTCCTGAGTACTAGAGTTACAGGCATGCACATGTGCCTGGCATGTTATATGTTCAACTCTTTTAAACACACAAACACTGAGGCTCAGGTTAGCTAGTCAGCTAGTGGTGCACAGTTCAGGGACATCCTGTGCGACTTATGGAGTTTGAGGCCAGCCTGGGTTCAGAAACACTGTCTTGGGGGTGGGGTTCTGTTCCTTTTATGCCGTGTTTTGGCCATGGTTGCATTAAAATATCTGAGTTATTGGAGACTCTTCTTCCCACTGTGGGGCCATTGCTGACACAGACTTCTCTCTTTGTTTTCAGATGGGTGATCTACAATGACCACAAAGTTTGTGCCTCAGAAAGGCCCCCTAAAGACCTGGGATATATGTACTTTTACCGCAGGATACCAAGCTAAACCTCACAAGAATTGGCGAGAGAAGCCATATACTTTTAAATTTGCCAAAAAAGAAAAAAAAGAAGAAGAAGAAGAAGAAAAAGGAAAAATACAAGAAAAAAGTTGGGACAGCCAGATGCGGAGGACTACATGGGTATTTATTGCTTCTTTCAAGAGCATGATCACTTGACACCTTCTGGAGAAGACCTGGGAAGACATTTCTATTGGCGGCAATATTCTGTCATAGGGAATTTTGTGACTGTTCAGGGAGAGGGTGATGGAAGCAAAGGCATCGGCCACCGGCCCATCAGATAGGCACTGTCACCGGCCCATCAGATAGGCACTGTCTTTCCTTCTCTTCTACTTGGGGGGGGGGGGTGTCATTGGTGAGGACCTCCCTACAGTGAGAAAAATTCCCACTTTTAAAATTTTCCATATAGGAAATCAAAACCTGGACTGGCTTTTATTGGTGGCACTGTGTTTTCATTTCCCACAGTAAGTTCTGACCTAGCTATGTGTACTAGGACATCTAAAGTGGAAGCTATTTTTAATTTAAATCACATCAAACTTTATATTACACTGTATGAGTGTGTATGTGAGTGTGTGTCCTTTGTAGTCCGCTGGAAGTCTGATGGATTGGTGTTCAAAGGCTAGATTGTTGCTGTTAAGCATATTTTGAAAAGGCAGACAAACATCTTTAAAAATTATAACTCAGGAACAATTGTTAAAAATGAGTTCCCCACTTGGGTTTTAAAGAGGGCAGAGAGCTGAGCTGTGGCCTCTAAGTGCTGTCTGGCATTCATGTGGGTTTGTGTTGTTTGACACCAATGCCAGGTGCCTAAGTCTTTGTCACACTGTGCTTCTCTGAGGGCAGACGGGATCTTTTCATTAGCAGTGCATTCCCTCAAAGCTTTGTGTTTAGTTTTAGTTAAATAACTGGCCCCTCCAGCTTGTGCTTACTCCCTGGGATCATGTTAGATGCCCGGGTTTGTCTGCTTACTTCCTGGGATCACGTTAGATGCCCGGGTTTGTCTGCTTACTTCCTGGGATCTTGTTAGATGCCCATGGTTTGTCTGCTTACTTCCTGGGATCATGTTAGATGCCCGGGTTTGTCTGCTTACTTCCTGGGATCATGTTAGATGCCCATGGTTTGTCTGCTTACTTCCTGGGATCATGTTAGATGCCCGGGTTTGTCTGCTTACTTCCTGGGATCACGTTAGATGCCCGGGTTTGTCTGCTTACTTCCTGGGATCATGTTAGATGCCCATGGTTTGTCTGCTTACTTCCTGGGATCATGTTAGATGCTCATGATTTGTCTGATTTTTCTGGTCTCTGAACTTTCTTATGCTTTCACATCTCTACTTCTCTGGGGCCTGTTTCACCTCTGCCCTCACTGCCTCTCTGCTGTGGCCCATGGTGCAGCCTGGGACACTTTAAAGATGTGAGCTGCAGAGAAGCTTCTGTGGCAGTTGCAAGCCGGGGCCTCCCTGCGTGGTCATTTCCATGTCCTAGCTGTGGCCTGAGGTCAGAGCAGAGTTGTGGATGTGCAGTGGAGAGGAACGAGAGTTCTCCGTGATTTTCTTGCTACTTTTAATCAAATTCCAGCCTCTGGAGTCTCTAGTTCAGATTATTGATCAAATGGAAAAGGATTTCTTCCTATCTGCTTGACATGTACTTGTTTGACTGATCTTTGTAGAAACTGCAGAAAAATGAAGAAGTAGAACAGACTGGGCTGAGTAAAGCAGAGGCATCAGGTTGGGAAGAGGTGAGCCTGAACAGTCAGAGTTCAAACCCTGAGGCCCTGTCTCAGTGAAGATCCTGTGTAAGCCTGGGCTGTGGAGCTGGGGCCAGAGGCCTGGGTGCATCTGAGTGCTGTCTCAGTTGACTATGGGCCAGTCCTTCCTTTCATCTGTGCCTCCCTCTCCTCATCTGCACGGTGGTGAGGCGACACCTCCCCTTTCTATAGCAGGCTTTGATCAGTTCTGAAAGAACCTTCACAGAACAGAAGGGGGGATGTGGTAGGCCCCACAGGAGTGCTCTCCTGCCTTCTTGACTTGTCTGATGCCTTTTCCATTTGGGAATGAATGACCTGAGGGGAGGGAGCTCGTGACGCTGTCATTCGCTCTGACACTGTTCCACTGAGGCACCTTCGAGGCTTGGCTCAGAGATCCTAAGTCTCTACTGTGTGTGCCCCTGACCAGCGTCCCTACCCCCCAAGTGGAAATTCCCACACTAAGCAGCCTTACAAAGTGCAGTCTCTGAGGGCCACATATGGTAGGATAATGACTGAACGTGCACCTTCTGTGGCTGGCTTGCAGTGTGACAAAGCAAAGGCCTTTCGCGTGGGTAGGGGCATCTCAGGAGGTTTGAATTCAAATGTGGTCAAAGATAGCATGTATATTTTGAACAAAATAAAAAATTTTTATAAAACTTTGCAAACTCGATGTTGTAAAATCCACGTTCAAGATTTTAGGCTACAAACCATTTAATTTTATTAGGTAGAAGAAGCAAAAATAATCCTTCCGATGCCAAGACATACTTTGGGAAAGTGCATAATGGCGGCCTCTTCCCTGTCTTACTAATACAAGGGCTATTCATGGTAAGGTTTTGTATATGCACTATTCTTCATTCAGATCAGGAGCTGGACACGCTGGTGTGGGCAGTGCCTTGCTTTCTCATTAGAGATGCGCTTGCATGTGTCTCCTGGTATATTCAAACCAAGCTGCTCTGGAGTACAGTGGGATATACCACTCATCTTACACATGTGTGTAGATGGGACACATGTGCTTGCAACTGTAACAGCGTGGGTTGTGTCTGCTGACCCACCTGCTAGAAGTCTTCTGTGTGAGATGTGGCATGATTGTGTGGCTCTCTCTCCATGTGTAGGCATCTATGTGGAGGACAGAGCTTTCTTCCTGTAAATATCTTTTGATATTCATTTGTGTAGACTCCCAGTATGTTTTTGGAAAATGGATCTGTTTTGTCAGTTGTTCAAAATACCCAAATAACTCGTCAGAAATCCAGTTTGGTACCGATTTTCTTTTTTCTTCTAAATGAGAAGAATCTGGGAAGAGTTGTATTTTAATGACATTTTATATTAATGTTGCTTCAGTATTTTGGAATTGACTAGCCTGTTTTACCAAACCTTCAAGAGAATGCACCTGCCACTTCCCTTGCACCCCTTTGGGCTCCCAATACCTCACCTGCAGACTTACAAGTGTGCTTGTATCCTGACAGCGTCTCAGTGTGACATGCCTGAGTCTTTCTGCTGCTGGATCCTTGTCTCTGGACCAGGAGGTTAGACCAGATAATCTGTGAAGTTCTCTTCTGTCTGGCCATCACATTTTGTGTGTATTTTTCTGTGGTTCCAACCAGAATCAGACATGAGCTGTGGCAGTCACTCAGAAGTTTCGATGTTTGAGTCTGCAGTTATTCTAGCTTGTAGGTCCACATCCCGTTTCTCTTCTGATCTATTTTCTTTGGTAAGGCCATTTCCTCAACTCCTGAACTCAAAACTTTTCAGTCTAGAGACCCTTTGCTACTGTCCCACCTCCAAACAAAAGCAGCAATCCATGTATGACAACCTCTTGGAAAAGTCTCAGAATGCCTCTCAGCTCACTCAAATGCGCACAATATTTCAAAATCCCAATTCCATTGTTACCAGCCCCGATCCCCAGATATGTGCTGCCAAAGCTGTCTGTCCTAGAAAGGGTGTTTGGGAAGTCAGTCTTCATCATCATAGATGCCATGGCTGCTGGATCTCATCACAGGTCTTTATAGTCTGTGGGGTTGCCAGGAGACTTCGGCAGAACAGAGGATGGCATTAGATATGCGTTTCTGCCTGTTAGGGCAATATCCCAGGGGACAGAACAAGGTCTGTGCTATGAAGTTGGTGGATAAGACCACCTACCGATGCCACTAGGATTTCCTACTGTCCTAATTTGCTTTTCATTGGTGTAATAGACCATGACCAAAAACAACTTGGGGAGGAAAGGGTTTATTTCAAATTATAACTTAACACTCCACCACGAAGGGAAGTCAGGACAGGAACTCAAGGCAAGAACTGAGGCAGAGACCATGGAGGAGTGCTTCTTACTAGCTTGCTTCTCACTGCTTGCTCAGCCTGCTTTCCGGGACCACCCACACTGGGTTGGGCCCTCTCCCAGCAATCATTAATCAAGGAAATGCCCCATAGGCTTACCCGCAGGCTAATCTTAATGGAAGCATTTTCTCAGTTGAGAACTTCTTTCAGATGATCTTAGCTTGAGTCAAATTGACCAAAGCAAGCAAACAAACGGAACCTAATCAGCACAGCTGCTCTATAATTAATCACCACCCTTATAGACGTGGAAGGTTCTATAGCCCTCCAGTGTGGTGGGATTTGGTCAGTCCATACTAAGCTTGTTCTATGTACATAAAATGCATACTAAAACTTGAAAGCTTCAAAAAGCAGTATGATTATTGCAGATGAGGTGGGATATGCTGATTACATGGGATGGTAATTTAATGTTAAAATTTCCACTGTTATCTGTTCTTAGTATGGTTACTGAACAATTCAGAGGTGCGGTTAAGGCCCTCCCATTATTGCTCTGCACTGAAAAGTCAACAGCAAAATCCCACGGGGGAAGACAGGAGCCTGCAGAGGCTCCAAATCAAAGCAACACATGTGTTTTTACTGGAGTCAGGAGCACATGAAGCACTGGACAAGGTCCAGAAACTGCAAGAGGTCTTGTAGTTTCTGGGGCTTTTCTGCTTTAAAAAAAAAAAAAATCTCCCCAATTTAGATGCAAAAGCAGTGCGTCCCCAGTGGCCTTCCCTCAGCCTGGCTCTGGAGCTGCCTTGTGGATTAGCACCTGTTTCCCCAGCATCCTCTGGTGCTGTGGATGTTAGCTGGGGCAGGGGTTTGGGCATACTGCTTTCATTTCAGACAATGTTCTCTTGTGGTTCCCCTCCCCATGTCCTGTACTCTGTCTCAGCTGGGCATGTGGAAAGGCTGTGTGGATCTCAGTTCCTCCGCTTGCACAGAGGCTGAGCCTGACCTATGGCCATCTGCCCAGCAGTGTTACTGTTGGTTGCTGGAAGACTTGGTGTTTATTTATTTTGCACTAGTCACGGTTGGTGTGGAAGCTACTTCAAGTGTTTGGGAGACTACTCGCCTGTAATGGAAAGAGACAGATAATTTATTGCTTTGATAGTTTTAAATTAAAAGCTATTCTCACAAACTCAGGTCCCTTTATGGCTTTTGTCTGTTTTTCATTTGAAAAATGCCACAGGAGAAGGGGGAGCTCAAGACCATGCCTAATTCTGTCTTCAGCCATGGCTTGTTGATGTGACCTGGCTCTTTGTCTCCAGCAGATGTCAGTACCTTGAAGGAGGGTTGGAATGGTGGAGGTCCGGGGAGCTGACAACTGGATTTTCCCTGTTGGGTATCCAGCCACACAGAGAGCTCTTCGGTCCGGCCCTCCAGTGGTAATAGCAGAATATAACATATTACATCAGGGATTTGCCGTATCTGACACTATGTTTCTATTGTGTAAAAGTTCCCTGTTACCACCCTGCTACAGACTTGGTTTAAAACAACACATCCACTCACTGGCTCTATTGAGGCTAAAACCATGGGACAGCGAGAGTTTGTTCCTGTGGTTTCCAGAATCTTTTCTTTTTTAAAAAGTTGTCAGCATCCTGACAGCTTTGATATCAGGCATGTTCACATCTCCTTTGAATGGATTGCTTGCCTCTCTCTTATAAGGACTCCTGGTATTGCATTGACTCACTCTGGTAATCTAGACCACTCCCATCTCAGTTCTTAAGCCTCAGTATATTCCTGTGGCCTCAACACCTGGGAGCCAGAAACAGGAGGATCAGGAGTTGTTCAGAGTCCTAAGCAATATAAGCAGTTAGGGTTCGGCCCGGATTACAAGAGACCCTGTGCAAATAAACAAAGCTCTTTGGTTACATCTACAGAGTTCCTTTGGCTGTATCAGAGAACACACTGGTAACGCACAGGAATAGAGTGTAGGCATTAGTAATGTCTTTGGGATAGGCACATTATTTTGCTTAGCACGCCAGGCATGCAACTTATTGTTTGAAAATACATCTCTCTGCTGTTCAAAGGTTTTAAAAGAATGAGCCTACGTATTTTTGAAAATCCCAATCATTGCCTGACTTCAGTGTCAGCCATAGTTTTGGTGAAAGAGATGAGAGGGGGGAGTGGTTGGCATGGTGAGATATTATTTGGGGTTCAGAGAAAAATGCCTACAAGCTAACCGCTACTGCTTTATAGCAGCGTGTCTAACAGGAGAGCCTACCACACCCATCATTCAGCTACAAGCTCATGAGTCTTCAGCTCAGCTTTTCAAGGGTATTCAATGACAGACCAGTCATAGTAGGAAAATATAATAGGAAAAGGTGAAGTCTGTCTTCTGGATGAGTGGCAGCGAGGTAGACTGTCAGGAATGGGGCACTCAGGATAAACATCAGATCCCTTTCCCTTCTCAACTTTTGTGTGGCTTGATCTTATCCTCTGTACAATGGGTACAATAATTCATCAGATGAGGTAGGAAGAGCATATGACAATTTGATGGACACAGGACATTTTTTTTTTTTATATCACCACATGGTTCATGGAGCCTATGGGGAGGGGGTGTTTTGAGCCCTTGTTTTGGTCCAAAGTGTTTTTAAACTACATGGTGTACCACAGTTAATGACTTCTTTCCAAACAAACTTTCCTGGAGACTTTCATTCGGCCAGCTGACTTGTGAATCTGTGCATCCTGGCTCACCACACATTAAACAAGTATCTACCATGTTCTACGTGTCGTTTTGCTTATGCCGTGTCTGTGAACAAAGTAGGCATGCTCCTTGCCCTTGGTGAGTTAGTTTCCTAGCAACACCAGGCACCAAATGTATGAAATCAGTAATGTTCTGTGAGGTGTGAGAAGATGGGGCCGTGGGAGCTTGGAGCAGGGCATGGAGGCTGGTTCTGATAAATAAGATACCCAGGGATGGTGTGGCATTGCTGAGACAAGATCAAAGCCAAGCCTTGCAAGAAGAGGACCCATCAGGTGAGTGTTTGGGGGAACTGGTGTGGAAGCCCCCAGTGATGGCCTGTCTGCTCTGTCATAAAATCACTGGAGGCTCAGCAGGGCTGGGTAGAAGGCAGTGAGCCTGATAGGACCAGAGGGGCCAGCTGTCCTGCAGGTGGGGTGTGAGACTCCGGAGTGTAGAGCATTAGGGTCTGCCGTCGAGCAGTGACCCATCTGACTAAAGTTTAGGACTGTCTTTTGTTTAGGCTGGATGATAGGAAAAAGCAAGGACAGAGGAGAGATTCGTGGAGAGGAATTGCAAGTTTTAAACCAGGAAACTAGTATTTTTGCTCCCAGGAGAGAAGAAGCGGGTGGAGTGCACATGAGCACAGGTTTAAGAGAAGGTATTTGTTTTTAAATGTGAGGAAGGGGCCAATAGCAAGCCAACGTTTGAGGCTAATGCTGAAGACATGGAAAAAGGTGCAGGTCTTATGTACTTGAGCAGGTGAATGGGATGGGGTCTTATGCCAGCGTGGGGGCTGGTGTAGACAGAGCCATAGAAATGGGGGTGGGGGCTGGAGAGATGGCTCAGTGGTTAAGAGCACTGGCTGTTCTTCCAGAGGTCCTGAGTTCAATTCCCAGCAACCACATGGTGGCTCACAACCATCTGTAATGGGATCTGATGCCCTCTTCTGGTGTGTCTGAAGACAGCAATAGTGTACTCACATACATAAAATAAATATATAAATAAATCTAAAAGAAAAAGAAGAAGAAGAAGAAATGGGGACACAGGAGGAAGGTGGGGCCAGTGCTGGCAGGTGGCTCCCTCTCTCCCAGCTTTCCCTTTCTCTGAGATAGAAGCAAAGGCCATGCCCTGTAGCATGGAGTAAGACACAGTGGCTGGGGAAGCCTGGGAGATTTGAAGTGAGAGAAGGTATGAAATGTTTGTGTTCTTGAACTAACTTAAATTGCAGTATGTTTTCTATTTGAATGAAATTAGTCTAATTGGTATCAGTTCTTAATATTTTATGAGGGCAGAGTGATCAGTTCAGACCTTCACCATCATAAATCTTCTCTGGCAGACATTATTTGTATGGGGTCAGACTCTGGAAATATGTTATGCCAAGAAGTCAGTCTCTCTCTCTCTCTCTCTCTCTCTCTCTCTCTCTCTCTCTCTCTCTCTCTCTCTCTCCTCTGTCTCTCTCTTGTTTGGAGGTTCAAACAGGAGAACATGGGTACTTGTATACCCTTGATGAAAAAGTGATCTTTTTCTATTTGGGGGAGGTTGAGTGTGCAGTGAGGGAGGAGTACACATGGTACAGTGAGAGGGGGACAGGGACAACCAGCCAGATCAGCCCTGGGGAAAGCGGGGGGGGGGGGGGGGGGGGAGGGGGGGGAGGGAGGGCATGGTGCAAATGGCAAAGTAGAAGCACCTACTGGTCCAAGCAGGTTTCAGCAGGTGGTATGGAGGGGGTCTATCTCCATCCATTGAAACTCAGGTAAGGAAATTCAAATTTGCAGCCTCCTCTGGGTTTAGTCTTAGTTTAGTTCTACAAGAAAGAACACTAGAATTGGCCTTCATTTCCCTAAATGAAGATGGATGGATCTGATCACCAGGGGCCCTGGCAGTTTAGTCATGAAGTACTTTCTTAGCAAGTGCAAAGCTCTGGGTTGAATCCTCAGCATGAAAAACAAAACAGCAAAACCAAACTCCAAAGCACTCTAAAGCAAACAAAACAAAACATACCCTTAAAACAAACAAGACCAAACCCCAAAGCACTCTAAACAAACAAAACATACCCTTAAAACAAACAAAACCAAACCAGCTAGCAAGCAGTATTTTTTTTTTTTTTTGTGGAATATAAAGTTAGTAGTAGTAACAACAACCACAATATAAAATAATAATAATAATACAAACTTGTAAGTGCTGTCTGCATAGTTTAGGGAGACATGTAAAAAATAAGGAGGGGCTGGTGTGATGGCTCAGTCACGAAAGTGCTTTCCACCCAAGCATGAGGCCCTAAGTTCAAATTCCCAGCACCTGTGTAAAAAGCCAGGTGTGGTGTTTATCTGTAACCCTTGTGCAGGGGAGGCGGTGAACCCTGGAGGAACCCTGGAGCTCTTTGGCCAGAGTCTTCCTGAAATGGTGAGCTCCAGGCTCAGTTAGAGACCTGAGTGCTGCAGAGATGGCTCTGGGGAAGGAATGCTTGCTGCTCTTGCAGGGGACTGAGAAGTTCCTAGCTCCTGTACCAGGAGTCCTCACAATGTCATTCCAGCTCCTGGAGATCTGATGCCCTCTGCTGAGCAATGCAAGTAAGCTGGCATGTGCACATCTCACACATACATCTCACATACACACTTCACACGTACACACACATACCTCACACATATGTCACACATATCATACACATACATCACACACATATCACACACATCACACACACATATTCGTCTCACGTCTCACACACACACATGTCACACACATTACATATACATCATACACACATGTACACACAGACATCTCACACACACATCACACACACACATCTCATACACATCACACACACATACACATCCATCTCACACACATCTCACACACATTACATACACATCATACACACACGTACACACAGACATCTCACACATACATTATACACACACATCACATACACATACACGCAGACATCAAACACACATCTCAAACACACACAACACACACATATTTCACATACATCATACATCTCACACACACCACACACACATATCACACATACATTTACACACACATATCACACACATCTTACACATCACACACACACACACACACACACACAGACATCATACACATACACATTTTAAAATTGTGAAGAGGAAAACATCCAAGGTTGACCTATGGCCTCTACTTGCATGTGCATCCTCTTCTCCATACACGCACACAGGAACATGTACATAGACAAATTAAATCATAAAGAATGCTGTAAACCTTTGGTTGGCTTTACATACACATGGAGGAAGGAGCTATTTCTGGAATAATAGTTAAGTACAGCTGATGTTTAAAAAGTGGAGGTAGGAGACTTTTAAAAAGTACCAAGTTAATCTGCGGTGGGACCCAGTAAAGCTTCAGTTCCCCACTGGATGACGTATTAGTGTACTACTGTATTAGTATCACTTAACAGTATGGTTGGTATGCAACTTGACTTTTTGGAGGAAGGAATGGAAGACAACAAGGCCAAGTGACGCCTGAGATCAAAAAGGGGAGGGGAGGAGGGGGCACGAATACCAGTTCGGGCCCCGTGTGGCTACCTTCAATGCCAACCTAACTAGGCTGGGGGAAGGAAACAGACTTCAGGGCTGAGGGCAGCTCTGCCCTTTGCCCAGCTCTGAGGTCGTCTCCCTGGATCCCCAACCTGACTTGGCATCTCCTTACTTCTATCCCTTGCCTCCTCGGCCTCCTTCATGAGCACACACCAAGCTCATTCCCACCTTGTGCTGTGCACTAGCTGTTGATTCTTCCAGGAATGTTGTCCCCTCGCTCCATTCGGCTGGCTCTGGGTTAGAATCTGAGCCCACAGGCCCCTACTTTCTGACCACCTGGAAATAAGGACCCGAGTCTCTCGTGATTCCTCAATGCTGCTTTCTCCCACTTGGCACACGTGACTGCTTATTATAGTCTAGGTGTGACTTACACTAGAACAAAGTCCGAGTGTAGTCAGAGTTATTTATTGTCTGACTAAACCCCTTCCAAGAAAGACCCTGAAGTGACACATATTTTAATGGTTTTATTCTAAAAAGATCACAAATTTCAATTTCAGGTTAATATTTTAGTCTTAAAAAAATTAACAAAGGAAAATGATTTTTAAGGTTTGTTCTTTATCTGCAAATGCATTCCCGATTTCCAGATAATTCATGCAAAATGATACATAGTGATACTCAACAGAGAGACCTCTTAAAGCAGTAGTAATTGGTTTCTGTTGGACTTTAAGTGGTCTGACCCCAAATCCCGTCTTGAGAGAGTTCTGAAAAGACCATGAAGCCACAGACAAAGTTTATTTGGAAACATAGTTTAAAACTACACAAATGTAAATACAGGTTAATAATGTGAAAAAGGAAGGCGTGCCTTCAATAAAGTATAAAGTATACTACCTTAAGCTCCGTACTTTGCAAATTATAAGTCATCTGTTAATTAACATGTCAGTAGGATACACGGTTATTTTTATAATAGTTTTATTTCAAAGGGCAATGCAGAGAAAGAGTACACTGAAGGCTTACTACATGGCAGAGTAGGCTGTGTGTTATTCACTATGCCACAGAAATATTATCTCATAGGATGCCAATAATATTCAAATCCCCCATTGCCATTAATTGAGTATAGATCACTTAATTTGGAGTTGGTATTAACTTAGAAATTCAGTGTAAACATTTAAGGTTAAGTTTTTCTGTTACCTATTTCAGCTTGAAGATGAAATCCCAAGATTTTAAACCTTGAGCACAGTAAGGTAGGGTCATTGCACTTTTCTTAAAACACAATTCTTATGTTAGATTAGATATGCAGTATTCACAGATATACAAAATAGATAAAAAGGTTTCTAAATAGTAAATGCTTCTTGTAGGCTGTAAAAAGTTTACTGAATTAATCAGTTATTTTTCTCAACTGATGTAAACAAATTTGGATAATGAAAATCGAGGAGGGTTTGGGTCAGATGAGATATGGGGACAAAGAAGGAATTTGATAAAGGAGGCTTGTGTCCTTTCACTGACAGTAACATGGACACTGCTCACATGACACAATCTAGATGTCGGACATGTCAGTCATCTACTGTGTGCATGCCATTTCCCTCTTCCATACATTCAAAGGAAACCCAAAGCCAGTCCCACACATGCATGTTGTACAGCATCACCGGGGACAGTTTGCTTGTTCTTTTTCACCTTATCTCTTTCAGTGATGTTTCTTAGACTGCCCTGTGGGAGTCTCACTGAGGGAGACTCAGCTATATTTTCTCTTGTTAAAGAGGTCCTGAGGCTGGGACATTGTTATACAGACATCTTATTTGGTGTTTGTGCAGCAATTGCAGTAGCCTTGTGCAGTGTGAGAGACTATGAAGTCTCACGCTTGGGTTTACTATTGCTTTCCTCTGACTGTTTTACATGGTCTTTTTGTGTGCATAGGAAAGGTAGTTTAGATTCTGGGGTTGTCTGTGGAGGACATGGGGCATTATGAAAGGGTAAAAAAGCTGTTCTTCACATATGACCTAGAGGTCGTATGTATTTGTATGTATGTATGTATGTATGTATGTATGTATGTATTGAGACAGGGTCTTACATAGCCTTGAACTCTGTATGGCCAAAAATGACCTTGACTTTCTGATATTCCTGCCTCTACCTCCCACTTGCTGGGATTACAGATGGGTGTCATCTTGTCCAGTTGAATGCTGTGTGGGATCAAACCCATGCTTTGTGCATTGTAGACAAGCACTATACCCCTGGAACTCTGTCCATAGTACCAGCCTCACTGACCTGACTTGAGTCACTTCTTTCCTGGCCTTTTCATCAAATTGGGGATACAAAAAAAATAAAATAAAATAAAAAACAAAGGCAGAGAAATGACATTTCCTCTGGCTGTAAAATTATCTTCTACCCTGAAATTGAGTATTTGTGGTCAGGTTAATCAAATCTAGTTTCTGAAGGGAGAGGGACTTCGACCTCACAAGTAGAACAACACTCTACGTTCTACTCTGTGACATATCACTCCAATGGGAAACTAAGGGCCCATGTCTACTTTGCTTAGGGCAGTCTTCATGCGTGTGATATCACTTTAACCTTCCCGAATAAGTTAGAATCCCGAATGCTTTCTATTTCTCCCTAAACTTGCTGAAAAGAAGACTTGAAATCCATTATTAAGAATTTAAAGCTCAAAGCTTCTTGCACATGGACAGTTGTATGGGCTTGTCACACTTTTAGCTCTGTTTAGCTTCAAATGGGTTTTAAAGGACCCATGTCTGTGCCTGGGTCCCTCAGAGGATGGACCTGGGACTGGCAGCCACAGTGTATGAACCAACCTGAGAGCAATGGTCAATGCCAACGTGATAGCGGGCCAACAGTCTACAAGACAAGATGGAAAAAGCAAAGAGAAAAAAAAAAAACTGGAACAAGGTTAGGAAGTACTTGCTTGTTGAGAACGGTGGCGACACAAGCTAGTCTATGACACCAGTCATGCTTGGGGCGAGTGGGCCAGTTTTACATTCAGTGACGTAATCTTGCATGCTTTGGTTAATAGTCATAGGCAGGTTTTAAGTACTGATGCATGCAATAGTTTTTTGTACCTGAGGTTATATGTTTTGCTTTTTTTAAAAAAATTGCCTTTTTACAAATTTTATGCCAGAGTTGATCTATGAACACTCTTTAAAAATATATGGATCTACTTCTTAGTTCAAATTCAGCCAGTCCTATAAACGGTATGAGGAATAGGGTAGGGACCTCTGCCCAGGGAACCAGTGTGAAGCTATGTTACAAGGTTATGAAGTCATGGGTGTTGCCCCTGCATTCATTTCCAAAATCAGAGGTCTCAGAAAGGTGGCACACAAATTAAATCATCCAAGTACTTGGTTTCTAGAATGATTCTAGAAGCATATCAGGGTGGGGAAAAAAATCCTACCATCCTCAAAACACTAATGTAAGTTCAATTCGGCCTTGAAGCAATTCAGAGACAAATGAGGAATGAGCATCCTGTTTTCTCTGCTTTCCCCAGAAGGGCACAGATAAACCTCTAAAATAAGAGGTTTGGGAACTTTGAGATGAACCACAACCAAGGTCAAGTCTAGCCTGTATGTCAAGAATATCCCAGAACGATTTATCTATGAGTCAACAGAACTTCTCAATGAAAATGGCATGTAATTCTGAGAGCGAGCATATTCTGGACATTCCTACCCAATTCTGGCAGAAATCAGACTGGCTGAGAAAGTGCACTTCATTGTTAGTTATTAAAGTTTCTGGTGGGTTGTTGGGAGAGGTGTCAGGATGAAGTGCAGAGAACAGAGTCACTGAAACTGACTCAGATAGAAGGGTCTTCACTCCTCATCTCTATAGCACCACCTATAGCCCAGGATGACCTTAAGCTCCCAATCTTCTTGCTTGTGCTTCCCAAGTGCTCAGATTACAGTGTACACCACCATGGTTAGTTTATGTGGTGGTGGGTGCACGGTATCCACTGAGCTACACCTGCGGTCTCCCTCTATCCCACTTATTCTATGCATAGAGATGTGCTATCAGAACTTAGTAGGGATGAATGGTTTCCTCTGGATTTTCATCCAAATTTACTGGCAAAAGCAGTTCAGGGAAGCCACTGAATGGTCATTGCATGAATGAATCCCATCTCCAGGCTCTTGCCCAGTGCCTCAAAAAGAATGCCTCACTCTTTCAAATGGAAAGAGAAAAGGCAATTTCTTGCTATGAGGATGAGGAGCCCTAACAGGTCTGTATTTAAAAAGGACAGAGGGGGAAAAAAATCAGAGAAGACACTGAAGCTCACTGCTTAGTGTCTGCTACAGCTCTATTTATACAAAGTTTGACTTTTTAGTTATTGGTTTTTACTTGCTATCATTGTGATAGCATTGAAATTTGCAACTCTTTCCCTCTTAGGCCGTGCCTTTGAACGTCCTGACAGGTGGTAGCCTATAAACACCTGGACTGTGATGGATAGAACTGATGGAGTGGATAACGTCTCATCAAATGTCCTGCACACCATTCCCTAATGGTGAAGTGGAAAATTGTCAACTGTTCCCTAAAATAACTCTCCAGAGTTTGAAGTTACTTGGTATTCTGATGGTAACATAAACTTGGGCCACAATATTTGACAAATGAAATCAGACTCCTCACATTTGTATAGTCAGACTGTATGTGTGAAGTGACAAGGCTGAGGGTGTAGTGGGTCACCATCCTGGCAAAATCAAGGTGCCACTGAGGGTCTGGGAGAACATTAGGATCAGAAGAATCATGAAGCTTGTTTTGAACCCTTGGTTTACAGGCTTGGAAGGGCCTCTGAGGGATTCACATCACATGGTCAGTACATGACACTTGTAGTGAGAAAGAAGACAGGAATGGTCACTACACTATCAGCAATGTCCCAGCAGGCAATGCCACTGTTGGCAGTCTGGCTTGAAGAGGTCGTCCTAATCTGTTTCTAACAGTCTAGAAAGTTCTGCTCTTGGAAATACACTCGAGCTGTTCTTTGCTGCTCAGACTATTAGAAAGTACGTGAGTTGTCTCCGTGTCCAGGAGTGGGTGCCCGATGCCTCCCAATTCCTGCTGCCAACCTGGGGCTAATGTTGTGCCATAGGGAGTATTGACAGTGAAGAGTGAAGCCTGAGGCCACTCCAGTGCCCTTATCACCTTGTCCTTACAAGCCAGGAGGCTTGTATGATGGATAAGCTTCTAGGGCTTATAGTGACATCAGGCATCTCCCAATCCAGGGAACTCCATGGTGACAGAGGGGTCCAGTCAGCCTCTGGCACATTTTCAGCCATTAGTAGATGATTCCACAGTTCATATCTGCTTTGACCCAAAGTTTGGAAGCTACACTTGTCAGTGAAGTGAGTTATTAGTGAGCAATGGACAGAAAAGAGTTGGGATCAGACTACTTTGGTGAAGATTCTGAAGGCAGGAAGGCTACAGAGGGAAGACAAATAGGGCAGTTTACTAAAATTTGAGCTGAACGAAATGTTATTTTGGTTAGTGTTTTTGCCAACATTTTTCTAATTTTTAGTGAGTGAATCTTTTGAAATGATTGCCAAGAGCCAAACACCCACCAAGTAATCTGAAGAAATATGTAGGAGGCCAACAGTTAAGTCAGATTTCTTGGCCAGTGGAGAAGGCCTGGCTCTGGCTGAGTGTTGCTTGTCTCTTCCAGATGAGACCGTGGCTGCTCTGTATTACTGGGTTACCAATGTGACCCTTCTGTCAGTTACCACGTGAGGACCTGGACAGTGGGAGTGATTATGGAACTAAGGAGAAACATTGACTTTAGGAAAAATGTATTTATCACGCTTAAGAAATACCATTGGAAATAGCAACAGTTTAAAGGAAATATCATTGTGCAAGGCAGTTAGAAAGCCAGGAAAACAGGGTACAAAAGAAAGTTTGACACAACTCATTAGAAATCGCAGAATCACCAAGCTCCCTTCTGCAGGGAGAGTGCACTCAGAACCTTGCTTCCCACTGAGATCCATAGCCACCCAGAACAGCACACAAGGGAAACTGGGTTCAACATATTTACATTCTATGCAGACACACCTTCCAAACCGTATGCTAAGAAAAAAGTATTCTTATAACTTTTTTTATTTGGTCCACTGAGCTAACAACTCTGAGTTCTCAAATCCTTTATCCCACCCTCCCCCACCCCCAAGTTAGAAACTGGAGCAGCAAGCTAGAAGCCCAGCAAGGCATAAATAAGATATTAAAGTGCTTATGTACAATCCTAGAAAGGATTTCATTGGGAACAGCAAAAACTTCTAGTGCAAAAACTGCTTTTGCCAGCAAAGCTCTCTCTCTGAAAACAAAGGCTTACAGTCAGTCAGAACGGGCGAGAGCAAGAGCGAAGCAATGGCTGCCCTTACTCAGGCTGAATGTGTGCATTTGCCAATGGCCCAAACTATGCTCGGTCTTGCAAAAAGGGGGAGACAGTTTAGAGACAGCCTGAGTTCACTGATTGTGGACAAATTGTCATGATATGTCCCACGAATGTCCCTCAGATGTGCCACCAGCTGGGACGGGGCAGCGTAACTCAAGGTACACTTGCAATTTGGAAGAGAACATAGTTACCTTATCTTGGTTTGTCCTGAGAATCTCAGTTCTTCTCTTGAACCCGACTTTCACTTTGTGCTTTTGGGTCTGAACAGAGACTGGATCTGTAGGAATCGATTCCCTTGGGTTATGTGACCACGGCCTTTTGACTCTAAGCTTTATCCTTTAAAAAATTTCTTTTTTTCGAAATTCATAATAAAATAGTTTTGTCCCTTTTCAGTATAATAACACAGATGAGGCGTTATTATCCTCTTTTTTTTTCCTTTTCCTTCAAGGATCCAAGTTGAAAGCTCTCAGGAGGACATCCAAGTCACCAAGGTTGGCTGCCTGGAAGAGCTCCGGCTGGTCCATCAGCGACAGGGCGATCCTGAGGGCGGCCCAGATGTTCCCAGAGATGGCAGGGTGAGGGACTTGCTGCTGGTTTCTGCTCTTCCTCTGCAAGCTGAGGGCAGTGAGAAAGTTGCTGACCGCTTCTCTAGAAAGGGAGAAAAGCACATCTTAAAATGCCCTGAATTCCAGAGTCAGCATACTAAAACAAATGTGCTGAGCCCTGGGTCTCTCCAGGACTTCTGGGCTCCCTGGTGACTTTCAGGTTCTCCATCTATTCTCCTGTGAGCATTTATTGTTAAATATAGTGGGCCAGAAAGAGAAAGAGAAAGGAAAAGCTAGTTAGCCAGGAGGGAGGCTAACACAACCACTGTTCCAGAAATGACCTGCAGAAGTAATCTATGTACCCCCCCACCCCCCTCCCCCGTTTTTAAGAACAAAAATGTCCTCCCCGCCCACCCCAAAGCAAAGTGAACTGAATTTGCCTGGTAGTGGCAGAAATAAGCAATTAAGTTTCATTATTAGACCACCTGGGCTTCAGTCCCAGCTGTTGAGCCTTCGGCAAATTTCTTTGCTGAAATTCAGTCCCTCTGTGAAGAATAGGGATAGCAGGAGTCATTTTAGAATTTTGCTGTGAAGTGCCCTGGAGCTAATTTCTGTAAAAGCCTTTATGGTTAAGATCAATAGTTCTCAAAGTGTGGTCTGGGGAGCCTGGGGCTTGTGAGGGTAAGTGATTTTCATTTTAAAACTGAAGGAGGAACTTGACCCTTTCACTTTCACCTGTTCACCTGCTCCCCTCCCCTGCTGATGTCATCTGCCCGCCTGCCCACCTCACCATGCCCAGGGAGCATATGAGATAGCCATATGAGACAGACAGAACACAAAGGCCAAAAGAAGCAAGAAGTTAAAGAAGTTTTCTAAAGCACAACACAGTGCGACTCTTCTTTTTCAGCACAGTTTGGTTTTGGAAAGTGATTATTTCCTTGTAAAGCATGTTATTTTTGATGACACACAATGTTTTATTATGTTCTCATGAATCTTTTAAAATGCTCTAGTTAAATTTCTGATAGATAACACTCACATTATCCAAAGGCTTTGGCCATTTTATCATTTGTAGGAAGTGTAAAGGGACCCGGTGAACAGGGGTGGGAATGGGATCAGCTGAGTTCCTGGCTATTCAGTGGCTTTGAAGCTTTTTGGGCCCATGACTGTTCCAGTGTAGAGTGAAAAATTATAAAGACCATTTTGTGAAAAATATGCAGGCCTTTTCTTTGCCCTTAGACCTGAGCAGAAAGAGTGTAAGTTCCAGAATGCAGAACTGAAAATAAGATTTCAGGCCTTCACTGCCCTGGGACACATTCTGGGTGGAGGACATTATCCCTGAATCAGAGGACACTTGCTGGATTACATTCCTCAAGCCTCAGGGAAGAAAAATAGTTAATCTGAAATAGTTGGTAAATGACAGGGCGGGGCACAGTGACGTGGTAAAGCTACATTCTTGAGAGGAATGAGTGTGCAGAGTGATTTTCACATGACTCTGGATCATTTGGGCTGGATTCCTCTGGAATGTTCCACTGTTCTTGGTTACCCCTCCCTCCCTTGGTCTTCCCAGTGTTATGTTCAAAATTTGTAAAACAACCAATCATGTGTAACTGCGCGAAAATGCAACCAATTATGTGTAACCGCGTGAAAATGCAACCAATCATGTGTAACCACGCGAAAATGCCTTCCTTTCCCCACCCCATGCTATAAAAAAAACCCCTTAGCTTGCGGGCCTTTTGTCAAAATTCTGTTCCTGCGTGGATGCACAGTTTTGACCATTGACTAGCCAACTTTCCCCCAATAAACCTCTGCTGATTGCATCCAGGTATGGTTTCTTGTGATTTTTGGGTGGTCGTGATTTCCTGAGACTTGAGGAAGGGTCTCCTGAGTCTGGGGGTCTTCACCAGGACATTATAAACAATAACCCACCATTTAAAAATTTCCTTCCCTAATGTTATTGCGTTTTAAACAATAAACCCACATTTGTTTCTTTTATCTCTTCCAACTAATTCTATCTGTACATTTAGGTTTATAATTGTATACTTGGTTTCGCTTGGCCAAACAGTGGTTCTGAAACTTTTAACGTCAGTTCTACCAGATTCCCTTGGCTTTGTCCCTCTCCAAGGTTCTTTCTTCCTTAAATGGAAAAATTAAACGTTTGACTATTCATAGTTCACACAGAATTACATGGGTGTTGAGTCTCCATGCAACTTGTCTCTGAACCCAGGCATACTTCACCTGTAGGCACCCAGGTTGATGCAGCTGATCCCCAGGTTGTATCTGGACCGGATGAAACCTGGCTGAATCTCCAGTGCTCTCGTGTAGGCCTCTACAGCTTCCTCACTGCGGTCTCCATTTGCCAAGGTTGCCCCAAGACGGTTCCACAATGAGTAATCCTAATGACAAAGACCAGAGCTCTATAATACCCAGGAACTGTATGGTAGTGTTCCCATAAGCCTCTGCAGATGAAACAAGATGGCTGAATGCTTATTCAGTGCTCATGAACAGTTTGTAATGAGTTGAATTACTAATAAGGACTTTTATTCCTCAAAGGGTGGTCACTTGATATCTTGTAATTAACCTTTCTATTTTAGGCATTGCGGTATGGACAGCTGCAGTGGTGTATGCATGTCTACTTGAAATTGCTAGTGGCAGAGGTAAAATGTAGGAGGAATGTACAAGGTTCACGGGTAGAACCTTGTTTGTTACAAAACCCCCCAGCTGTGCTGGGATTTCTTACCTCTGGCCGAACAGTTAAGGCAGCATTAAACGCATCAATTGCTCTGTTGAACTCTCCACTCAGATGAAACAGAACTCCAAGACCTGTCTGCAGGTCTGGGTCGATCATGTCGCCATTTTGGTGGGCAGCTTCCAGGTATAATTCCTTGACTCCTTCCAGAACAGAGCTAGGAAAGAAGAATCTGGTTCAGTGCCCAGGAAGTTGGAACTCCTGGAGCCGGAGTTACAGGTGGTTATGTAGTATTTGATATGCCTGCTGGGAACTGAACTTGGGGCTTTTGGAAGAGAACTATGGTCTCTTGACTGCTAAATCATCCCTCTTGCCCAAAATTGAAAAGTTTTCCTTAAAAACTTTAGGGGCTGAGGTGACAACTCAATGGCTAAGAGCACTTAATGCTCTTGTAGAAGACCTAGGTCTGTTTCCCAGCACCCATATAGTGGCTAACAATGATCTGTAACTTCAGTCCCAGGGGAGTGACATGATCTTCTGACCTCTGCAGGCACCAGACATGCACTGGGTACACAGGTCTAAGTTCAGGCAAAATGCCCATCTCCATAAAAATGTAAAAAAAATGCATATATATCTTAGCTTAATGAGGGGACTATTAATACTGAATTATAAAAACATCATGGTCAATTGTCACGAATATGCAATAAAACACATATAAAAGCCACATTAAGTAAAGTTCTCATGGGGTGAGCACTGTGGACCATGTGCTTGCCAGTGCTTGATCCTTGAAGCTGAGCTGACCAAAGATTCAATGAGAAGGAGTTAGCATTAGGATTCATCGCTGAACTTTTAGGAAACCGATTTCCTGTGACAAGGGACTTAGTTCTATGCACCCCTAGTCCTCAGAGTACTGGTGTTAACTTTAAAGCACTTGGCTTTGGAATACAGTAGGTGGGTTAAATGTCTGTGAATGGCCATCATGCTGGTTATTATATCTAAAGGACAGCTTCTGGGGTTTAGAGATGTGTCCCCTCAAAACACCAGCCCGCAACCCTGTGGAGAGGTGGCAGAACCTTGTAAAGTGGGGCCTGGTAGAAAGAAGTCAGGTCATGGAAGCAGTACATAAAGGAGATACTGGGAACCCTGACACCCCCCTTGCTTTCCAGCCACAGTGAGTGCTACCTCCTCCACCATGTGCCTTTGCTTTGACCCATCACCGTGTCACAGCTCTTAAAGCAACAGGCTAACTGACCGTTGTCTAACTCTTTAAGAATGTGAGCTGAGATAAACCTTTCTTCCTTATAAGATGCTTATTTCAGTGATTCTGTCAGAGATCACAGAAGGATTCCACAGAGTGAGGACAACCTGTCAACTGGGGATTTAGACATCCGACGTGTGAGGCCTGGAGAGCCTTTCTTGTTCTTCACAAGGTACTTGTACTTTGGGTTTTGCTTAATCCAGTTCTTCAGCGCCTCACAAGCATCCTGCTGATGGCTGGTGTTGGTGTAACTCACGGCCAAGGCCATCAGAGCCTTCAAGTTGTTGGGCTGCAACTCCAGGCACCTCGAGAGAATGCAAAACACCAACGGTTACAGGGAGGTATTTTGTATAGCCTTGAAACCTTTACTAATTAAAACTTGAAGGTGTTAAATTATGTCAAGTCACTGAAAAGTACTTTATTTCTCCAAATGAAAACCCAGACCAAAGAGTGTTTTTAGAAGAGGTTAAAAAATCCTCATGACAGTTGGATTTATAATTTTATTACAAATAAACACAATGTATTTTTTAAAAACGCTCATTTTATTTTATGTGTATGACTGTTCTGTGTAGCATGTTTGAGCCTAGTGCCCACGGAATGCAGAAGAGGGCCCTGGAGTCCTGGAAATGGAGATATAGATGGTTTTGAACTTTCATGTGAGTACTGGGAACTGATCCAGAGTCCTCTGCAACAGCGGCCAGTGCTATTGAACATCAAGGCCATTTTCCCAGCTCTGGTTTTATTCATAAGCT
This sequence comes from Arvicanthis niloticus, assembly GCF_011762505.2. NCBI lineage: Eukaryota > Metazoa > Chordata > Mammalia > Rodentia > Muridae > Arvicanthis > Arvicanthis niloticus. The sequence goes on from NC_047661.1 coordinate 18,415,977, forward strand.
TTTCTAAAGCCACAGGAAGTGTGGCTGCTGTATGGTATAAAGAGAATATCATTTAAACTTGGCTGTGTTATCTTAGCTGCTCTAATTGAACTTGAACACATTTTTCTGCACAGAAATGGAAGGCTACACAGTGTTTTGCAAAGGAGAGGGTGATATCTTTGTTTCTAGACTACTAATGTGGGCTTAAAGATATCCCAGGCTATTGTTGTCCCTTGAATTTCTTTCTACTGGCCTCTAACAGGACTTTGCAGACTTAGAAGTGCAAAATAGGGACTTTATGTTAGTTGTTAGCTCAGACGTCTGACCACAGCTCAGAACAGACCACTCCAGACCGACCACACAGTTCCAAGGTGGGGGGGGCGGGGAGGTTTATTCAGGAGATAGGGCAAAGGTGGGGGGAAGAAGATGGAAGAAGAAGAGAGAGGAAGAGAAGTAGAAGCGGCCATGACCACGTGTGGAGAGGGGGAAGGGAAGGGGGAGGGGGAGGGGACAGAGAGGCAAGAGAGGATAAGAGGGTAAGAGATTAAGATTAAGAGAGTGAGGAAGGGGCAAGCAGCCCCTTTTATAGTGGACCAGGCCTACCTGGCTGTTGCCAGGTAACTGTGGGGAGGAGCATACCTGGCTGTTGCCAGGTAACTGTGGAGGTGGAGTTTAGACAGAATACTAACACTTTACACTATGCCCATGCTAGCACTGGGGGCTGCAGTGGATCTCAGGTTTGGGAAGGTCGGTCAAGCCCACAGATAATGGAGACTCTGGGAGGAGCTGCCTAAAACTTGGGAAGCAAGTGCCCAGTACCTCAGAAACACAACCACAAACCCTGAGTGGATGTCAGGATCCCTTTGGAGATTTTAGTGCAAATGATGTTTCCTCAGTCCTAACCAAGTCAATCATGACTTCTGGGCATGTCTTATCTTACAGAACAATCCCTTTGTGCACTGCATGCAGGTTTAGGAATGGCTGATTCAGAGTGCTCTAGAATTTGCATCATGGAATGGGGGTTTAAGTCCTTTCTCTGTTTCACATGATCTAAGAGGCCTTGGCATTCCCTCATTTCCAGCATCTCTCAGGAAAAGGATCTCAAGGAAAACACAATGCCCCAGTGAACGTCTGCTGTGAGATGTGAACCTGAGCTAATATGGAGATGGAGAAGCATTTAAAGGAAATTCTACTCAGTGGTTTGGGAAAATTATCCCATCAGAGCTACGTAGGCGTGGCACCTGGCAACCCAGCACATGCCTTGGCCAAATTTTAAGAGCCCGGGGCAGTGTTCCACGGGTCCCCAAGCATGCAATTGTGAACTTAGCACCATGTACCTCTGGAGAGCGACAATGGCTGCCTGCTCATTTTCATTCTCCGCTTGGGTGATACCAAGAAACTGCCATGCCTGTGAGAACAAGACAAAACAGAAAACCAACCAAGCAACCAAAAGCCCAAACCAAACCAACACAAGAAAACAGACAGACAGACAAACAAACACAAAACAGACTGTTACCATTGCAAAACAAAGCAGACTTGCTTGCTATTTTAGTTAGTTTAGCTATGATCCCCTGTGGGGAACAAGCTTCATTACAGGGAAGCTACCTGGAAGGAGGACCAGCCACAGACCACCCCCCTGCTTTACTCCCCTGTGATTCCATGCTTCATTTACTCAGCCCTCCAGATGCTCCACAAAGGTATCTTCTTAACCCCTGCACATTTCCCCAACTCTTCGGCATTGTATATCGGGATTCAGTGTGGTTTTGAGGACACAGTAGACATCCCATAAATGTTGGGAGAGTAAATCAAGGGTGATACATGGCGTGACTTGAGACCCAGACAAAAGTCATATTCCTTTCTAAAAACCACAGGCTGAGCCTCATGTTTGTCATATTTTTTTTTTTTTTTTTTTAAGGCTGGATGGTCTCATGAATCCCTGGCTGGCCTAGACCTCTCTATATAGACAAGGCTAGCCTTGAACTCACAGAGCTCTGCCTGCCTCTGCTCCACCCCTGTGTTGGAATGAAAGGTGTACACCACGTTGGCGATCTCTGTTTTTAGTCCTCAGTTTTTATCTGTAGGGGCTCTGGATCTCAAAGATGAGAAGTTAAGTTAGAAAGCAAGCAGTGTGTCACTTTCTAACTCCATCAGACCAAGCCAAGTGAATTGTAAACCCTGATGAAGATGCACCCTGCAGCATCCCATCTCATTCTGACCCCTTAACACACAGGCACTATCCCAATCTGGATAGAGTGAAGGGCAATGCCACCTCAGCGTCTCCAGGGTCCTGAAGAATTGCAGCTTCCATGAACAGGATGGTGACGGGCAGGTCTCCTTCCTTCAGCCTTTTTAAGCCTTCTTCAAATGCTCCGGGCCAGTCCTTGAAGGGATTTTCAGTGTGAAAGTAATATCCCTGTGACACGGAAGAGGCCACAGCATGACTGATCCACGTCTTCCTTCATTCTTACATCCACTAAATCCCTGAGCAACTTGTTGCCTTATTGGGGGGTACAGGTGCCTCTACTGAAATTGCATCTTTTAAAAAGATTTAACACGAAATATGCAAACATTCATTTAGTATTCTCTATGCATATGCCAATTAGGCAAAGGCTCACACTTAGTCTTGAAATTAGGCCCTGCTTGGTTTTAGACTGTGGTCATCCTGTGACACTAAAATGATTTATATAGATACGTTAAATTTATTTAACCAGTCTGATTGATAGACATTTTGGTTACTTAAAAAAATTTGCAAGTGTCATGGTAGCTCATACCTAGAAATTCTGAACAATGGAGACAAGCAGGAGGATCACCCTGTGTTTGTGGTCAGCCTGGGATACATAGTAAGCTCTAGCCCAGCCTGGGCTACAAAATAAACCAGTGTCTCAAAGACTATTTTTATTTTAACATAACACTACACGGAAAACTCCAGGCTTCTGGATTTGTTTGCATTTGTTTCTTACTTTATGCTAGACTGGAGAAGGCATGCTTTAGAGAAGCCCATGGACTGCTTTTAGACTATATGGATGCAGCTGACTTGCTTCCGGGTTAAAATATCTCCTGTAATATTTGAGACTATCATTTGTTGTTGACTTACTGGCATGGATTCTCATAAAGTCCCTTTGATTTAAGTGATACAAACACACCTGTTGGTGAAATACCATGGCAGCCTTCATCTTCCACAGGTTCTTAGAAAGGAGAAACACTGTCAAAAGCTAGAGCGTCTGCCTGGTTCACATGGTGATGGGCTGAGACAGCACTCAAGTGTGGATTACAGCCTAGTGTCTGGTGAGCCAGGGTCTTCCTTGCTTAGGTTGGATATATACTTTGTGGGAAAGGCAGTTACTTTAAAACTTTTGTGTTTTGAGATTTACCCAATCTCCTGAGGAATAGAGACCACCATAAAGAGACATTTTGAATGGCGATGTTGACTGTAGATTCCCTAAGTACATGCTGCACAAGTACTTGCTACATTGAATAAAATGTCATGACCATTATCCAGGGCTGAATACTAATGAGACTTATTTCATATCCCTAAACCACGAGGTAAATTTTATTAATAAATATGTATGTGTATGTGTACACATATATGTATGTATACATGTGTGTGCATGCATATTTGTATAATCTTATGTGTATATATGTATACAGTGTGCATTTTTATGTGAGTATGTGTGATTTTTTTTCTGTGTAAGAAACATCTATTTCTATCTTTCAGGGTACTTATAGTAATTCTAGATGAAATTAATTTTAATTAAATTCTAAATTAAAAACAGTAAGTGTTTTTAAAGGCAGAGATCTCAAGGAAGTTAGAACTTAATGGGCAATCTGGCTGGTGGTTCACCAGACCTTCCTATTCTCCAGGGCTCTCATCAGGGGAGTATCTCTGCATAACCCTTTGGGCTCCACTGGGTTGCATGAAGACCATTCTTTATACCAAGCACCTTTGCAGATAGTAGTACCATAACACCATGAGATACAGCCTGAGCCTTCTTTGCTTTATATAATCAGGACAGGTGACTGGCAAAGAGCTACCGTGGGGTTAGCCTAATTCTTGTAGAACCCACTCTAAAAGTTCTGTACCTGACCACAGGGCAGGCTTTGGTCAGGTGGCAAACTGTGAGAACAGTGTTAAAGAGGGAGATTTCACTTTGGGTAAGCTACCCTCAAACACCAGAGTTACCTATTTCCCATCAATTACAGTTTCTTCTAGGTCATGTTGACATCAAACTACTTTTAATTCCTAGGTTTTTTTTTTTTTTTTTTTTTTTTTTTTTTTTTAAATAACGTAGTTACTATGTGGTCCATAACATGTGATCTGATGAGTCTGAGGACTCTTGCTAGCATTTGAGGACAGATTTCGTTACCTTCTCACTGGCTGAGACGGTGACTTGGTTCTGCGCTTCCTGGTTCTCGGATATCCAGTTCCTCCGGGCCATTTCTTCCCATTCTGCCTGCATCTTATCCCAGAACTCTGTATCTGACTAAAAAGCAGGAGAAATAGAGAGAAATGGACTGAGAATCACACTGTGTTTACCTGCTTTGTTCCTAGAGATACGGTTTCCCCCATAGATCAAGTGGGAGGGAGAGAAGGAATATTTAAGTGGGCAAAGGCTCCGGAGCGGGTGACTCTTCTGCAGGGTACCCAGTGGTTAAAGTGGATTAGCTCTGACTTTTGGTTTGTTTGTTTGTTTGTTTGAGACAGGGTCTCCTGTCCTCCAGGTTGGCCTCAAACTTACCATGTAACTGAGGAGGACTTTGAATTTTTGATCCTCCTATCTCCAACTCCTGAGTGTTGAGAGTGTGTGCAATACATTGGGTTTATGTGGTGCTGGGGATCAAACCCAGGGATTTGCACATTCTAGGTAAGCACTCTACCAACTGACTGACATTCTTAGCCCCAGCTGTGATTTTCTTCAGCAGAAAAATAACCACTAACACTGTCTATACCAATAAATCAGCTAATAATTCACCACGGTTGCTTCTCCGTTGATGATGGTGTTATCACCAAATAAATCCACAGCAAGTTGAAGATTCTATGAACAGACGTTAATGAATTAATGAACCTAATCTACTGAGCATTGTGCATTAATGATACAGCCCACTGCGGAGTACCGGGTGTTTACTTTTGCAGTTGTGTGCTTGACCGCTCCCCAGCATGGTGGGGGAAACCCTACTGCATATTGACAGTCCAGGTAAAGGTCAAAATTCGAAGTTTAGTTCATATTGAGTGGATGCCACTTATACACCATTGTGAAGTTAAACTATATTATATTAAGCTATCCTAAGTTGGGCACCCCCGTACTCAGACAGTTTCACATGTGGTAGCAGATGTAGTTTTAAGAAGGGAGGCCTGAACCTGAGTTGCTTCTAGAATATAAAGAATTGGAACAGCTCTCTGGGGCTGCCTGGGAAGGAACTTAGGTTTGTGCCCTGGGCACAAACAAGGAGAATTAACCTTGCTATGTGCTGAACACCATACCAGGAGGGCAGGAAGCCTGAGGTTACTGCTCTGGTGAGGGAGTCACAGGATTTCAGACCCGGTTGCCTTCCAAGGCCAGTGCCATCTGCTTATATCAAGCTTTGTCTTCTGGTACAGGACAGGAGTACCTCGTTTGCCTATGCACCGTTGTCTTTTCTGTGGAAAGGTGACTGCCTGTATGTCAGCATATATTATTTTCTTTTTAACTTTCCAATTCATGTTCTATCAGTAAAGCCCGGGCATTCACCCTCTTACTTCATGAGGGGCAGTGTGGGCTTTTCAACTCAGGCAGAACTGTCTGTGCAAGCTGTCCCCCCACCCCGGGTTGGCTTCAGTGTTATTAGGCCTGAAGAGAGTACTTAAGGTATCCAGAGCAAGTAGAAAGGAGTGAGTCTCTCAAAGGACCTAGGAGCCATGAAAGTGGGAGTGGTACTTCTCAGGGGTAGAGAAAGATGAAGGCTTGTGGGTTGTGGCTTGAAGGATGCTGGTGCATACCTTCTGATAATTTTCTGGCATACCTATTTCACCTCAGAATCATGAATAAGGGAAGAGGGGTGCAGTGGTTGGAACCCTGATTCTCAATGGCAGGGAAACAGAGAGATGCTGAACTTCTGGGGATCACTTAGAGAGGGCTGGCTCCATGGCTGTTAGCAGCAGTTAGATCCTTGTTTCCTATAGCACAGTGTTAGCTGTCCAAATTTTGTGTCACTTTTTAGATGCTCAAAAGGCATCTTGATTTCTTAAAACCCTATGAAGAAGCAGTTGGAGGTATTGCTTGGACTCCTCAGTCTGGAGCTGAGATCCAGGCTCTTCCCCTGCATATCTCGAACAGCTTTGGAACCTTAAGTCTGGTGACCTGCTGAACCACCACAACCCTGGTTGAGGGCAACCTCCTTTCCATCCTTCTGACCTGCCAGGACAGTACCAACCTGACATGAGAGCTCTTCTTCAAAGTTGCCTAAATGGTCATCACAACATATTTATCTTGAACCCAAGCATTTAGGGAATAAGAGTCAGCCAGTGTGATGTACTCCAAGCTACTGAATAAGCAGGGGGTCTTTATGTCCTCCCTGTCAGTTCTGGAACATTCATTCCCAGCACAGAAGTGTGTTCTGCCATGCAGAGGCCTTCCCTTATAGAAGCAGCATGTGGATTGATAATGTCTGAGATGGAAGCAGCATGTGGACTGATAATGTCTGAGATGTAAGCAAAGGGAACAGTGTGAAGGCTAAGGTTGGGGATGAAAGAAAAGATTTCCCTTTAAGGCATCTTCCTAGTAGACAGCAAGATGTGCAAACAGGAGACTCTCAGACAGCAGCAGCCCTGGGAAACACGAGGCAGCACACGAGAGTGTTCACAAGGGATGGGGAGGCTGGTGGAGGGGAGGGTTCTTGTTTCAAACTTTGTATTTCCTGAATTTTCTGTGATGGGTATGGTTTGCTTTTGTAATTAATTAGTAACATGAAACAACAAAGCCCCTGAATAAATTTCCCTCTTTTAAGCCCTGTTAAGCCTGATTATGATTAAATACTGACAAGTATGAAGAAAACATATCTCAAAGACGCAGGTCCCATCCATCTGTGGAGAAGAAGAGCCCACCAAGGGAACCTTACAATGTTGATCTAACTCCCATCATACTGCCTAGCTGTTTGAGAGGTCAGTCAGTGCCTTCACATTCCTAGAAAGCCAGCCACTCATGCTCTCGAGAGTCCTTGAAGCCCTCTATAACCTGAATGGAAGATAGAGGGCTTCCATACTGTGTACAGCTGGGTCACCTTTCCCATGTCTCACACTAGAGGAGTACGTGTGTAGATCCTACCTCCCTAGGAAACAGAACTTCAGGTGAGGTGGGGCTGCTGGCTCCCACTTAATGAGATTCAGTAAGATTTACTGTTTCCACTTAAACTAAGTCACAGCAGACTAATTAAGCTGCAGAGCACAGTTTTCATTTAATTACAGAATACTTTTAGCATCATCAATTTCAACTCAGTCTCAGAACCCAGACTTCATTGCCATAGCTGCAATTAACACAGCTCCCTGCCCCATTTTTAATGAAGTTGAGAAAAACCTCCAACATATTTGAATTCTAAACATTTTAGACATGACCAAGGGATTTTATTTACTGACCATTTCCTTAGCTGTTCTGGGCTCTTAGTAGACCATTTTCCAGAACTGATATGTAACAAATGAATCTGCTTATACCAAGTAGTGGTTTGACGAATGGCCCCTATTGGCTCATATTAATGGTCCCCAGTGTGTGGAACCATTAGGAGGTGTGGTCTTGTTGGAGGAGGTGTGTCACTGGTGGTGGTGGTGGGCTTTGAGGTTTCAAAAAGCCCATCTCATTCCCAGTTAGCTCTCTTTGCCATTTGCTTGTGGATCGAGATGGAAGCTCTCAGCTACTGTTCTGGTGCCATGCCTATCTGCTTGCTGCAATATTCCCTTCTGTGATGGTCATGGAATCTAACCTCTGAAACTGTAAGCCCCCAAATTAACAATTCTATAAGCAGTCTTGATCATGGTGTTTTGAACAATTGAAAAGCTGTTAAGACCCCCTAGAAGTGAGTAATTATTTGGAATTTGTTTCCATTTTAATGTCAGCCTTCTAATGATATCTACAGCATATATTCAACAGTCAACCTAGGGATATACAGTATAGTGATTAGGAAAACAGAGGTCCTTTCAGATAGACATGGGGTCAACTCCTTTACTCCATGTATGACTGTCTGCAAGTCCTCTCTGGGTGTTGTCTTCTTTATTCTTGAAATGAAGATACAATAGAAGTTCACATGAATTGTTCTGATGAGAAAATGAGAATTATGTCAATGATTTCAGTGGATATTTGTGGATGTCAGTCACAAACGGGAGATCTATATCACAAGCTTGCCCCAAGGCTCAGGGGCTATTTAGGAGAAGGGGGCAGAAAGACTGTAAGAGACAGAAGTTGGAGAGGACTGGAGTAAAACACTATCTTCTTGACATGATGGGGCCACTGTGCCCATAAAACCATGGCAACTGTGGTTGACTGCATAAGATCAAGTCATCCACCATTCCAGCATGAAGGAAGCAAAGGCTCACCAGCCTCAGCTCCTAACTGAGGAGCTGTGAAGAGTTGACAGTTTCTGGGGGGTTCAAGAGTTAGTATTCCTTCGGGCTATGGTCCCTCGTAGGTAGACCATATTCCAGTGGATGGCCCTATACTCATTAGTATATGAGCATCATAAACTAGAAGCAGTGGGCTATTTAAAAATAAAGAGAGCACCGAGAGTTGGGAAGGGCTGATGGGTAACAGAGAAGAAGGAAGGGTAATATGATCCAAATACACTGTATGCATGTGTAAAATTCTCAAAATAATGTAAACATTACAATAAAAGTATCTTGTATTTTTATATCATTGAGAAAGACAGAGAGTACAATAAAATATTTTTTTACGACCCCAAAATTCCAATCTCTATCCTCTATATTGCTTGGTGATTTAATTTCCTGTAAATACCAATTCTTCTTCTAGATACTCCTCTTCTTTCCATTTAAATCTTTGTTTTCCACCTAATTATTCAGGAACTTAGAGCAAAGTTAAGAAAATTACAGCAGAGCCTCTAGAACGGGCTGCTAAGTAGCAATTAAAACCATGTTTATGAATAGCATCATAAACACTGGCCATTGTGTAACATTCCCTGGTGCTGGGGGAACATGCTACAGGGAAAATGGCTGCAGATCAGTGTGCAAGCAGCAATGCTTTTAAGGGATGCAGTTAGGAGGAATTTGCTCCATAGTCTTTTCTTATACTTTTCAGAATATCCCATTTTTAAAAAATTGCTAGCAAGCATTTTATTTTGGTGGTAAACTTTTTTTTTTTAAAGAAAGCTTAATTGTTTCAATTCTCTCTCCGATGTGGTGTATGTGTGTAAGGCTTGTGTATCCATATGTATGGTGTGTGTGTGTGTTAGTATACATAAGTATAAAGTATGTCTGTTTGTATATATATGGTGTGTGTGTTGTGTATACATATGTATGCTGTGGACTGTGTTGTATATACATATATATGGTGTGTGTGTATTGTGTGTACATGCGTGCAGTGGGGGTCAGAGGCTAATTGATGTCCAGTGTCTTCCTCAGTTGCTGTCAACCCTGTTTTGGGGGATAGTGTTTCTTACTTGTTCAGCTAGGCTGGCTGAACAGAGAGCCCCACAGATCCCATTCCTCTGCCTCCCCAGCACTCAGATCACAGGAGTGTGTTGTGTTACCCTGCTTCTCGTTGTTCTGAGGACCTCTCAGGTTTTCTTGCTTGACTGACAGGCAATTTACTGACGGAGCCTTTTTTCTCGGCTCTGTATCAGAGTTCTTTCTGCTTAGACGTTCTATGTTGATGGCTTGAGATATGTGCTGTGCACCTGTGTGCTATGTGTATATGAATAATGTGTACCTGCATCTGAACATTTGTCTGCTCATGCTTATATGTATGTATGCATATATGTGGCAAGTGTGGGTGTGTGTTCACAGTTTTTGGAATTCAGCTCAAAAACTGCTTAGATTGAGGCCCAGAATGTGGATGTGGAAATGAAAATAAATCTTGCCTGTTTCTGAGAAGACAAATCATTTGATAGTACTTAGCTTTTCAGTAGTAACCAGTTATTCAAAATAGCCTTTGCAAATATATATAATTATGCATGCAGAATGGACAAAGAACATGAAAAAGTTACTATTTAGTGTACTGGCATTTCTCAGCAGCTTCTGGCCTTTCTTTCTCCACAGGGTTTCTTTTTTAAAAAATTATTGTTTTTAATATAACATTTAAAATAATTTTACCAAGAGAAGAGCCACGATAAAGGAACTATTCTGGTAGATGACAAATGGCAACTTCTGTGGCTGGTCAGGGCCTAAAAAGCTAATAGCACAGAGATGATTTATTTCAGGAACACGAGCTGAGAGGGGCAGCTCTGAAGTTAGAGCAGTCTAGAACCCTAGGTGTGACCTTCACAGTGAGTAGTGTGACCCCGAATAAGAAAACGGCTCTCTCTCTGTGTCCCTGGAGACTGGTGGGAGAAACAGTCACTGAGTGGGCATTTGTGAGCACCAAGTGAAATGATAAACTTGGATTGGTGGATGGAGCTGTGCTCAGAGGGGGTTCTGAATACAACTACCTGCCAGGGTCCAGGGAAAGGCCAGCTTCTCCTTATTCCTGTTCTTTTCATGAGAGAATGAGCCACCAGAAGGACTACTCGGTTAGAAGAATCATAAAGAACACAGGCTTTATATATTTAATACTAATCTAGGTAGGCTAATGTAGGATATTTTCCCCTATCCTTTTTGAATTTTTAAGAACTGAGTCATAGTATTAAAAACTGCATGACATTGGCCTAAAAATAAACTCATAGGTTGATGAAATAGAAGGCTCAGATGTAAGTCTACACAACTACAGCGACATGACTTTTGACAAAATAAAATATACATTGAAGAAAACATAACATTGTCAACAAATGGTGCTGGGAAACCTAGATTTTTACACACAGAAAATGAAGCTTGATCTTATCTCTCACCTTGAACAAAGTGAACTCCAAATGAATCAAGAAACTCAACATAAGATCTGATACTCTGAAGCTGCCAGGTGATAAAGTAGGGAATGTGGCTCAACTTATATGTTCTTTTAAAAAGATTTTTAAAATGTGCATGGGTGTTTTGCCTGCATGCTTGTTTGCGTACTATGTGTGTGCAGTACTTACAGAAGCCAGAAGAGGGCAATAGCTCCCCTGGAACTGCAGTGATGGATGGTAGAGTCATCAGGCTGTTGACTAGAACCTGGGTCTTCTGCCAGAACAGTCAGAGTTCTTAACTGCTGAGCCATCTCTCTAGCACTCAAGGTACCGACCTGCTGCAGAGGCCTCTCACAGTACATGAAGTCAGACCCACAGCTGACAAAATGGGATCTCATGAACTTAAAAACTTCTATATAGCAAAGGAAACTGTCAACTGGCTGAAGAGGCAATCCACAGAAGGGGAGATAATCTTTACTATGTATCCATCAAACAGGGATTTGTGTCTAGAATATGCAAAAAAACCTTTGAAAAATAAAGAAGACAAACAACTCAATTAAAATGATGTATAGAACTAAACAAAAAGTTCTCAGAAGAAGAGAGGTAAATGGCCTGGAGATGGTTTAGAAACCCATCAACATCCTTAGCTATCAGGGAAATACAGATTAAAATCATTTAGACATCCCATCTCACTACGGTCAGAATGGCTGTCATCAAGAAATCTTATAACAGATGTTAGAGAGCCTGTGGAGGAAGATAAGTCCTTCTTCACTGTTGGTGGGGGTGGAAATCAATACATCTATAAAGAAGTCAATTTTAGAGGGGGGGGTCCTTAAAAACTTAAGAACAGAACTACAATGTGACCAAATGGCATTAATCCTGGGCATAGACCAGACAGACTTTATATCCTGAGACACTGGCACATCCATGTTCCCTGCAGCTCTGCTTACATAGCTAGGGAATGGAATCAACCCAGTTGCCATCAGTTTTATGAGCGGATAGGGAAAACGTGGTGCATACACATAATGGAATATTGCTCAGCTGTAAAGAAAAAATACATAATTAAATTTGCAGGCAAATAGATGGGACTGGAAAAACTATGCTGACAGAGGTTATCCAGGTTCAGAAAGAAAAAAAAAATGCAATGTTCTTTCTCATACATGGATCCCAGTTTTAACTCTTTTGTTTTGTGCCTTTAACTGGAGTAGTCAGGAACAGGCCACTGAGGGACAGAGGACAGCAAAATACAGGTAAGTGAAAGTAGAGAGGGAGGATGCTGGAGTGGAAAGCTAGGAGGGTGGGGAGTGGGGAATGAGGTGTTGCAGAAAGATGCATGAAAATAAATACATGAAAAATCTATGATCTTCCAATCCAAGGAAATGGTCAGCTAGAGGGGACAAGAGAGCACAGGTGATATGAGAGGAAACGAGGGTTTACTTGAGTTAACTGTTTAAATGGGGATGGAGGGGGGCTTGGGAAGTGGGAAAGGCAGGGAGTAACTTAGCCAAAGCTAAGGATACACAAAGAAGCATTATGGAAATCCTCATTTGTGAATATATCTGTATCTATATATCTATGTATGGATTTTGAACACAAGTACCCTGTGTAGGTAGACAATTAAGTTTCCAGAAGATTATTAAATGAAAATCTCAATGCTAGGCATAGGATACCTTCCTATGACTTACTACTGGTCAAGGAGGACCTAGAAGCATCCAACAAATATAGACTATTGTTGTTGCTCTTGGATGCCCACCATAACTAGGTGATAGAACTCCATGGGTGAAGATACCACTTAGAGGCAGGAAAGATATAAATAAATCTGAACCAAGCAGGGAATTCTCTCCCTGCTGGCTAGCTGACATGCAGCCAGAAGGTGCTATTCAGTCTGATGGAGGAGGAAAAGACATCAGATGTTTTACGAAGTGCTGGACCATTGGTATTGCAATAAAATACAGTCATGCTACTCTTGACTTTGATTGGGAAGGTTCTTTTTGTAGTAGGAGCCAGTCACTACAGAGACTCATCACAGTTGAGGGCTCAGCTGAGAATGGGTCATGTATATTAATCTCTACCACCCAAGCCTCTGTGAACTTTGGAGAAGAATTGACTTAAGAGCCATGGGACAGGGAGGAGACTATGGAAGGTCAACTTCTGGACATGGAATGGATGTTGAGTGCAGCAACTCATACAAGGTGTGGTGACTTGCACAAGAACTTTACAAGATTGAGACAGTTCCTAAAAGACCCCATCCCTTATGGGGGAGCTACTTGCGGCTGATGGCTGCTGAAAGACAGTCATTCTCCTCTGGGTATGTGCTGCAGTGAATGACTATATACCATGCACATATGGGTAGCACCAGTTAAACTCAGGTTATTGATAATTAAAAAAAAAAAAACCCACATAAAATTAGTATAGAAATGGGGTCAGGCACTTGGGGGAGTATTAGTGGTATACAGAGATAAAACTTTCAAAGAATAAAAATATATTATTTGAAAAGAAAAAAATAAAAAGAAACCAAAATTAAAATCAAATAGTATCCCCCCTGCTCCCCAAACACAAAAATATCTGGCTCTGCCATTTTGTCAGGAAAAGTCTAAAAGCACACACACACACACACACACACACACACACACACACACACCCCTATACTGGTTTCGAGGTTGATTCTGTACACTGTTATCATGACAACCTTTGTTTTTTGTTATCTTTTTCTGTGTGTGCTCATATGTGGAATTGTCTTGTTTTGTGGGACAGGTCGTTCACTGGACATGGGGCTCCCCTGTTAGGCTAGATTGTTCAGCCAGTGTATCTGAGGTATCTGTTATCTCTACTTCTATTGCACTGGGATTAAAAGAATGCGCCAGTGTGCCCAGCTTTCTGTGGTCCTCATGCTGTGTGGTTTTTTCCTACAGGTGCTCTGTTTGAGTTGTCTCCCAGCCCTTTTTCTTTCTTTTTCCCTCAGTGACTTGGCTACCCAGATGTGAAAACCGAGCCTGGATTCAGCCTGTGATTTCTGGAGCTTGAGTATGAAGATGGCTCAAGATGGCTTTCTGCAAGCCAGGACCATGAGCTTTGCAGAACACCCAGGCCAGAGTTTGGTGTTGGTAATATGGACATGCCCCTTTTACCGTGAACTGGTATCTGGCTGTGTCTGGAGATTGTGGAGCTAGGTGTCTTAGAGCTCCCTTAATGGCCACCAAGGCTTCAGAAAATTTCCAGATGGCCCAAATCATCACACATTCTCCCTGTGTATTGATTTATTTGTCTGTGAGGCTTAATTTGGACAGAATTAGAGAAACATTTTCTCTGCCAAGGATACTAGACATTGGATCTAGCTTCTTGGATGTACCCAATTTCAAAACAGCAGATGATCAGACCAATAAAATGCCAGGTGGAAGACTCCATTGACTTGGAAGGAAATTTATTCTGTAAGCATCTATTCCACAGACCCTGACAGATACAGATCCACAGGAGACTGATGGACCAACATCTCTCCATTTCAGCTACATAACTTGTGCTGGGGTGAGATCTGCCAGGCTGAAGCAGGATCCATTACATAATTAGGAACACAGTTTGAAAAATCAGACACACACGTTTAAAAAGAGAAACAACACTATAATCTAATGCCTTCTAATGTCTTCGTAAATTGATTTTTTTTGGTACAGATTTTCTTTGATTGAGGCAATCTTAAAAATATGACAGGCAGCATTTCTCCCAAGTAATTTATTATGTATCTGTTCATACTTAATTTGCATATTCAGCAAACTTTACTGACAGCCTTCCCCTATGGCAGACAGTGTTTTCTATCACAGGGCAGTGATGAAGAAGGGAGGTGCTGAGCCTGTCTTCAGAGGCTGGGGTTTGGGGGACAGAGACAAGGGTATAGGAAGGGTGCAGTCTGGGGACACAGAGGAAGGAGATAGAGAAATGGTGCTGTCTGGAAGCAGAGGGGGAAATAATGCTGGGAAGCTGTGGGTGCAGAGAAGCAGCAGCACAGAGCTGTAAGAGAAGAGAGAAGGGCAGAGACGGGGGAATCCGAGCTCGACGTGGTAGTCAGAGGCACTGAAAGTCAGCTGGGACTCCAGAATTGTGAGGAAGTTAGCTGGGTCAGAGGGCAAGGTGAACATTTCTAGAGAGGAGTACACTGTGTACAGATGCTGGGAAGCTGACCTTTCTTGTCTGAGAACTGATGCTTTATTTGGGGCCAGTGTAGACATCCCCATGGGAGGAGTCAGGGTTGAGGGTGAAGAGCTAAGAGAGGTGAAGATTGTACAGGACTTTACAGTTAGGTGAGTGGATTTGCACTGCTCTAAGGGGGAATAAAACAGTCCATGTTTTAGGAAGATTGCTATAGATGAAGCAAAAAGTGGGGGTAAATAGGAACCTGAATTCCCTACACTGGTGTGAGTCTGGTTTGAACTGTTCCCATTGTCTACACAAGAGACAGCGAAAACTAGAGTAGGGTGTATGCAGCAGAGATGGGATAAATGGTGAATCTGAGAGACAGGTCACAGGATCAATAGGACTTCATGCTTGCTTAGATATTAGTGCAGGAAGGACAAGAGAAAAAAGGGTGATAACAGAAAGGTTGAGGATGAGATAATAAGAGAGGGAGACAGGCCAAAGGAGAAGGAGAGAGAGGGGAGAGAGCTATGAGGAGCCTTACTGGGGTATTAGGTCTGGGATAGAGATTAGGCTAGGCCAACAGGGCTGTGATGTAGAGTTTGGATCTGACATAAATGAATGGAGTGTCTTTGGCAAGCTTAGGTATGGTGCAGAGTACATTGTAGTCTGTGTGGTTTTATGGTTTTAAGGGTAAACACGTATTAGATTCATAAACTCACACCAACTCTGGTTAGCTACAAAAGGTCTCAGAAAGATCAACCTGATCAAAATTCCAGCATAGATGGGTGTGAAGAGCGGGTGCGCTCGAGCGAGGAGCAGGTGCGCTCAAGCTCTGCTTCTTGGCAGTTTGCTCACCATGCGTTTTTCCCTAACTGAGCCACAATGCACAGACTCGCTGCTACGCAGGATCGGGCTGTTTGAGGTACACTAACGAGGCATGCCCACGTGGCAGGTGCTGATTGGGACAGGCAGGGGTGTAAAAAGGACGGCTGTTAAGAGAGATAACAGAAGACCACCTAGAGAGATAGGAGAAAGGCATCCAGAGAGAGAGGAGAGATTAGAAAGGCATCCAGAAAGAGGAGAGGACAGAAGGGTATCCAGAGAAAGAGAGATAAGAAAAGGGCTTCCATAGAGAGAGAATGGTTAAGGATCCTGAATAAAACTGCGTTGAGAAGAACTCCGAGTTGTGTCGTTCCTGTCTGCTGGTCAGATAGAGAAGCGACAGATGGGAGAGTTGATCTCCAGGTCTCACCCCTTACTGAGGAGCTACTGTTAGTGTTGGGAGCTGCTGAGGACGGAGAATCACTTTTCTTAGAGGATGTCTCTACTGGTAGTTTTCCATGTTCTAGCAGATAACCCCACATTCATGAAAATATGTGTAGCACAGATGGGTATGAGTGATTAAAGCTAGATAAAGTAAGGAGAAAGTTATGAAGAATGTTGGAGGTAGAAATGGGAATGTATATGGTCATATTTCATTGCATGCATGTATGAAATCCCCCCAAAGAACAAAAACATTTCTAATAAGAAATTCTGCATTTATTTTTGAAGAGTAAAACCATAGCTAATGATATGAGCTTTAGGCACTTTTGACTGGACTCACTGGAGAGGGTGTGTTGAACCCATGAGAATGGGTCAAGAGAAAATAGTGTTTCCCAGCATTAAACTCCCAGTAACATCAGAAACAGGGGATAGGCAGGGCAAGGAGACTTACTGGAGAAAGGTGAAGATGAAGAGACTCAAAGTGATGGAAGCATTTTACCAGTGTGTAATGATATCGACAGGCCTGTGTTAATGACATCTTATCCAGTTCAATACATACAGAATGGGCTGTGAGCCAGACTGCCTTGGACTACAGGCAAATAGTCTCTCTCTCTCTCTCTCTCTCTCTATATATATATATATATATATATATATGACATATGTCATATATAGTGACAAGGTTGCTAAAACATCTCATCTTCACTTAATGGTGTATTTTCATATGTAATTTATATGTCTACATAGCTTTCTACCAACTTATTCATATAATTCTCCTTTTGTTTGAGACAGAATCTGATTGAATTGGCTCCCACCACTATACAAGAAACTATTTTCAATTGGCAATCATCAATATCATACAAATAAGTACGTTAGGACCTACAACAGTGACCTGTCCACAAGATATACTGGTGCAATGGCAGCATAAATGTTATTTGTCAGAAGCCAGGACCCTCACCTCTCACCCTCACCCCTACCTCTTCCCACCTGCACAATGTCCCCTGCAGCTTCATCCTGCCTGGCAACCACAAGGTCCGGCTTGACAGTTACAGATAGACTTATAGACTTAAAGCAGTGTACCGTATCTTTTGAAAAAAGCAGTTAGACCGCCATTGTTTCAGGGCACAGGCCGAGAAGATTCTGTACTTTTGCACCACCTGGATCCCTCTTACCCCTCCCTTTGTAAACTGTATTATAAAAAAGCGCTTTGCACCCAAATATATGACTCTTGACAAGCATTTGCTTCCTTGAGTCCATTCTCTTTCTCGCCCGTTCTTCTTTTAGGTTACGGTCCTTCTCCTGCCCACGAAATAACTAGGCCTGTGGGTTGGGTCAGTTATTAAGTAATGTGGTAGTTTGAATGAGAATGGCCTCCAGAGGCTCATATATTTGAATGTGTGGTTCCCAGTTGGTGGAACTGTTTGGGAAGGATTAGGAGGTGTGGCCCTATTGGAAGAGGTGTAGGATTTGACTTTTCAAATAACCCATGCCATTCCCAGTTGGATCTCTTTGCCTCATGCTTGTGGACTAAAATGTTAGCACTCAGATACTGCTCTAGTGCCATGTATGCTGGATGTCTTGCTCTCTCCAGTGATGGTCATGTACCTTAACACTCTGGAACCATAAGCTCCCAAATTAAATATTTTTTTAAAAATGCATTGCTTTGGTCATAGTGTTTTACCACAGCAATAGAAAGTAACTAAATCACTTAGACAACCACGTTTTGACTGGATTCAAGGCCCACTTTATAAGATGGAACCTGACACTGCTAAGGTGGCCAAGAACTGAGACTACATAGGTCTTGGGCCTAGAGTAAGACCCCCTAATACTATTATTCTGCTACAAGAACATAGCAATGTCTATCTAACCTTTAACTGCTTTATTTCAGTTACAGATGAAGCTAAGGGCAGGAGTGGGATGTCTGCAATTCTACTTATTATTGGTGACATGAAGGGAACGGCCTTCAGAAAACCTAGTCCAACCATTTCTCCAGCTAAATGGTATGATGTAGGAGGTAAGTTATGAGGCTTTTGTAGTGAACACTTAACATCTGTAGTGTAACAGAAATGGAGAGGAGAGGGTGAATCTGAGAGAAAAAAAACACCAATAAGCAACAAACTGCTTTGCCTCTTCTAAAGCAGCAATAACCAATGTTAATCAATGTTAACTGTTGAAAGCAATGTCAATCTTGAGCATGTGAGTTTTAAAAGAGCTTTCTATGTTGCCTTATTTGACCTTCATAAGCCGCCTGTCTAAGTCACTAGGTGCTAACACTGGACCCAAGTCAAATTCGTATTCTTTTCTCCAATGCAGCCTTCTTTCCCTTCACCCAGCTCTGATTTTACAAATTGTCCTTGACTATAAGATCAATCAAGGCCATTGCTGGGCAAATATCTTGGCTGAAGGAAAAGCAAGACACAGCCCTTTAGTTGGTCTCTTGTCAATTTGTTGAGACAAACCAAGTTCATTCTGTTTAGAAATACAAGTCTGCTGATCTTGAATCTTGCCCTCAATCTCTTTTCTATCAAGAAGAAAACTACAAAAGAATACTAAAAAGGAACTTTTATTTTGACTGAGGTTCTAAAGGAATGAGAGAAAAAAAACAACAACAAAGAAACAATAGGTGTCTGACTTTGCATGCAAGGTATGTAAAATGAGTGCTTAAAATCTGTTTATCTCTGTACTTACCTAGTCATATACATATGTAAATGAACTTTTCTCTCTTGATTCATTTTCTAGGAGGATGCTTAGAGGCTGAAGAACATTGTTGACTCAAGAGAAATGGAAAGGTCACTAGTATCCATGCTGGGCTGCCATGACATCTGAATAATTAAAATGCTGTTTGCAGGGATAATTGTAGCTCCACATTTTAACTAAGTGGACATAAACTATAAACACACTCTATTCCCACACAGGGAATTTCCCAGAATCATTTAACTCTCCAGATGTTAGGAAGATTAAAGCATATTTAAATTAGGGATTAATCTTCCAAAAGATATGTGAGTGTTAAGTGTGTATTTCAGAAGACATTGGCTGGAAGCTTCCCCTAGAGGACTGGTAAAGAAGAGGTCAGAATGAGAAGGTCATTCTCCAGTCTTGTTTATTTGGGGTTAATGTCTATTTGTAATGAACATGAGAGAAAAAGGAAGGGGTTAGGACGTTCAAAAAGCGAGTGATGGAAGGCTACAATGTATGCAGAGACAGAAGGGCAATGCTGTGGAAAGAGGGAACCATATAAATGTGGCTTCCTGGGAAAAGAAATTGGAAGCAAGGTAGCATGGTTCCTCAGAGGACCTCAATGCAATGGCTGAATCCAAAGATACTGAAATGAGTAAAATGTCACATTGAGATTTCAAAACTTTAGAGATAAGAGTGATCAGAGATGTCAAAGAAAGACCTGGAGAAGCCAGCAGACTTCCAAAAGAAAGAAAAAAAAGAAGCAAAGAAAGAAAGAAAGAATGGAAGGAAGGAAGGAAAGAAGAAAGAAATCCAAATATTCAATGTTGTAAATGAATAATTCCAAGAGTCAATTAAAAAATAGAGTGCATCCTTCCGGTCTGTGCCCAAGCACTGAGCAGCAGATCCTGGGCTTCAGCTCTGCACCCAATCCCACAAAACCTAGAGGAGGCGAGGCTCCCAAAAACTTTAACCCAGGCAGTATCTTAGGTAAGGAGACAGCAACACCTGCCCCAAACAGGGAGTAACTGAGACCCACTGGGACCCAGGAATTCACTCTTGGCCAGGAGCACTGGTTCCTTCTGGTCTGTGCTTGAGCACTGAGCAGATCTTGGGCTTCAGCTCTAACCCCAGCAGCAACACCCACCCCAAACAGTTCTGACAGAACCAAGATAATAGGAAAGACAGGCTCCAGTCAGAGACAGCACAGGTAGCACTAAGGAGATCCAGATGGTGAAAGGCAAGTGCAAGAAATACATAAGCATCAACAACCCAGGGTACTTGGCATCATCAGAACCTAGTTCTCCCACAACAGAAAGTCCTGAACTCCCCATATCACCAGGAAAGCAAGATTCAGAATTAAAATCACTTCTAGTGATGATGATAGGGGACCTTTTTAGGACATAAATGACACTCTCAAAGAAATTGAGGAGAACACAGGTAAACAGGTAGAAGCCCTTAAAGAGGAAACACAAAAATCCCTTAAAGAACTGCAAGAAAACACAACCAAACAGGTGAAGGAATTGAACAAACCCATCCAGGACATAAAAATGGAAGTAGAAACAATCAAGAAATCACAAAGGGAGACTACCCTGGAGATAGAAAACCAAGGAAAGAAATCAGGAGTCATAGACATAAGCATCACCAACAGAATACAAGAGATAGAAGAGAGAATCTCAGGTGCAGAAGATACCATAGAAAATATTGACACAACTGTCAAAGAAAACAGAAAGTGCAAAAAGTTCTTAACCCAAAACATCCAGGAAATCCAGGACACAATGAGAAGATCAAACCTAAGGATAATAGGTATAGAAGAGAGTGAAGATTCCCAACTTAAAGGGCTAGTAAATATCTTCAACAAAATTATAAAAGAAAACTTCCCTAACCTAAAGAACAAGATGCCCTAATTATGCTCTAATTGTATTTTTAGAGAAAAGTTTTATTTTAACAGGAAGGGTGATATGTAGGAGGAGCTAAGGTGGGAGGAGTACCGAGAGGAAGAGAAGGAATAAAGAGAGGAGGAGAAGAAGGAGAGGAGAAGCTAGGTGATGAGAGAGAAAAAGGGGGGGGGGGACATGGAGGCAGATGTTCACATGTCTCCACCAGTCAAAGATAGTTGATATATCTAGGTTGGGTATTGTGTTACACTTCTGATTGAACATTACCAAACTTATAAAGCGTTTGATTAACATTTTAAAAAATTGTCTAAAAGCAAAAAGGAAAAGGGGGCATGGGATAGGGGTTTTCTAGGGAGGAGAAATGGGGAAAGGGGATGGCATCTGAAATGTAAATAAAATATCCCCCCCCGCCCAAAAAAACCCGAGATGCCCATAAACATAAAAGAAGCCTACAGAATGGCAAGTAGACTAGACCAGAAAAGAAATACCTCCTGTCACATAATAATCAAAACACCAAATGCACAAAACAAAGAAAGAATATTAAAAGCAGTAAGAAAAAAAGGCCAAGTAACATATAAAGGCAGACCTATCAGAATTACACCAGACTTCTCACCAGATACTATAAAAGCTAGAAGATGCTGGACAGATGTCATACAGACCCTAAGAGAACACAAATGCCAGCCCCAGCCTACTAAACTCACCCAAACTCTCAATTACCATAGATGGAGAAACCAAGGTATTCCATGACAAAACCAAATTTACATAATATCTTTCCACAAACCCAGCATTACAAAGGATAATAGAGAGAAAGCTCCAATACAAGGAGGGAAATTATACCCTAGAAAGAGCAAAAAAGTAATCATCTTCCAACAAATCCAAAAGAAGATAGCCACACAAAGATAATTCCACCTCTAATAACAAAAATAACAGGAAGCAACAATCTCCTCTCCTTAATATCTCTTAACATCAATGAACTCAATTCCCCAATAAAATGACATAGACTAATGGACTGGATACGTAAACAGGACCCAGAGTTTTGCTCCATACAGGAAACAGACCTCAGTGCAAAGACAGACTCTACCTTAGAGTAAAAGGCTGGAAAACAATTTTTCAAGCAAATGGTCCTAAGAAACAAGCTGGAATAGCCATTCTAATATCAAATAAAATCAACTTTCAACTTAAAGCTATCAAAAAGGATAAGGAAGGACATTTCATACTCGTCAAAGAAAAAGTCAACCGACATGAACTCTCAATTCTGAACATGTATGCGCCAAATGCAAGAGCACCACTTTCATAAAAGAAACCTTACTAAAGCTCAAAGCACACATTGCACCTCACACAATAATAGTGGGAGACTTTAACACCCCACTCTCAGCAATGGAAACAGAAAGTAAACAGAGATACAGTGAAAGTAACAGAAGTTAAAAACCAAATGGATTTAACAGATATCTACAGAACATTTCATCCTAAAATAAAAGACTATACCTTTTTCTCAGCACCTCATGGTACCTTCTCCAAAACAGACCATATAATTGGTTACAAAACAGGCCTCAACAGATACAAGAATATTGAAATAATTCCATGCATTCTATCAGATCACCATGGACTAAGGCTGGTCATCAATAATGACAAAAACAATGGAAAGCCCACATTCACGTGGAAACTGAACAACACTCTAGTCAATAATAATGTGATCAGGGAAGAAATAAAGAAATTAAAGACTTCTTAGAATTTAATGAAAATGAGACCACAACATACCAAAACTTATGGGACACAATGAAAGCAGTGCTAAGAGCAAAACTCATAGCTCTAAGTGCTTACAAAAAGAAACTGGAGAGAGCATACACTAGCAGTTTGACAACACACCTGAAAGCTCTAGAACAAAAAGAAGCAAACACACCAAAGAGGAGTAGACGGCAGGAAATAATCAAACTCAGGGCTGAAATCAACCAAGTAGAGACAAAAAGTACTGTACAAAAAAAATCAGTAAAACCAGGAGCTGGTTCTTTGAGAAAATCAACAAGATAGATAAACCCTTAGCCAGACTAACCAGAGGGCAGAGAGACAGTATCCAAATTAATAAAATCAGAACTGAAAAGGGAGACATAACAACAGAAACTGAGGAAATTTAAAAAATCATTAGATCCTACTACAAAAGCTTATACTCAACAAAATTGGAAAATCTGGATGAAATGGAAATTTTCTAGACAAATACCAGTTACCAAAGTTAAGTCAGGCCCAGATAAACCATCTAAACTGTCCCATAACCCCAAAAGAAATTGAAGCAGTCATTAAAAGTCTCCTCACCCCCCCCCCCAAAAAAAAATTTCCTGGATCAGACAGTTCTAGTGCAGAGTTCTATCAGACCTTCAAAGAAGACCTAATAACAATTCTCTAGTAACTGTTCCACAAAGTAGAAACAGAAGGAACATTATCCAATTCATTCTATAAAGCCACAATTATGCTCATACCTAAACTACACAAAGACCCAACAAAGAAAGAGAACTTTAGATCAATCTCCCTTGTGAATATTGATGGAAAAATACTCAATAAAATTCTCGCAAACCGAATCCAACAACACATCAAAAAAATTATCCATCATGATCAAGTAGGCTTTATCCTAGGAATGCAGGGATGGTTCAATATACAGAAATCTATCAATGTAATCCACTATATAAACAAACTCAAAGAAAAAAACCCCACATGATCATATCACTAGATGCTGAGAAAGCATTTGACAAAATTCAACACCCCTTCATGATAAAAATCTTGGAAAGATCAGGAATCCAAGGCCCATACCTAAACATAGAAAAAGCCATATACAGCAAACCAGTAGCCAACATCAAACTACATGGAGAGAAACTTGAAGCAATCTCACTAAAATCAGGTACTAGACAAGGCTGCCCATTCTCTCCCTACCTATTCAATATAGTACTGGAAGTCCTAGCCCAAGCAATTAGGCAACAAAAGGAGGTCATTGTGATACAAATTGGAAAAGAAGAAGTCAAAATTTCACTATCTGCAGATAATATGATCGTATACTTAAGTGACTCCAAAACTTCCACCAGAGAACTCCTAAACCTTGTAAACAACTTTAGCAAAGTAGCTGGATATAAAATTAACTCAAACAAATCAGTAGCCTTCCTCTACTCAAAGGATAAACAGGCTGAGAAAGAAATTAGGGAAATGACCCCCTTCATAATAGTCACAAATAATATAAATTACCTTGGTGTGAATCTTAACCAAGCAAGTAAAAGATCTATATGACAAGAACTTCAAGTCCCTGAAGAAAGAAATAGAAGTAGATCTCAGAAGATGGAAAGATCTCCCATGCTCATGGATTGGAAGGATTAATATAATAAAAATGGCTGTCTTGCCCAGAGCAATCTACAGATTTAATGCAATCCCCATCAAAATTCCCACTCAATTCTTCACAGAGATAGAAAGAGCAATTCTCAAATTCACTTGGAATAACAAAAAACCCAGGATAGTGAAAACTATTCTCAACAATAAAAGAACTTCTGAGGGTATCACCATCCCTGACTTCAAGCTGTACTACAGAGCAATAGTGATAAAAACTGCATGGCATTGGTACAGAGGCAGGCAGGAAGATCAATGGAATAGAATAGAAGACCCAGAAATGAACCACCATACCTATGGTCACTTGATCTTTGACAAAGGAGCTAAAACCATCCAGTGGAAAAAGATAGCATTTTCAACAAATAGTGCTGATTGAACTGGAGGTCAGCATGTAGAAGAATGCAAATCAATCCCTTCTTCCCTCCTTGTACAAAGCTCAATTCCAAGTGGATCAAGGACCCCCACATAAAACCAGATATACTGAAACTAATAGAAGAGAAAATGGGAAAAAGCCTCAAACACATGGGCACAGGGGAAAAGTTCCTGAACAGAACACCAATGGCTTACGCTCTAAGATCAAGTACTGACAAATGGGCCCTCATAAAACTGCAAAGCTTCTGTAAAGCAAGGGAGACTGTCAATAGGACAAAAGGGCATACAACAGATTAGGAAAACATCTTTACCAATCCTACATCTGATAGAGGGCTAATATCCAAGGCATACAAAGAACTGAAGAAATTAGACTCTAGACAATCAAATAACCCTATTAAAAAATGGGGCACAGAGCTAAACACAGAATTCTCAACTGAGGAAACTCAAATGGCTGAGAAATACCTAAAGAAGTGCTCAACATCCTTAGTCATCAGGGAAATGCAAATCAAAACAACCCTGAGATACCACTTCGCACCAGTCAGAATGGCTAAGATAAAAAACTCAGGTGGTAGTAGATGCTGGCAAGGATGTGGAGAAAGAGGAACACTCCTCCATTGTTGGTGGGAATGTAAGCTGGTATAACCACTCTGGAAATCAGTCTGGTGGTTCCTCAGAAAACTGAACATAGTATTACCTGAGGACCCAGTTATACCACTCCTGGGCATATACCCAGAAGATGCTTTAACATATAACAAGGACATCTGCTCCACTATGTTCATAGCAGCCTTATTTATAATAGCCAGAAGCTGGAAAGAACCCAGATGTCCTTCAGCAGAGGTACAAATACAGAAAATGTGGTACATTTGCACAATGGAGTACTACTCAGCTATTAAAAACAACGAGTTCATGAAATTCTTAGGCAAATGGATGGAACTACAAAACATCATCCTGAGTGAGGTAACCCAATCACAAAAGAACACACATGGTATGCACTTAACAATAAGTGGATATTAACCCAAAAGCTCACAATACCTAAGATACGATGACCACATGAAGCTCAAGAAGAAGGAAGTGCACAGTGTGGGTGCTTTGATCCTTCTTAGAAGGAGTATCAAAATACTCAACCAGAGCTCCCAGGGTCTAAACCTCCATCCTGGGAACACAAAGGGAGGGAATCATGGCTCCACCTGTACAGGTAGTTGAGGATGGCCTTGTCAAGCATCAGTGGAAGAGGAGGGCCTTGGTCCCTGAAAGTTTTGGATTCCCTAGTGTTGAGGAATTTGAGAGCAGGGAGGCAGGCATGGGTGGATTTGGGGGGCACACCCTCATAGAAGTAGGAGGAGGGAGAATCTGATAAGGTGTTTTGGGAGGGAATAGGAGAGGGGATAATATTGAAAGGTAAATAAATAAAATATCCAATAAAAAACAGATAATGGGTCTGACAATTGTAGTTGAGCAGGAGAGAGAGAGAGAGACAGAGAGAGAGACAGAGAGAGAGACAGAGAGAGAGAGAGAGAGAGAGAGAGAGAGAGAGAGAGAGACTTTTTGTCAACAATTTATTAGGTCTTTATCAATTTATCAAGGACAAGGTATTGTGGAAGTGGCCCATGGAACTTTAAAAAGATTGGTGAGAAATACTGTTGCTGAGACAAAGAATGATGCTGACCTGTGAGCTTGCTGAGTGGCCTGACAAAGGTGATTGGGGAGCTGTACTGGACATATGTTCCTGACCCACCTTTGCTTGACTATACCTCAGATGGGACAAGCTGCCTTGCCTCAAGTTTTTAGACCTTGTGGGATAGAGAATCAAAAAGAGAAATTATAATGTCTCTTGTATCTTTCTTAAATGTGATCAACTATTAGGACTCAATCATATACTGGTCTAGAAATCAATCCAATATTGGAAATAACAGTCTATATTTGGAAGGCTGGATCTGAACATTGTCAGAGACATATTTGGAAGTTAGCTGTAGTTCACTATGATATTATGATAGCAAGAGATAATGTTGGGACAGGATCTGGATTTCAAACAAGGGTTAGTGCATGTTTTAAGGCTCTTTTAGTTTTCAAGCTAAAATTGGTATTGTCTCTTCTACAGTATTTATTGTAAGTTGCATTGACTGTATAATTTCCAATTATGTTAGTGTGTTGAAACCTGACATGTCTGTTACAAGGGTCTATCAACCAGCTTTTGTCTTACTGCCCTGAGTTTTAGAAAACCCTGATTCTCTGAAAAAAGCTTGAAAGTGCTGGAAGAAGTGAGTTAGGCTTTAAGCAGAAGTAAGAGGGTAGCAGGCTTGATTATTGCTGGTATAACAGCTTTAATTCCATTAATTGCTAGCACCACTGCTTCTCCAATACCATTGACACAAGGAGTTAAGACAACTATTTTTGTTAACCATCTAGCAAAAAAAAATGTTACTAGTGTATTGAGTATATGAAAGGATTTATATAGGTATCTGGAACAATGAATGATGCTCTATAACCCATTCAAATTACCTGAAGGAGGTTCAGGGTTCAAGAGTTAGGAGCCATCCCAAGAGTCACGACAAATGTCATTTGAGTAGTGTTACTTCTATAATGTACAATGATTGTCATTATAATTAGAAAAAGTTCAAAGACACCTGTAGGATATTTGGCATAATCCTAACATCTCTCTAGGTGTGTTAACTTTGCATTGTAAAATTATGTATTTCAAGAATGCTGCTCTGTTGAGCTTTGATGCTGCAGATAATGCAATTAAAATTATCCATGGCTTCAGGTCAGTATTTTTATTTTGGACAAGCCTCAGGAATGGCATATATAGCTTGATCAGGCTAGCCCTTCTTGTCTTGGGATTACTTTTATTCCTGCCCATCGTGTTAAAGCTTGTCTTACTACATCAACAGGCTGGCAGCCAAAGTACATGACTTGAAACTGATAATGGACCCCCAGACAGAGTTATTAATTTAACAGGCTGGCAAGCCAAGAATGGGTAAGATTCTGCACAGAGCCTTATCAACCTAAGGCAGAAGTGCATTATGATAAGGCATATTCCATGACAAGTACAGAAGGCTTTCTTGTCAGAACAACCTAAGACAGACTCGGTCTGGTTTATGCAATAATAAGGGGAGATGTGGAGAGCTTTTGGGGCTGCCTGGCAGGAATCTGACATAGGCCAAGGACAAGGAAATGAACTGCAGGCAGGAATCTGACATTGGGATCGAACAAAGAAGTAATTTCAGGCAGGAATCTAAATCCTAGGCTAAAACAAAGAAAAAATTTCAGGCAGGAATCTAAACCTTAGGCTAGAACAAAGAAGTAATTATAGGCAGAAATCTAAATCTTAAGCTAGAACAAAGAAATAGGCTTCAGGCATGAAAATGACTTTGGTCTAGGACAGCAAAGTAGGCTCAGATACTTTGATTATCCTGATAAGCCCTTAGATATATTGATCACTGGAGTGATCATGGAACTCTGTTTATTGTCGTGCATATTCTTTTATTATCTGGGTTTATTGTCTTCCTTGTTCTTGGAATATTTGCATCTATTGTATTGCTAGTTCCTCAACCTAGAACTGACCTTAATACTTGCATGTAATTTAAACAGTATACAGCAAAAAAGGAGGAGGAGGGATGGGATAGGGGATTAATGGGTGGGGGAAACGAGGAAGAGTGATAGCATCTGAAATGTAAATAAATAAAATATTGAATAAAAATTAGAGTGCAAATTACCACCAAATGACTAGCTCAAGCATAAGACAGACTATTGGGTGGAAGGCAAGGTGAGGAAATACTACATCCAACATCAATAAAGAAAGTCTTCTAATGAATATGACTGCAACTTCTAAGAACCTTGGAATATGACCAAGAGACCAAATAAAAAAGTCCTTGGGGGTAGTAGACAGAACTGACACAAAAGATAAAAATGTAATGAATCCATTCAGTAATATCATAGCAGGAAATTAATTTCAAATCTAGAGAAAGACACTGAACTACTAGAGAGATTTAGAGCCCTAAATAGATAAACCTGGAGAAGGAGCTCTCCCAAGACACTACAGTCAAAACATAAAAATACAGATCAAAGACATGATATTAAAACCTGTAATGGAAAGCACCAACTCACTATAAGTAAAGCCATATCAGACTAACATCTGATCCCTTACCAACAACTCTAACAGCCAGGAGAGCATGGGCTGATAAAGTCTAAGCTGTGAAACTAAACACCATTCACTAAGAGTCCAGCAAAGCTAACATTTTAAAACTTGTGAAGGGCCATCTCAAGACAAACTAAAGCAATTTAAGACCACTAAGCCAGCACTGCAGAAGAGATTTAAAGGGTTGCTACATTCAGAGAAGAAAGAAAGACAGCCTCAATCATGGGAATATAGAAAAGGATAAATTTCATGTGAACAACTGGCGAGCAAAAGAAAACTCAGAATGAATCTATTATATCCAAGATAGTGATCTAGTACCTCTGATGCTGAGGGGCAGAATGAACATTCTACAGGTTATTCCTATTCAACTGATATGGATCACACATTCCTCTCATCAGCTCAAGAAAGCTTTTCTAAAATAGATCGTACTTGAGGGCACAAACCAAGTCTCAATAAATATAAAAAAAAAACTATTTTGGATCTCACTAGACCATGGTGAACTAAAAATAGAATTCAGTAGTGAGAGAAACTATACACTGTACCAGCACTTTTAGGATAACTGAGGTAACAGTAAGAGGAAAGTTCATAGCTGTCAGCACTTTGAAATCAGTGCAATCTTAAATAAATGACCTAAATCAAGTGCAGGTCAAACCCCACAAGAGTTGGCAGTAAGAAATAATAAAGACCAGGGGAGAAATTAATGAAGCACAAATAAAAGAATAAGTAAAATGAAAAGTTAGTTTTTTGACAAGATAAACAAGATTGACAAACATCTAAATAACCCAGTCAAAAACCAGAAAGACTAAATTGATAAAATGAGTGGAGTTAAGTGTTACAACAGATTCCGATGAAGTTCAGAGGACCATGAGGAAATATTTTCAAAAGCATAGTACTGCACTGACCTTTGCTATACATATACCAAATGTCACCTCTTTCCAGTTTTTATTTCTTTTGTTTTGGTGATTGTGTGTCTGTGTACATGCGTGTGTGCATGCATATGTGCTTGTGTGTGTATGTATGTATGTATGTGTGTGCATGTGTGAATGTGCCCATGTGCCACAACTTTTACCTGGCGGCCACAGGTCTCCTTGTAGAGCAGAGTTTTCTCTTCCTATCCTGTTGGTCCTAAGACTTGAACTCAGGTTGTCACTCTTAGCTGCAAGTTGGCTGAGACATCTCACTAATTCCCATAGTTATCTTACATGATTAAAATGCTACTAACCCTGAAAATATATTACTCATCTGCTTATGGATGTTATTGTATCTTGATTTTCAATACACCTGATTATTAAAAAAAAAATCTTAAAAATATCACATACCCAAAGTAGTGAGAACTAAATTCTGTACAACTCTATGGACTTCTGTACAGCTAGAATAGGCAGTTGGAATGGAAGCAGCGAAGCTTCACATTAAATTTTAATTTTAGTGTCTAACGTATCTTATGCACTTATCTACTACCAACCCCTCAAAAAATCCATGACAGAGTTAGAGAAACCTTTCTATATATGCATATGTACACACACACACACACACACACACACACACACACACACACACACACTTGACTCCATTGCCTGCATTCAGTCCTTCATTATCCGTTTATTAGCCTTTCTGGTTCTCTTTTGTGCGATTCTGTACCCAACTGGCAGCTATTTACATATATGCATGCATTATTCGCTAGGTTTTGCTTATGAAAGAGAACATGCAGGGTTTTTTCTTTCTTTCTGAGATTGTGTGACGTCACTTAGTATTATATAATTACATGTCAGTAGTGCCAGTGAGATGAATAGCAGGCAGCATGATTCATGTCATGTCAGAAAAGTCCCTTGGAAGTCACTGTGGTTTAATGAAAATTGCTCTTGATTTGTGAACAAACTCCAAGTGTAAACCCTGAAGGGTTTCCTGGAGAGCAGTTCTACACAGCTGGTCTCATTTTAACCAGAGGCAACCCCACAGTGTGACAGCAACTCTCAGGGCTGTCCTTTCCCCAACACTGCTTTTGCACATAAGCTGGGCCTGGGTCACCATCATCCTGTACAGGAGAAAGTGTTTCTATTCTCCTCTGCATGCTAATAGCAATAGTGAGACATCAGAATGATGCATACTGGCTATAAATATACAAAGAACAAATGTGACCTGGGAGCCAATGTTAAAAGCTAGAGAGATATCTATTTAGTAAAAGTCTAAAAATTTCTGGCTCATGTTATTTGTGCTTTCTGAATCTCTGTAGAACTCCAAAGAGCACCCAAACTAAAATGTTCAGAATGAGAATTAATTTGTGAACAGCATACTACTTTTGTCCTTTTTAGTTGAACCTGGAGCATCTATACAGAATTCATCTTGTGACATGTTTCTTGAGATTAATTTTGCTGAAATCTGTTAACTTGAATGCATATACAAATGAAAGAGAAAACTCACTGAAGAGTTACAGGGAAAGTTCTGGGAAGAGCATCGGGAAAGTGATGGAGACTGAAGCACTGCAAGCACCACTTATGAGAATGTCCCAGGACACAGATCTAGAATAACTTTGGCAGAAAGCAGGAGACACTCTGGGCAGGGCAGCTGTTGGACACCGACATGCCCCCTTATCCGAGAGCCTTGACAAGAGACTTGTTGGTAGAGATTTGTTATGAGAGGTCACGGGGAAAAAAAAAATGACAAGCTGGTGATGTAAGGTCATGCCCTGAATTCCACAAACCTAATCAGAACCAGACACTCTCTTTTCCCTTCACAGCTAAAACTGTTTCAGCAGGAATTTAGAACAGACAAAAAGAAATCTCTTCTGATTGAAATGATTGCAAAATGGAGAGATGGGTCACCAGGCTGGTTTCGGAGTGTTCTTTTTTTGAGTGCTAAAAACAGAGCTGATACTCAAGCATGGTTTGAATCACAGACTCATAGACTATCATGGTGGGAGATAGCGTGAGAATGATTGGGTAAATTTCCAGATTTCCTTCTGTAAGCAGTCACCTAGAGATGGTTTCAAAATTCCAGATTCTTCCTGAATAAGACCAATCAAATCATAAACTTGGGCATGGGTCTAGGCATCAGGTGCGTGGCGCTTAGTCTTGTCAACCTGATTGGATGTGGGTTTGTGAGGATATTTCCAAGAAGGATTAACTAAGGTGTGGAGAGACCCTTCTTCAGGGCCAGCTGTAGGCTGTACTTCCTGGTTACAGCCCATACATGAAGCCAGAAGCAGTGAAGGACCACAGTCTACATCTCCCAAATCATCTCATCTTATCCAATACACAGGGCTGTTTTAGTAGGTAAGCAAGCCTCCAAATCTGAAGTAATTAAATATAACAGTTTAGATGCAAATACAGACACAGAGGCTAATGGAGCAGAGCAGAGAGCCTAGAAGTGAACTCCTAGCCAGCTGACTGTCAATAAAGGTGGTAAACATATGTACAGAGAAAAGGAATCTTTCAATAAATGGTGATTGGAAAATTGGATATCCCACAAGGGAGAGTGAAGTTAGGCCCTGGTGTTTTAATAGTGACAAAAAGCAACTTGTCTATTAAAACGTCAAATGAAACATCTGAAAGTGTGAAAATGCTCAAGGAAGCAGAGGAATATTTCAGACATTAGAATAAGCAAGGATTCTGTTTTATTTGGACAATGCAGTCAACAATAAACAGAGCGGAGAGATAATCTACAGGATGGAAGAAAATATTTGTAAAACATACACTTGATAAGGAATGGTATCTGGAACTTTCAAGGAACTCTTAATTCCTCAACAGCAAAAAAACCTCTTAAATATCTCAATTAAAATGGCTAACATGTATCATAACTAGATGGCAAGACGTTATTACTGAAGACACCATAAAATTTAGCTGTAGGACATTTAAAAAAAAATCAAACTAGAATTGAGCTAGAAGCCTCTTCCCTGCTTGCTAGCTTTCATAGTATTGGAAGGATATATGTAGGCCACTGGAAGAGAATTTTTATAAGTAATCATCTGTGGTCCCCTGTGTGTTGTTCTTTGGACCTCACAGGCAAGCTGTACCCACTGGTGCAATAGTAGTGTTACTAATATGGAGATAACTGAACATTTTCTGATTGGACTTGATGTCTACTCCACCAGAAGTAATACTTGGATGAAAGATAGTGGTTGGAAAGATCACAAGTCCTAGTGGTAGAAACTACAACTGTTGTATTGACAGATGTACATAGTGTGCCTCTTATGTACACAGTGTGCCTCTTATTCGCCTTTTAAATACTTGTGTTTATGCTCATAGGTTAGTGCTGCTGTCAGCTTTGGTCAGAGAAGCTTCTTTTTGTGGAAGTGTATGGTGGTAGTTATTACAGATGCTCATAACTGGCCAAAGTGCTCAGAATAAGTGACTGTTGAATATTTATCCCAATAATCATCCCCTCTAAGGTACACGGATTATGGCAGAAGAGGGGTTGGAGTGAAAGATGTATAGGAAGGGGAGGAGTGTTGTAGAATGCTGTCTTCCAGGCATGTCATAGCTGTTATACTCCTAAACTCTTAGTCTGTGAACATTCTGTCATGAAGGGGTGGGCCTCTCCTTTCCCTGATGATGTAGAGGCAAAGTTAATGGATGTTGGCAGAGGACGTTTTCTTCAGTGGTGTAGCCCTAGGTAACTTGCTCATGCTTCTGTAAATAACCTCTCACTCACGAAACGGTAAGAAACCTAGTTAAATTTAATGGATCACAAGATACATGAAAGCAGAGGACTTATGGTAACAAAGACATCAGCAGGAGTATGAGAAGATTAAAGAAGGTAAGGAAGCATCTAAGACGGAAATCCACATACATATATGAGAATATCATAATGAAACACATTATTATGTACTAATAAAATACAGTATTGGGACATACACACACACACACACACACACACACACACACACTTTCTCAAAAAAAAAAAAAAAAGAGACTCAAGTCTTGGCCAACAAGTACATAAAAATATGCTTAATGTGGCTAATCAAAATCACAATGATACACTGCTTCACACCAGTAAAAAAAAAGTTTTTTTTTTTTAATCAAAAAGACCACAGATGACAAGCACCGGAGAGAAGGCAGAGAAAAGGGAACCGTTGCATAGTAAAAGCAAACAAGTCACAGAACGCAGTGACAGAGGACCAATACATGATTTTACTCACTAACAGAATCTATAAGAGCTGATGTCAGAGAAGCTGAGAGAGGATGGTGGTTACCATAGTCAGGCTATAGTAGGAGGGGGAGGAGAGAGAGAGAGAGAGAGAGAGAGAGAGAGAGAGAGAGAGAGAGAGAGAGAGAGAGAGAGAGAGAAGCTGCTCCATGGGGGGTCATTATAATAAGATGGGAGCAGAGAGTCTGGATGCCCCATTACACAGTAGAGTGAGTATATGCCAGGGATGCACTGAACATTTCAAAGAGCCAGAAGAGAAGCTTATCATATAAACACACAAATACATTTAACACAATTGTAATGCATTGAAATATATCACTCCATATATTTATTTATTCATTTTTGTTTTATGTGTATAATTATTTTGCTTACGTGTGTACATGTGTACCACAGTCATGCCTGATGTCCACAGAAGGTGGAAGTGGGTATCAGACTCCCTGGAATTGAGGTTAATGATGGTTTGAAGCTGCTATGTGGGTACTGGGAACCGAACTCTGGTCTAGAAGAGCAACAATTGCTCTTAAATACTGAGCTATCTCTCTAGCCCTAGTTAAAATGAATTTAATATAAAGAAGAATCAAGTAACATATTAGATGTCATTAACACATTGTCTTTCTCTTTTGAAAGAGTATCGTGTAGCACAGGATAATGATAATCTCAAACTCATTATGAAGCCAAGGGTAGTCTTGAACTCCTGATCCTTTTGTTTCTACTTTGTAAGTACTGGGGTTATACCATGGCTGCAATTATTAATGTATTTAAATAGATAATTAAAAATTACTAAAACAGACAATGAAAAATAATACTCATTTTCATTGTCAAAATAATACTCATTTTCATCGTCAAGGAATCAAGTTATGAATTAATTTATAGTGTTTGTTAAAGGTAGGATTGGTTCTGGTGTGGTCCAGCAGGCTTTCTGGAAGTAAGAGGGCTGGATGTGCAGACTGCATTCAGATTCAGCACCACAACTGTTTTGTTCTGTCCTTGTTGGATGGCCACACAGCATGAGGCCCCATCTCCTCTGACAGTGACATTTATTCTGGGAACCCTATGGGATGGGCTTCATGCCCTCTTACTGAGCAACGAAGCTGAGCCCAGTGTGAAAGGCCAGCCCGTGGAGTGTGACAAAGAGGAAAAACATACCCATGGTGGAATGTCTCTTTGGCTAGAAGAGGCTAGCTGGAGGAGCAGCCTCTTCCAAGGTGCTCTGGGTTCTGGCCCAGGGACTCTAACTTAACAGATGCAAGGAACCTGGGACCCTCTCTGCTGTCATGTCTTATCTACCAGACAGTGCTGGACTTTACTGCTGCTCAAAAGAAACAAACTGGCCTGTCTGTCTGAGCAATTGCATTTTTGGTGAATCTCTGTTAACTGTGTGTGTTACTGAAATAACTGAACCTAAAAAATCATCAGTTTCATTTTCCCAGACTCGAGCCATTTGGTCTCAACCACAAATTTATGTTTATACTTGACTATATATACTTAATTTACTTTCTACTCAATGTAGTTCTTTTACTTAGATAGGCAGAATTTACTCCAGCCTCACCTAATGATATCTGTACAGTTTCCAGTCGAAAGTTCTGGGTGTATTTTTCAAGGTTATATTTAAATAGAAGCACAGTTATTAAAGTAAAATGTTAATTTACTTTTCTCTTAATTGGATAAACTAAGTTAACTCAAAACCTAATTCAATTTACTGAGGCCCCATGTGGTACAGATAAAATTACAACCAACACCATGTCCTGTTGAAAATTTCCCATGTATATTATTATTGTGCTCTTTGCTTTTCTTCATTTTAGCCTGTGATTCCCAGTTGCAACAAAATGTGTGTGTGTGTGTGTGTGTGTGTGTGTATCTTGTCAGTTCCTTTAAGGACAGAGCCATCTCCATTCTAGGGCCTCAGGTAAGTCTGTCTTTCCATATCCATCTTGCTGTATGCTCACTTGTTTAGTAAATATTTGCAGATGAGCTCATGTCTGGAATGCAGTCTGATCCACAGATTTGAAGTTTCGGGAATTTTCCAGACTGCTATTTAGTCTATGGAACACTGAGATTTGGTTAGGATGGTGTAGTCCCTAAATGGCATTCACCATAAAAGTTGTCGCACCACAGAAGCCATCAAAGTCGATGCAGCCCCCTCCTTCCTGCCCCGGCCTACCTTCACATGTTCCACAGGAGCTGTCCAAAATGGAGGCTCCTGTCAAAATGGTGGGTGGGACCCTGACATCTCCTCAGCTTGCAGGCGCTGCAGGAGTTGTTCATGGTGGCACCTCAGTGGGCATGGACCTTCAGAAGCTGTCCATGGTGGTGACATCGTTCCTGCCTCAGCCTACAGCTTTTGTGAAAAATCACTGCAGAAGCTGTCCCACAGGAGCTGTCCACAGTGGCAGCACCTCCTTTTCAGTCCCGCCCCCAGCAGCCCCACAGAAATGGCATCTCAGCAAAAGCTGCTGCAGCCAGGAAGGACTTCCTACCCTAACCCATGGGCCAGTTTCAGGGAAAAGGTAATGAAAAAAGCCCAACCAATCCCCGACACAAATCCCACTAATCCCTGAGCAGGAAACCCACCAATCTCTGAACAGAAAAACCCACCAATCCCTGAGCCTCCCCCCGCCTCCCCCAACTCAGGCCTTGAAATCCCACCAATCCTCACTCTGGAAATCTCTGCTCCGTGAAGCTCCACCCCCTCAGAAATCCCATATAAGTACTGCTGCTTTATCCAATTCCCTGCTACCCACTCACAGGAGCAGAGGGCAGCCATCCCTGGATTTGTCCCTCCACACCCTGGACCCTTCAATAAATCTCTTTCATGAGATTTCCTGCTTGGTGTGAAAAGAAGAAAAGAAGAATGAAGAGAAGAAAAGAATAGAAAAAGAGAAGGAGCAGGCCTGAGGCTCCTGAGCTCCTCAGTGGTACCTTCTGGGAGCTGCAATGCCTCTGCCGAAGAGGCTTCCTCTCAGAGCTGTGTGGTTCCTGTCCCCCTACCCCATGTGTCTCAGGATGCCCTTCCACTGGGACATTGTCCCACCCCAGAGCTTTAAGGTTTCTGAGCTCCTGTGTCTCAGAACGGCCTCTCCTTGGGACAGTGTCCTACCTCAGAGTTGTAAGGTTCCTGGGCCCCTGAGCCTCAGGGTGGCTTCCCTAGGACAACTTCTTCCCTCAGAGCTGTGTGATTCCTGGGCTTCTGAGTCCCAGGATACCCTCCCATCTGAGTAGAAACACTGATAGTCATTAGGGGCAGTGGAAAAATGTGGGACTGTGGGATGTGCCCATTGTGCCAACCTTAAAGAGTTAGTTAGAGCAAGATCAGACTGTCTCTCTCATCTTTTTAGGCAAACACTTACCGATGAATTCAGTGATACTCCGTTTCTGTTCAACCATCTATGGTTTCAGAGGCCCCTTAGTACATACACAGCAAGTAGCTTCCAGTAAAAATAAATTTTCAGGGAAGCATTTTTATGTTTATGTCATTGACGCTGGGTTTAGCTGCTATATTGTTTTGAATATGGCCTCTCCAAATCAAACTTAAAGAGAGAAAAGGTCATGTTCCTCATGTTCAGTGATACTTTTATATGTCCATGCAGGTTATATGAGCTCCTTTTTCACACTTCAGTTTGTTTTAGAAACCAAAATTTGTGTGAAACGGGAAAATCTAAATCAGCGTGAGAGCCGAGGAGCTTTGACGGTCACCCTATGACCTCATGCCTCACCTTTATGAGCTCTGACCTGACACGGGCCACATGATGCAAGAACATTAGGAGCTGAGTGTAAGGAACTCTGTCTCTTAAATAGTTCATGCAAAGGTTCTCAAAGAGTTAACTGCCAGAGGATGTCTTCATATGTCTTCTGAAGGTCTTTCCTGGACATCGACTCTTAAGTCTGAAGGATTTAAGGAGTGTTTAATCCACTAATCCCTTCCAGCTGAGAGGTACTGGAAGCAGTCTCCTTGGGAGAAGGGCCTGACTCAGCGGCTTCTTACACAATCTTATACTAATAAAAGCCATTTGGGAATGCTCTCCGTTTCTGTTCAACCATCTATGGTCTCAGAGGCCCCTTAGTACATACACAGCAAGTAGCTTCCAGTAAAAATAAATTTTCAGGGAAGCATTTTTATGTTTATGTCATTGACGCTGGGTTTAGCTGCTATATTGTTTTGAATATGGCCTCTCCAAATCAAACTTAAAGAGAGAAAAGGTCATGTTCCTCATGTTCATATTCTCTCTCTCTCTCTCTCTCTCTCTTTTTCTCCATGTGTGCCTCTCTCTTTTTCTCCATGTGTGCCTCTCTCTTTTTCTCCATGTGTGCCTCTCTCTCCCTCTCTCCCCTCTCCTCTCCATGTGTGCAGGTGTGAACATGCAAGTGTGTGTGTGTGTGTGTGTGTGTGTGTGTGTGTGTTTGTGTGTGTGTAAGAACAGTTTTAGGATGTATGAGTGTATATGTATCTGTTGTTTAAGACAGGTTATCTCATTGGCCAGTAGGTCTCTAGGTAGGTTAGCTGGCTGGCCAGTGAGTCTGGATTTAGGATTCTGTTTCTACTCCTCAGCACTGAGATTAAAAGTCCCTGTCACTGCATCTGTATTAGAACTTAGGTCTTCGTGTTGGCATCCTTCCTGATATCATTCTATGGAGGAACTAGGTTTGAACATACACATTTAGGTGTTGGAGGCACAAACACATTCTAGGGCAGCCATAAAAGATTACCAGTTAGTATTAATTCTTTCCCTATCAATTTATACTAGCACTACTTGCAATTCTGTATAAGCTATTGACTGGAGCATTAACTGGAAACTTGAAGTGGCATTATCCTGAAGACATGTCCTTTGTGACAGAAAAGGGCATCAGAAAAAGTGAGTGCCTGACCCAGATCCAGATGATAGGACAAACATTATGTTGCCACACAAAGGTCTGTTACTCATTGTCTTGGGAATCAACCAGGTCAAGTAGGCAACAGGTTAGAAATGAGGGGATGGTTTGAAAAGTCCCGATCCAGAATGGATGAACACATCACTTCTGTGCTATGTGTGGCCTTCCAGTCTTGCAGTACTGCAATGTGTTGTTGGCGGACATTAAAGGAATATACCAGGCTAGGTTGGGAACTGCAGGACCTGAGAGATGCTATTGATGGTTACTATTTCTGGTGTCATCCCAGTACTTGGGAATTCAAAACAACAAGGCTTTACCACATCAAACCATTTCTGAGGGTCAGGAATTTAGGAGTAGCTACCTGGAAGGTTCTGGTTCAGGATGTCTCAGGAATTTGGGATTAAGCTTTTGGCTGAGGCCACAATTGTTCAAAGCTCCAAGGGTCTTGGAACCTACTCATAGGGCCTGTCTCCAAGACATGAGGAGGAGCCTCAGTTCCCAGCTGGCTGTTAGAAGAGAGTCTTAGCTTCTCACTATAAGGCTAATGCCATGAAATGGTAGTTGGGATTTCCCACAGGGCGAGTTGTTTGAGAGCAAGTAGGGAGGCAGTCATGGTGCACTCTATGATATGAGCTTCAAGGTCATGTCCACAGTTTCTATCTTTTTATAAGTGAGTCGTGAAGCCCAGGCCACACTAAAGAGGAGCTAAGTGTCACATTTGAAGATCAAGTGGACATTCTAAACAGCCACAGGTAACATCTAAGTGATGACAGAAGAGAAGGGGATTGTGGGGGCCAGAGGAGCTCAGGGTCTAGAATGTCAATGTGGTAGAATGTATTGAACTCTTTAGCCAAATGGGTTTCGAACATCACTTGCTGCCCCTGCCTCTGCTGACACCCTTTTCTTTGCCTGGAAATTGTTTTCCCTCATTCACATATTTTTATTTTTTCTTTTCAAAACCCATTCACAAAAATATCTCCTGAGGGTAAAAGCAGATCTGCTACAACATGTTTGAAACATGCAGAGCACACATAACAGAAACATTTGAGCTCCTCGGAACATGGCCTAATTCCAGGGGTAAAACTTGCATCTTTCTGTTACTCAGAGTTTGGAATCTGTCATAAGCTCCCTAGACAAGAGGTACTTAGCGACACCAGAACCAATTTGTTTACTTATTTGCCAGGAAAGCATCATCTGTGGGCCTCCTGTCTTCCTAGATTCTGACCAGCACCAAGAGCAGAGGGCGAGGCATGGTCTGGTTAAGGCTGGGGTGGGGACGGCTATGAATAACTGGGACACAGGATAAGCCACCCTTGACTATGTCTGACTCATACGGAGCTGTGATTCTTCACTCTGCTTCTCTCTAAGGGCAGTGATGATCCTGCTCACTTTCCTGGTGCTTTTGCCCACACTTAAACATTTTGGATGGATTTGATTCTACTCTGATTTATTCTGAAAGTGGAAGAGGCACCTAACCAGCTAAGCACAACACCAGATGTTGCCTGGCTCTCTTTCTCTGCCTGCCGATGGTGATGAAGGAGATATTTTTGGTTCATGGCTGAGGAGTGCTGACTTCCCAGGTGACCTTCTCTCTCCTCCCCAAATGCAGAGTGGCTCTCTCCAGGGACCTCTGCTCCTAGGAGGCTGCTTCAGGCCTTCCAGAGCCCTGGGGGCACCTTCTCTACACCTCTTTCCTGTGCCTCTCTCTGCATCCATCCTAGGTACCAACTACAGCTGACAGCAGTTATGAGGATGGCTGTGAATAGATCCAGAAAGAAGCATGGTATGCCTCTTCCTTTTGCAAGAGGGAGATGCTTAGATTTTTAAAGCCCAGAAGAAGAATACCAGCTGTTTGTTCGAAAATTGTGATGCTTTGGGTAGAAGTGAATTTGCGTTTTTCTTTTTTCTTCAATAAAATGTAAGATGGAAAAAAAAAAAAAAACCATTTGCCTCATATGAAGCACTGCCAGAAAGAGTAGTTCAAGGTGACCTCAAACAATGCCAGCCTTTGAATATTAACAGGCTTCTAGGTCATTTACGTATGCAATAAGTATGTGTCTGTGTTCAGGTGTGTTTTTGTTTTTCTAGTGACAAGACATTTTATCTTAAAAAATGAGCTAAATTACAGGCTTTTAGGTCTTAGTACAAATAAAAGTGAGTGTATACAGCGTGAGTATCAAATACACCAGTGCTACTTCATAGTGGGTGTGGTTGGCAAGTCCTGGTTAGTTACGAATGTTACCTACATTGAGGTGGAGACAACCACAATTCTTCACTATCCTTACATGGCCATGTGTCTTGTAAGAATGCTGTCAAAAGGAAGCTACTCTTACAGTAGAAAGTTATATGACATGCTATATACAATAGGAAAGAGACAGAAG
Organism: Arvicanthis niloticus; assembly: GCF_011762505.2. Taxonomy (NCBI): domain Eukaryota; kingdom Metazoa; phylum Chordata; class Mammalia; order Rodentia; family Muridae; genus Arvicanthis; species Arvicanthis niloticus. The sequence goes on from NC_047661.1 coordinate 18,457,181, forward strand.
GAAGTATTACCCATGTGGCGATCAATACCCAAACAGTCCACTAGCATATGCTAAGGACCAGGAATTTTTCTAGAAGATATTGGGACACCATGCTCTAGTTTACTTTCCATTGCTGTATTAATCAAAATGACTAAAACAACTCGGGAAAAGTTTATCTCATCTAATGTTACTAAGTTAACAGTCCATCATAGAAGGAAGTCAAGGCAGGAACTCAAGATAGAAGCTTGAAGCAGAGACTGAAGAGTAGGGCTGATTGCTGGTTTGCTCTTTGGCCCACACTCAGCCTTGTACTTCACAGATTCAGTTGTCTAGGGAGGGCACTGCTCACAGCGGGCTAGACCCTCTCATAATAGACATGGCTGTAGGCCAATCTGATGTGGACGATTCTTCAATTGAGATTCCCTCTTCCCAGGTAACTCTAGGTCGTATTAAGTTGACAATGAACACTGACCTCCATAAGTATGAATACAAGGCAACAAAGAAGCAAGGGCCTTATCTATATTTCACATACACAAAAGAAGGCAAAACTTTTTCTCTTAAGGAAGCCACATGTTGAAGGAAAAGATATATAGCAGACTAAAATGTACAAGGGCAGACTCAATGATGATCAAAGGAGGAAACTCCTGGTGATGTAACAGTTAATGGGGTCCACATGGTGGGGGCAGCCACCTCAGCTACGGAGTGAGTGACAAGAAGGGCCCTACCTTATGAGGATCTGGGAGAAGGATGCTCTCAGAGGAAACAGAAAGTCGAAGTATGGGTGATGAACTTGGTATGTTAGAGCTCAGGGATGGGACTGAAGGGCAGAAAATAGGTGAGAACCAGAAGGTAGAGGACCAGGTGGAGAGGGCCCAGGTGGAGAGGGCCCAGGTGGAGAGGGACCAGGCTTATCGTATTGTTTCATTATGTGTATGCATGTGTGTCCATGTGGGAGTTATGTTTAGGCAAGGGCAGGTACTTATGATACCAGGGGAGGCCATCAGATACCCTGGAGCTGGAGTTACAGGAGGTGGTAATGTATCTGACGTGAGTGCTGGAAATTGAAATTGGGTCTCTGCAAGGGCAGCACATGCTTTTATCCACCGAGCCACATCTTCTAGCCACCTTAATGTGGATTTTACTGGTATTTAGAATTGCCTTTTAAGAAATAATCAGCAATCCCAGCTTTTCTCATATTTATTTTTCTATTACCTTTTATTTTTGAAACTTTCATACTCATGTATATTCACATCTCTCTTATTACCCTCTCTATCCTCTTCTACTCTGGCAGATATTCATAAGTAGACTTTTTCTCTTAGGAGTGGGTCTTATGTAATCTCTGGTGTGCTATGTAGGTAAGGGTGATCTTGAGTTTCTGAATCTCCACTTCCTGAGAGCAGCAGTTATGAGGATGTACCATCACATTTGGTTTATACGGTACCAGAAATAGAACTCAGGGCCTCCTGAATCTAAGTCAGACATTCTACCAACTGATATCTTCAATTTCTTTTAAGAATCTTACATTCTGGGGCCAGTGAGATGGTTCAGTGGGTAAAGGCACTTGCCAGTAAACCTGATGACCTGAACTCAATCCCAGGAACTTAAATTACAGAAGGAGAGAAACAAACAAATCCTGAAACCTGTCTTCTGATCTTCACATATGCACATGCGTGCATACATACTAAATAAAAACGGAATTAAAAGTTTTGGCATTGTTATTATGCAAGTCTTATTTTGGCAACCATATTTTTGAGATATCATGATTGTACCTACCCTGTAATTTATAGAAGACCATTTAATAGCTGTATATTATGAAATGCTAGGGTGGTTTGTTATATATAACAGTATGTGTCAATAGCTGACTAATAAGTACACTAGGTAGCTTGCAGTCTAGAACAAAGGTTAGCAAACTGTGCTTTACAGTCCAGTTCTTGTCTGTGGCCTATTTTTTTTTTTATATAAAAAATGATTTCTTATTTTAAAATGTTGCTTACAAAACAATGTATAACATGATAAAGATAACAATAGAATAAAATAATTTATCTCCATCAAAGAATGTAGCCATCAAAGAATAACTACTGTGAATGCTTGGTCACACGTATGCTCTGGTGTAGTTTGGGAATGCATTCTCCCAAGATTCATATGCTGAAGTCACCTTGGAGGTGACAATTTTAGGAGCTGGAGAGTCTAAAAAGGCATGAGGTTGTATGTAGATAATGTAGAGAAGATTCTGAATGTAGGTAAGACTCTGAGCGACAATGATATTGCAGTGGAAGGCCCACGATGCATACAGTCTTATAGGCACGATTTATCATCAGCACACTCTCATTTTTTTCTTCCAGTACTACTCATACTAATGGTACCCATCAAGGTACTCTCGATCCTTGAGGTTTTTCAGCACCAGTATTAAGAAAGTTACTCTATTTTCTGATTAGTGGGGAATCCCAACCCTGCCATTCTTTTTATCTTTAGGTATGAACTTCTTGGGTTTTGGGATAGGAGAAACCCAAGCTCTCATCTTGCAGATGACATGAAACTCCAGCAAAAGTGGAGCAAGGGGTGGATCCAGGCTGGTTCTCTGCTCTCTGCTCTTTTAGCAGTTGTTTAAGGCTGGTCCTTTGTCTTTAGCCCTTCGTTTAGCAGCCAGTACTTATAGGAAGCCAGTAATGTATGCTCAATGAATATCTGCTACAATAACTTTCAGACTCTGATCTGAGGCTGGGAAGAATCACAGACATGTGGATACCTAGGCCTATACTGGTTACTGACATGACTTTGCCTGTAGCTGTTAGGGAAGCATTGGAATAGCAATCAGGCCCCAGCAGAGACAGGGAAGTTGGAAGAGAGTTTGCTGGGGTGAGATGTGTATTGTTGAGAGATGGATGTAAGTGAGGAAAGTCAGCAGCGGACAAAACGCAAATTTTCTTCTTGTGCTATTTTTAGCATAAGTAAGAGCCTGTTGATAATTAGTAGCTTTCAAGGTGGAAATGGGTTTTCTTGAAAAGAGGGAGGTTGCCCTTAATTATATATGTCCAGGTAGAAACAGGAGTAATTTGTCAAGAGTTTTTAAAAAAGTTTGCCTGCTAGGATACTTCTAGGAGATTATGACCTAGGAGATTATGAACTCAGATTCAGCTCAGTGGATACACACACACACACACACACACACACACACACACACACACACACCATGCCTTAGTACATTTTTGTTGTCTGTCAACTCCGCCATGAACTCTTTTGGGTTTAAATTCATTATCTTTCTCATTATAAATGAGACCAAATGCTAATGTTTTTCCTGAACTAAGATTCTATGCATCTGAATAGCAGTCTGAGAGCTACTGCTGTGTGTTATGCACAGTAGGAGCTCAGCAGATATATTTAAATTAGCTCTTAAAACTGAAAAACTTACATTTAAGGTCATTTAAGCTACAGGCTCCACGCATTTGTGAGATCTGATTGAACTCAGCTAGTCTCAGCTAACTACATCAGAGACTCCTAGTCAGAACACTAAAATATTCATTAATTTTTTTCTTTTTTCTTTAAATTAGAGAAGTTGAAAATTAAAGACGGAATTTGAACAGTTTCAGCATAGGGAGATAAAAGTGTGCTCTTACTGGGTTTCTGAAGGCTCTGAATCATGGTTGAGATGATTTCCCAGAACAGACCCTGGTAACATTAAATTGCAAATAGGATTTTCCCCACATCCTGAATATAGAGTTCCTGGAAGACCACCCCTAATATAATCATTTCATCTGAATTGTAGGCAGGAGACGGCTGCATAAGTGAGACATCTTCTGAGAACACCTGTGGTTTTCAAGATTGAAATCACTAATAGCAACAGAGGTACTAACAGGATCATGCTTGAGTCTGTGAAGGAGCTCCACCCTCAAACAGCAGTCTAAGGAAGCTTTGATGTGTACCGCGCATCTGCGGGCCACCCTAACAGTCCTGCCAGGAGGGAAACAGATGAAAGAACCTGCAAGAACTGCTTTTCATCTGTTTCTCCTTTCTTCTGGCATTCTTTCTCTCTCCCCGCTCTTTCCACTAGAGGACTAACTAATTAGACATTAGTGTTCAAATAATGTATTTAAAAAAAACTTTTTAACAACATGTGGACACATAGCACCAAAAAGCAATGGTGCCAGTTAAGATGGCGTATTCACTGGACAAATACATGGGACCTGGGCTGCTCTCTTGGTGTCTGCTGATCCAGGCCTCAGACTCACATTGCCAACTAACTAATCACAGAGCCAGTAGAAGAACAGACACTTCCTGCCACCCTGGTTGGGAATCAAAGGTTCACTGGCCACGCTGTCCTCTGAACATTGATCCTCATGTTTTCCCTCATGCCCGCAGTTCCGTTTTATGTGCATGTCTCTGTAGTTTGCGGTTTTTGGATGTCACTCTCAGAAACTTGAAACAGAGAATTTTGTTTTAAGAGTTACCTCCACTGCTGCTTTTGCCCTTTCAAACTCCTCTTCCAAGGAATGGTTCCTGGAGAGCAGAGCACTCCCCCAGCGATGCTCTTTGGTCAGCCGAGCCTGAAATAAACCAAACAGGTGATGTATTATTAGCATCACATGACACAGAAATAGAAGTAGTTTTCATTTTCTCGTGTTGCTTCCATAGAATTCCAAAGGATTGAATGTGTATGTGCACACCCAGGTGAGTGTGTGTTTGTGTGCATGTGTGTGTGGAGGACATAGGTCAACCTGTGGTGTTGTTCCTTAGGCATCCATTTTATTGTTTGAGATAGGATCTCTTACTGGGATCTAGAGCGCTCTTATTAGTCTAGTTTTTCTAGCCAGCAATCTCCAAGGATGCTCCTGTCTTCTTGTCCCTGGTGCTGGGGTTACGAGTGCACACAACTGTACAACCATGCCTCACTTTCAACATGCGTGCTGGAGACTGAACAGAACAAGCACTGGACCATCTCCCTAGTGCCTTGAGAAGTATTTTTAAAGTATTTTAAATGCATGATGTCATCAAGTCTAGGATGGTGTCAAATGTATGTGTGTCTGCATATGGGTTCTTGTGCAACAGTGTTCAAACCATTTTGGAACTCCAGTTTCAAATGTGTGAACTTCAAACCATTGGAGAGGACAGCTTTCTAATCACTTTCCAGGAAGCACTGAGAAGAAATCCAGGACCTCTTATGAAAGGCAAGCTGGGATTTCTACCATGTCTGCTTGGCCATGAATTAAGGCACAACATGTATTTTCACAAACTGAATGTTTTAACACAGAAGGAATCTAGACTTTCAATGTCCTGGAGGCTAGAAGTTCATAGCCATAGCAGTGGCAGGCTTGGTCTCTCCACAGCCTCTGGTGTGGGGGTGAAGTCTGCTCCATGCTCCTTCCAGTAAGCAGAGGCTTCAAGTGAGATATGGTCACCCACACCATGTTGCCTTTTCTCTCTTAGTCTGTCCCCTTTCTACTTGACTCAAGATGCCTGCAATTGCAAGCTGGGCTTTTCAAGACATCCCAGGAAAGTTCTTTTCTCCGCAGATCAAACCTGTCTAGCCCTGTCTTTCTTATGCATCTGATAGCTTACATGTTCTAAGGCTACGACAATCTATTGTTTTTGAAAACTTCATTCACTATTACTTTCATATGACACTCGTGGGGCACAACGTATTTTATTAGTAAGAATATACAAATACAGAAGCTGGAAAGATAGCTCAGAAGTTAAGAAAGCACACTGTTCTTACAAAAAACTTGAGCTTGACTCCCAGCATCCCTCACCAGATAGCTCAGAACAGCCTGGAACTCTCACTCCAGGGGGACTCCACACCTCTGGCAACTTCAGCCATCTGTACTCATGTGTGAAACAGGCATGCAGACAAGCACAGTACACATAATTAAAAATAAATGAACAAATGTAATTTTAATATATAAAAACACAGGTGATAGACTGCAGGGAATGATTAGCTCACTCGTGGTCACGGGTGTGGGCTCTTGAATCTTGTTGGGCTGTTGTGATTCCCATAGCTCCAAGGAGACTGGAGCGTGAGAATCTTGAGTAAATTCACTCCGAGCAGCACTGGGGGGCGCTATGGGACCCCGCCTGGCAGGGGGAGTTCTCATTCAGTCTGAAGTTCCATGGGTCAGGAGGACCGACCGACTGGTCTCAAGCCCTTGGGGCATGTGGGAGCGCATCTGGCTGGCCCACAGCCGAAAGAAATGAGGGGGGAGAGAAGAAAGAGGCCATGGCAGCGCCCCCTGGGAGAGACTCGTTTACTGTACTCGCTTAGCAGACTCGGCAGCCTTGCTTGAAGAGGTGGTCCATGGCTGGAACACAGAAAGCTCCTCCAGGCAGGAAGTTAGGCGTGGTGGCTGCGACTACAGAGGCTCCAATGACACAAGAAAGTCCATGAGTTTTACAGGCCTCATTTTTATGGCGGATGGTGGCTGGATCTGGATGCACACTCGTGAAACTCAGGGC